>NC_056733.1:1839252-2170502 GCF_019279795.1 Protopterus annectens | reverse complement strand
TTTTAGTTACCAAAGCAGTGGATGAATGCAAAATAGTACACACTGTATACCTCGACCTGGCCAAAGCTTTTGACATAGTTCACACACTGACAGGTAGAAAAGCTAAATAAACTGGGAATAAACCTGTGTCACCTGCTGTATTTCTAACCCTTTCACAGGATGCAGATAATCAAAATAGGGGAAGTTGCCTCGACAAAGAGACATTCACCAGTGGAGTCCCCCAGGGTTCTGTGCTGAAAACTCTTCTGTTTGGAATCTACTTTTCTTTAGTAAAAGACAATACCAATGGGTTCTGGCTGACTAGGTTTGCAGATTACTGCAATGTAGGATCAGTCATTGAATCCACAAATGACTTCTCCTTCCTTCAAAAAGGTTTGTGCCAAAGTCATGGCCTGAAACTAAATGCATTATTGTATCCTTTGGGACATAGTCTATCCCAGAGAACTACCACATTGACAATATGCCTCTAAGAGTTGACCCAATTGTTTGGGATTTGGGAACTTGCGTGGTCAGTGACCTCTACTTTTGACCAACATGTGTCTATTGTTGTAAGAAAGTCCTTCTGTATTGCACAGCATATAAATAAAGGAATTGTCTAGATCTACAGATGTCATTCTCCCCCCTTTACTTAGCCTTCATTAGACCAGTCCATGACTATAATGCCCCTTTAGCATGTATCTGTCCAGACATATGCAACAACTGGATCTTCCACAGAGATAACGAACTAAAAGGGTACAAGACCTAAACAACATGTCCCTACATGGACCAGGTGAAAGCCCTGTCACTGTATTCTGTATCCTACAGACTGCTAATAAGTGACCTGCTTCTGGCATACAAAGCATCTTCCAACCCATTACCAATGGATTTGCTTCGTATCAGCAAATCAGATGGCGTCAAAAATACTAGAGCTAAGGATCTAATATCATTTTGCAATGTCTGTCATAATGGTTTGGAGGGACAGGTGTATCTCACAGAGGATACCAAAGCTATGGAACAGACTCCCCATCCAAATAAAACAAAGTTCTTTCCTGTCCATATTCGAACACAACCTTGATCTGTGGACGGGAAACAGAAAATGTAGCCCAGGACTGCCCCCTGTACTATTAATGGACAGACAGCCCTTAAATGCTATATCCCATGTGTAGATTCCCTCAAATTATCTATGGTATGATCTCATTTATTCTTGTTATGCATAATATGCAATTATTGACTAAGGGACGGTTAAGGCCAATCCATAACTAAATGATGTAGGTTATTTTGAGCACAAAAAGGGAAAATGACTAGGGTTAAAATGGCCTTCAAGGGCAGCTAGCCTAGTACTTATGAACTTATGATATTTTCAGCTTGGGAGGCACCAGGTCTGTTTTAGTGCAGTGTATTGTTTCCAAATCTACTGCCAATCATTACCAGACCAGAGTTCCGCTGTGGCGACCCCTAACCAGGAAAAGCCGAAAAGACAAACCGCAACTTTGTTTCCAAATGAACATGTGAGATAATCAGGGGTAGTTGATTTACAGTAATTCTAGAGTAGGATGTCCTTTTTTATATTCTCTAAAGCACTTTTGTGCTAAGTGAGGAGATATTCTTTGATTTTGATTGGAAGCTTTGTAGTGTTGGCTGAGAATAGTTCTGCAGGAAGGTGGTTTGAGCTTGCTAGTTCAATTTTGAGTGTTCAACTGCTATTATTCCAAAGGGATGTCTGTTTTGAGTAAGTGAGGCATCATTGTTGGGTCAAAGGTGATGTTTTGATAAGTCTGAAGCATAAGGGTAGATGCGTACTTTTTATATGTCTGATCTGTCTGGTTTTCCCTACCAGTGCTGACCATCAGCCCCTCTCTTGGCAAGTTGGCCCATTCATTTCCCCATCACTGGGGTTCAGGTTAAGAGCTGATTTTGAGGTAGTCATCAGGGTTTTTTTTTTTTTTTTACTGTAGCACCCCACCTCTTTAGAACTGATGCACATGCTAGTGTTTGATCAGCTTTGCAGTGTCCCCCTTCTGGTTGGATGACATGCATGCTCCATTACACATCTTCCGCAGTAAGCTACACTCACTTGTAGGACTAGTGTCATAGCAGCTTGGTATTACTTCATTCTCCCATCCTCAGTGGGATCCGATGATTGAGCAGACTAGACTGTCATCCCCTCCTGACAGGATGGGCGAATCAGATGCTTAATCTGCAACTCCATCTTATTAATTCATATACTACACTAACCCCAGCCCTACAGCTTAACTTAGAAAAATTCTTTCCATATGTGTGTGTGTGTGTGTGTGTGTGTGTGTGTGTGTGTGTGTGTGTGTGTGTGTGTGTGTGTGTGTGTGTGTGTGTGTGTGTGTATGTATATATATATATATATATATATAATCTATATAAATAATATGGGTCTACTTTACATGATCGACTTTTTACAAAGTCGACTTTCATATGGCCAAAACCACATGATCGACTTTCGGAAAGCCGACCATGTAAAACAAATGCAAATAAAGCAACGAACACTTGGCTTAAAACAGTTAGTAGGGAGGGTCTGCCCCAAATCCCCCCTCATAACTTAAATATACCAACTCTGAGATTGCACTACTTTCTGCACTGTACGGAGATGGCTGATGTCCTTCAAGGATGCATCTGCAGTCCTAACATATGGGTTGTCCTGCCTCAGGCAGCCCTTCGGTCGGCCGGATTCCAAAGTCTGGGTCTGGCCTCGGCTGATGTCGCGCTTCACCCGACGTCATAGCTGCTAGGGTATAAAGGCATCAGCCGACGCCATTTTCCTCCGTCTTTCTTGCCGCGCGGTGCCCAAAGCAGAAGCTGTTCGCAAGTGCCGGTCGGTCAGATCCAGAGATTTCTACTACCGAAGACTTCTGAAAAAGCTAAGTACCCCATTGGTGACTCTTTCTTGCCTCAGCCGATGTCAGACAAAGTAAATAATTGTTTAACTTGTGGGAAACAAATACCTCATAAAGATTTCCACTCTTACTGCCTTCCTTGCTTAGGCCCAGACCACGACGTATCAGCTTGTCTAGCCTGTGCTTCCTTCAACCGACGGACGCTTAGACGTCGGTCGGAGTTTGCCGAAGAGTTTTTTGTCCCGCTTTTGCATATAAAATGCCGTCGGAGACTCCGACTACACAAATAGCTAAAAAGCACAAGGAAAAGGACCGACACTCGCGGCCCGCGGTTTCGGCTGAAACCACGGTTAGGCCAACCGCGAGTGTCTCGGTTTCGGCTGAAACCGAGTCCTCGGTTCTCCCTTCGGCCGAAAGCAGGCCACCGATAACCGCCACACAGGCCATGGCTGAATCGGCTACAGAAATCGCTGTTACAGAAGCAGGCACCCAGGATTTGTCAGATACTATTCCCTTAGACATCTCTACTCCTGCACGTGGGGCTGCTAGACCCCCTGCCTCTATGTCTATTAAGGCTTTTTCCAGGGCTAAAGCAGCCAAAATTTCTAAGACTTTGCCTACAAAAGCTCCCTCTCACAGGCCTACCTCTAGTTCCCAGATACTCAGCCTGGCTGAGGATCTTATTTCTTTGATCAGGGGATCCCAACCTCACCCAGACAGGGCCTCTCAACCTCCTCCAGATAAGAGGCCTAGGACTGAACCCCCTGAACCTCTCTCTATAGACTATTCCTCGGATGGCTCAGATATTACTGACCATCAGGAATGCCCATATTCACCTTATGAGGATTCTGATGCAGAAGACTCCATTCCTTCTGCTTCCCCTCCTGAAGAATTTTCTTTTGGGGAAACTCTACACTCTATGTGGGAACATTTCCAATGGCAGGGCCAGGATTTTTCAGATTCAAGGAAAAGGCTAAGGACCTTTTTTACATTTACCACAACATAGGCCTTTAGCCATTCCCCCTGTACTATCAGTTGTTGATGATGCATATAATGATGCCAGTACTGCCCCTGATTCTCTTCCTCCGGCCCCTGCCAAACCTGACCGATATTACAGGGTCCCGGACGCTCACTACCACTTGTATAAGGCTCATGTTGCAGACCCAGAAACCATTTCTCAGGGCCCTAAAGGTGTTGCAGCTGCCTCTGCCAAAAACCCTCTTCCCTCTGATAGGGAATCTAGAGCATTAGAGAGATGGGGTAAAAAGGTTTATACATCTGCTACTCTTTCGGCAAGGGCTTTAAACTGTCAATTTCACATGATTCAGTACCAGGAATTTCTATTAGACCAGCTAAATAAAAAACTGTCCTCTCCTGAACCTATAGACCGTAAGTCCTTCAGGATTTGGTACATAACTCTCAGCAGGTCAGTAATCATTTTTTAAAATGTGGCTATGATGCACTGGAGGCTTCTTTTAGATCAGCTATGACTGGAGCAGTAATTCGAAGGCATGCCTGGTTGAAAGTGCAATCATTACCAGACCATGTTAAGTCAAAACTCCTAGATGCTCCTATGGAGAAACAAAGTTTGTTTGGCTCCCCTGCACAGGAGATTCTAAAGAAAGTGGAAGAAAAAGCAAAATCTGTCCAAACAGTCAAGGATTTTTTGCAGGTCCAACCACCGAGGTTTAGCAGAAATTGGCCTTCGAAGAATTGGTCCTTTCCAGACACCTCCGGAGCACAGAGAGGCAGAAATAGACGCCCAAGAGGCAGAGGTCAATCTAGGGGTTCCTACAGGGGTCGTCAGTGGCAATCTGCCAACCAGAGAAGTGCTGCCACAGCTACGACTACAACCACTTCCACAGGACAGACGCAATGACTTGGCTCTGATTCCGCCTACCAGGGAACAACTGGAAGCACCCTTGGGTGGAAAGCTAGCCTTATTTTCAGACAACTGGCATTGCATTACAGGAGACAACTGGACTTTACAAACAATAGACAAAGGCTACAGGTTTCACTTCCACACATTACCAAAAAAGAGAGGGATGCCAAACCTTCCACCAAGCCAAAAAACAGAGGCTCTAAAACAAATCAACAACTTACTAAGGATGAGAGCAATAGAAAAGGTACCATCTATGGAACAAGGCCAAGGATTTTACTCCAGGCTATTCCTTGTACCAAGAAAAGAAAATCAATGGAGACCTATTCTCGACTTGTCCGCACTGAACACATACCTCATTGTTCCAAAATTCAAAATGCTGACCCTCCAGCAACTTCTTCCCATGTTGGGCAAGGAGTCTTGGCTGGTGACTCTAGATCTCAAGGAGGCATACCTGCACGTCCCTATACGACCAGATTGCAGAAGACACCTCAGATTTCTTGCAGGATCAGAGCATTATCAATTCTCAGCATTGCCCTTTGGCTTATCTACTGCGCCCAGAGTATTCACGAAATGCCTGGCATCAGTAATTGCTCATTGCAGGCTTCAGGGAATTCAAATTTACCCATACCTGGACGACTGCCTAAAATAAGCTTACAACAAGACAAAATTAACAAAGGATTTGGCCAATGTCATACAACTGCTGCAAGCCTTGGGATACACAGTCAACATTCAAAAGTCAAGGCTAGTACCATCCCAAAGGATAACATTTTTGGGTGCAGAGCTGGATACAACAACTCAGATGGCTTTTCTCACAGAGGAAAAACAAAAGCAACTACCAGTCTATTTCATGGCATTAACAACACAAACCCAGCTTACTGCAAGGAAAGTCCTGCAAGCCCTGGGTTACATGGCATCCTGCATAATATTGATCCCACTTGCCAGGCTGCATATGAGGAAGTTGCAATGGTACCTAAGGAATGTATGGTCTCAACACAAGCACAGTCTAGAAGCCCAGATTCCAATTATTCCATGCCTGAAAAAAGAATTCCTGTGGTGGGCTCAGGCCTGTCAGATAAACAGAGGATTGCCTTTCCACAAACCACATCCAAGCCAGACCATCACCACGGACGCCTCAGACCTAGGCTGGGGGCGCACATGGAAAACAGGTGTATACAAGCCCTATGGTCCAAAACCCAGCTGAATCTACACATAAATCTAAAGGAGATGCTGGCAGTGAAACATGCAATCCAGGCATTCAGGCCATTCCTCCAACAAGGTCACCTGCTGATAAGGACGGACAATACCACAGTGATGTGGTACATCAACAAACAGGGAGGTACACACTCATACTCTCTATGCCGGATGGCAATGGACCTGTGGAATTTGGCCCTAAATCTCAACATTCAACTGCAGGCCATATTTGTACCAGGAAAAGAAAATTCACTAGCAGACACCTTAAGCAGAACAACCATGGATGATCACGAATGGATGCTGCATCCAGACATCTTCAAAACCATAACAAAGAAATGGGGAATGCCAGAGATAGACCTGTTCGCCTCCCCACACAATCGCCAATTGAAGAAATTCTGCTCAAGAGTATACCACCCACTTGCCTGGAGGGTGGACTCCCTCTCCCTCTCCTTCAGCTGGAAAAACCTGACAGCATATGCATTTCCACCTCTTCCTTTGATGTACAAAGTTCTACTGAAGATCAGAGAGGAGCAGCCAAAGGTAATCCTGATAGCTCCAGACTGGCCAAGACAACATTGGTACCCGCTACTGAGAAGCATGTCTCGGGCACGCTCATGGCCTCTACCTCTATGCCCATTACTTCTAACACAGAACAACTACAAGACCCTGCATCCAAACTTGAAAACACTGCAGCTAACTGCTTGGAATATTGCATGAAACAAAATCAACCAGATTTGTCTCAGAGGGTTAAGGACATTATCCTGGAGGCTCGCAGACCCTCCACAAGGAAAACATATTCAGCCAAATGGAAAAGATTCCTCATTTGGAGTGCAGCAAAGGGAGAAAATGTCTCATTGGTAAACATAGCACACATCCTGGAATACTTAGCAGAACTGTTCCACAATGGCCTGTCCTACTCCTCCATTAAGATTCATGCATCAGCAATTTCAGCAGAGTACAACATGGATCCTCCTGTCTTCTCTCATCCTCTACTCAGGCAGTTCTTGAGAGGAATCAAAAACGTAAAGCCTCCAAGGAAACCACCTCTACCCGCATGGGATCTTAAGTTTGTGCTGGAAAAATTAACACTTCCCCCTTTTGAACCAGCAGCAACAGCAGACTTACAGTACTTATCTTGGAAAACTGCATTCCTGCTAGCAATCACTTCAGCAAGAAGGGTATCTGAGTTACAGGCTTTAATGGCAGTACAGCCTTTCCTTATCTTCCATCAGGATAGTGTGTCTCTGAGAACTAATCCTACTTTTATGCCAAAGGTGGTCTCCAGGGTATCATTGAACCAGGCTATTCATTTACCTACATTCTTCCCCAACCCACAGAACAGGGGGGAAAGACTACTACACACCTTGGATGTGCACAGACAATTGCGCTACTATCTGGACAGAACTAAGCTCAGCAGAAAAACTGACCAGCTTCTGGTAGCATATGCAACAGGAGTGCAAGGAAAAGCAATTTCAAAACAGACAATCTCAAAATGGATAGGAAATTGCATTAGATTCTGCTACTCTTTTCATGGAAAGACTACTCCTGAAAATATCAGGCCTCACTCCACAAGAGCTACAGCCACAACTACAGCTTTCCTACGAGGAGTGGCTACCAAAGACATTTTAGAAGCTGCTACTTGGAGCTCCATACATACATTTGCCAAGCATTATAATCTTCCTTTATACTCCAGATCCCGAGCAGGTTTTGCAACAGCTATTTTGCAAGGGATCTTAACTACACCATCATTATCTTAGTGCCTCCTCCCCCAGTTTGGCTATGGTATTCTACCCATATGTTAGGACTGCAGATGCATCCTTGAAGGACATAGTACAGTTTTGTACCTACCATAAATGTAGATGTCCGATAGGTATGCATCTGCAGTCAGGATTACCCACCCTCCTTCCCCTCTGTGGTATTCCTAGGGTACTTACCCCTCTTTTAGCTAGCTGGGGGAATCTATTATGGTGTATTTGTTTGTATGTATATATATATATATATATATATATATATATATATATATATATATATATACATACATATGTATATATTTTTTGCTCTCTACTGTTTGGAATTTTCTGCATTTATCTGGGGCAAGAAACACTGAGGAAAATGGCGTCGGCTGATGCCTTTATACCCTAGCAGCTATGACGTCGGGTGAAGCGCGACATCAGCCGAGGCCAGACCCAGACTTTGGAATCCGGCCGACCGAAGGGCTGCCTGAGGCAGGACAACCCATATGTTAGGACTGCAGATGCATACCTATCGGACATCTACATTTATGGTAGGTACAAAACTGTACTTTCCTCATTGTCGCCTTTTCAAAAGTCGATCATATGGTTTCTGCCATATGAAAGTCAACTTTGTGAAAAGTCGATCATGTGAAGGGGCATATATATATATATATATATATATATATATATATATATATATATATATATATATATATATATATAAAATCGACTTTTCACACACACTCTACATATCCCCTTACCTAGCCCTTCCCCTAATCCTAACCTGCTCACACTCCTATAACCTAATATCAAAACTTTTGAAATCTTCAAACATTTTTGCATTAATGTTCAGCCATACACAGATAGCATCTCTACTGTATCCCTTTACCTAACCCTTATTTTAATCCTAAACTTACTAACATTGTGCACACATTCCGATTCCCAAACATACTCTCCCGCACTTGATGCGTGTGCTTTCGACTAAGAGTGCATACTTCATTCTTTCAAATAACTGAGTATTTAACAGATTGAAGGTATTCTGCTTAGACACTACTGACATATTTATGTCATGTGCCTGTTATTCTTGCATTGCTTAAAATAACATTCTTTCCACTGATATTCACCAAAAAAATCCTTCCAGCCAGGACTGACAACAATCTTAAATGTTAGAGTATTATTGGCTGTTTTGAGCAACTCCAGACCATTTCAGAAGTGCTATAATAATATGTATTTCCATAAGTGACCACTTCCCTTTATGGTTCATCTAATGAGCAGAACTGTTAAGATACCACCTTTGTTTCTTTAAGCTCAACACCTCCCTTTTGCCAGATCCCCGTGTTTCTTGCAAAACATGCTTTGAACAGATTAGAGTCTTGTCCCTTAACGTCCAGATGTTGCCTTTTAGTACTGGATAAAAATTCCTAGCACCAGTAAACGGACCTGCTGCCTTAAGGAAACTTAAGGTTAGAGGCAAGCCTAGTGCCTTGTCACTCCAGATGTTACATTTCTTTTCTTCTGTAATGAAGAAATGCAGCAGAGCTTAACTACACAGCTTGTAATTACTGCCTTCATTCCAGGTGTACATGGCACTGAGAAGTTCATGTAAGGCTGGGACATTTTGTCTCCACACTAAGCACCCCTAACTCAAAACTTGCAAACATCAAAGCTGTTTGGAGAAATGCCAGCAGCATAAACAAGCACAATACTAATTGAAAAACATCTCATAGCCTAGGTAAAGAAATATCTGCAGAATACTTGATTGTTTTCTTTACCAGTTAGCCTTTCTTCATATCTATTTTCCTATAAAATATCTTGATGAGCAGAAGCTACAAAAGGAGTTGCAATAGTAAAAAAACAAGGCACCAAAGACATACTAACGGCTTCTGGAAAGTAAGTCCGTAGATGGTGCTAAGTATATCGGGTTGTAAGGCAAAGGTAGACCGATGAAGATATTCACACACCCTTCATAAGGGATGTCAGCAATAGCCTTCTCACCAATCCACAGGACATCAAAGGCAGATGGAAGAAGTACTTCCAGCAGCTTCTGAAGGAAGAAAACCCTACGGAATCTGTACTGCTCCCAGCACAGTCTATGATGAGAGAAGAGAAGGCGCCCACCATGGACTAAGTAAGAATAGCACTAAGAAAAATTAACTCTGGGAGCTCAGTAGGTTTAGATGAGATCACAGCAGGTATGATAAAGATGTTGGGTGAGATAGGAGGAAGATGGCTTGTGAGGGTACTTCTAGCAGTGTAGAGAGAAAGGCGTATCCCACATGACTGGAGAACACGTATATTAGTACTAGCATTCAAGAACAAAGGGGACGTTCATAACTGTGCAGTTCAGAGGTATCAAACTCCTGTCACAATACATGAAAGTTCTGGAGAGGGTGATTGGTGATGGACTACATGAGCAAACAGGTCGGAGGAGACATATCAATAGAGTTGCTGTATGCAGATGATGTGGCCTTACAGGCAGACTCGAGCAAAAACTTTAGTAAAGGATAGGGGAAAGGAATGCAAAACTGAAGGCACACGGGTTGAAACTGAGTGTAGATAAAACAATTGTAATGGCAGTAAATGGTGGATTTCAGAAGAAGCTGGGAATTGACAGAAGGGAAAACAGCATATCAGGTTTAACAGCTTCAGGTATCTGGGAGGGATGGTTGAGGAGAAGGGAAGTTTGAATGAGAAGGTCAAAACTACAATCGGAGAGGCTGCAGCAAAGTGGCACAGTGTGTTGAAGTGTAGTATGTGACAGAAGAATGCCAAAGATGCTGTAGAGTAAGCAGTACAAAACAGTGGTGTGACCAGTACTACTGTTTGGCACAGAAACCTAGGCACTAGAGGCAGAGCAGCTGAAGCTAGAGATAATGGAGATTAAGTGTCTGAGACTGGTAGTAGCATGCACACTTTGGGACAGATGAAGAAATGAGGGCAAAAGAACAGAAGCCAAACTAGCTCCAATTGCAGAAAAGATCAAAGAGAGCAGATTAGAGTGGTTCCGGCACCTGCACAGAAAAGAAGACACATCTGTAGTAAAGAGAATTAGGACAGACGGGAAGAAGGCAGGAGGAAACAAGAGCATCCAGCATAGAGGTGGATGGATTGAGTGAGAGAAGATCTGCAGCACTCTGGCATGAGTGTCGAAGAAGGCAGGAGAGTAGCATTGAGTAGAGAGAGAAAGGGGGATGAAGATTTATTTACCATGGGTGTTACTGATTTTTCATTAAATGGACCATATTCAAGATGTGTGCAAGTGTTTTTGTAACTGCTTGACATGCATCAAGTGTAGACCTTTTGTATTAAACCCACAATCGTGCTTGCTGTGATGTTGACGAAGTAATCCCTGTTCACAGTCCACATCAATTTGCATTTCAGGAGCTGAGTAAGCTAGATGGGGGAGTACTGAATTGAGTGGCCAACACTAGCTTGGTCGTCCTATGGGAGAAAGGTGGTCAAGCGCTCTACTGAGAGGATAATGGTATACAGTTGATGGGCCATGATGTCTCTTAGGGTGCCATATTGCATCCTTATGGTAGCTTTCATTGTGTCTTTGAGAATGTAAAAATGCACAAGGGCATGCATTGCAGACTGGATGTTTGTGAGCATGCAAGTCTACTGTTTTGGAGGAGAGGATAGGGTTTACTAAGGGAGGAAGGAAAAAAAAAAAAACTCCATGGCTGACTCAGTAATAGTTTTCCCCCATGATTAAATCTTGCCCTTCAGATGAGTGACAGGATCACTTAATTGTGGGAGAGCTAGTGATTAGCATTTTGTATAGCTGACAAACTGTGCACTGCCTCTTTTTATTCTCTGCTAGGTATAAAAATGATTTTTAAACAGCTTGCCAATGTTCAGTTCTAACACAGTGAGACTTTTAAGCTGACATCTGCCTGCCTGAGCCTATTAATCCTTTACATTATACTAGCAGTTAGGGTCAAGTACTATTAGTTGCAGTAGCAAAAATAAGGGCTTTGCTGATGCTGCCATTTCTAATTAAAGAAATATGTTTAAAAAAACATCATGTAAGATGTGGGCACACATACATTAACAGGAAGGAAAACAAACCATATTAATATTTTTACATATTTTATACATTAGATATTTGTGTTTCATTGTAACGAAGTTCACCATTACATAAATAGTTCAATTTCTGACTTCTTAAACTTCACTCCTCTTCCTGATTATTATTTTGCATGTAGTGTTCCCACGAATAACATTTATAATCTGTTCCCTCCCTTTTTAAAGCTCTCACTTACACTTATTTTTATATCTTTTAAAATATCAGTACTTGAGATTCAGTTTATTTAGGCTTTGACATCTATTTCCTACTAAGTGCTTTTGTTTTTGGCAACCAACAGAACTAAACTTAATAAGGCCATACTATAGCTATGCAATTCATATTGTGTTCCAACTCAAAGTAATTTCCTTGGCTGCAGCCATTTGCTCCCCCCAATATTTCTGATAGTGTTCTGTAGGGCATTTCTAAAATCTTCTAACTCATTACACTCTCAACAAGCATGTTCCCAGTTAACTTTTTATTTCCCTTCATACCGCCAACAATTGCTGTCTACCTGAAGAAAATTCCTTCGTCTGCTTGGCGTATAAAATACCTATGCAAACATTTTGAAGCAGAAATCCTAAGCCTTCTAGACTTTGCGTATTAGGGAACCATACATGTGCCCTGCCCTTGTTTCCTTGTAAATTACTTTTCCATTTTATCTTCCCATCTTTTCTATCCTTCTCTGATTTGTATAGTTAACTCCCTAGCATTTTATATGCCATACCAATTATATTTATTTTTTATTGACAGCTTCTGTGTTAGATTCAAGTAAAAATTCTACTAGAGTCTACTTTAGACTTCCCAATCCCTTTCTATTTGCTTATACTCTCAATCCCTAATAGGAAATGCAGTCTCTAACCTACAGTGCACACTTCTTCTTTGCTTTATCTCCCTGTATTACCCTTCCCTTTCTAATTATTTGATCCCAGTACCTTGATTCTGTTTCCAGTTTTCTCCAGTAAATTCCAGCACCCTCTTGTCTGTTTTCTTTACCCCTACTTGCCGTCACCCCTGTTGGCCAAATCCACTTTCTCCATTAACCATGTTGCCTTAGTTCTTTGCATACTTTTGCAATTTTATGAATATAATTTGTATGATGTCTACTGTTCTTAAGGTTATGAATCCAAAATCCAACTCTCTTCATAAGGATCTGCATCCAAATTTTAACTCTTTCCTTATTGAACCTCCCCCAAGTTTATCATCCCTTTCCACTTTGTATTATAAGCTTTTATTGTGTTATGTATATGCACCTTAACTGTGTAGTTCTAAAATATCCTCTCAAATCAGGTAATTCTAAACCACCTTGTTCTGTTGGGAGAATCAACTTATCCCACTTAACACTTCTCCTCTCAGATACATTTCTTCAACTCCATTAGTTATTGATAACCACTTTGCCTGCGGTTGATTTAAAAATATGCTTGATCTGTATATAAAAATAAAGGGACTAAAATATTTTCACTGCCTGTATCCATAAACATGAGCTTCCAGTTTCTCGATGTTTGTATTATCTTTTTAGTCTTTTCCTACATATCCTTAGCTGTCATAAAGTAAGTATTTAATCCATACTGCTAAATAGATCCTCTTATTGTGTTCTTGTATTAATGGGTATTGCTGAACCAATGTGTGTGTGGGTACATAATTAATGGCTGTAGCCTTTGTTTTGTCTTCATTAATTTTAAATCCCTAAAAGAATTAAAACTGTTTCAGAATGTTCCACAAAACTGAATTTTTTTTTTAAGAAGCACAAAATAATATCTTCTGCAAATAAGGCCAACTTTTCTTTATTACCATACTAATTATATCCTTGAATTTGAGTCCCCTGTTTTCTTTGCCAGTGTATCTATATATAAAGCAAATAAAGTGAGTAAGAGGTCAACCTTGCCTGGTTCTTTTATTTAAACACTACCTGTTGGAGAAGAACCCTCTCAATTTAATTTTTGCCTCTGATCCTTCATATTTGTTGCTGATTAACCTTATTGTATCTGGGAGTACAAATGCTTCCATTTCCCCGCTTATTAAATCCCAGCTTACTCTGTGTCGCATGATTTCTCATCAAGACTCAACAGCAACAGTGTTATTTTCTTGTATTCTGCTTCCTTCTGTATCATCGTTCTGTTTAATATTGCCAGATGTGTACCTCCCTCACCACAAAGTCACATTGATCCATATCTACCAAGAATGGCAACATATTTGCTATTCTTTTCGCTTGTTCAGACAAAAGCATTTTATAATCATTGTTTAAAATTGAAATGGGTCTGTATGAAGCTAGGTTTGAGGGATCTTTACCCTCTTCGTTTAATACAGCCACCACAGCTTTCAAGTTGCTGGTGCTTCTCCTGTTTTAAAAAATATTGAAATCTTTTTGATCTTTATCACTTTCTTCTCTACTAATTTTTCATCTCTCTCCAGAAATTCAATTCCTGGAGACTTGCCTGCAGTTTGATGTATACTTCATAGTTTTTATCACATCTCATCTCCTGTCATTCTTTCTTAATTAGTTGTTGAGCCTCATCTTTTTCTGTCCCTGACGTAATTCTTTCCATTTCCCACTTTCTTCGTTTCCACATTCCCGTGCTTTATACAAATTTTTATAACTTTTCCGAAATGTATGTAGTACAGTTGTAAGATCTCTGGTTATTTTTCTTGTCAGAGGATTTCTTTAAGTTTGGTGACTGGCCTTTCTACTGTCTATTATCTAAGCTGTTGAGCTAAAAGTTTTTCTTCTCTGGCGTTATCGGAAAATAGTTGCTTAACAACAGACTTCTGTTATCCAAATATACAAATTATTTTCAGTCTAGCCCTCTACAGTTGCTTCTCTTAATCTGTAAGATTACCCTTATTCTGCATTACTTCAAGTTGTCAGCTCTCTAAATAATTCTCATTACTCATTAACCATATTTCTTTTATTTCTACCCTATTTTTAAACTCCCATTTTCATTTTATCCCACTTACTAGCCATTACTTTTGAAGAAATGTCTGTTGCCCGTAATAACTCTGGATTAATTTCTACTACTACCCATTCCTTGAATTCCTCTGATTTTAACAGGTGGGTGGGAAATCGGCAATGTCTCATTTTGACTTCATTACTCTGCCTTTTTTTCTTAGTTTTTATTGGTCATATCTGAAATATTTATTGGTCATATCTGAAATATTTATTGAATGTGTATCAAACATTTCAATTAAATGCACGTACTCCTTTGAAATAGTTCTATCCAGTCTCGCTCCTTTCCTAGTACCTTGGGAATAATATATAAATCCTGTCCAAGTTCCTACTACTGAATTCACATCTTCCATAACAAATGTTTTTTATTTGTATATTTGTTATTTTATTTTTCTTTTTTTTACTGGATTTGTCAGTGTGGGTTTAATCAAAAAACCCTTTCCAGCAGAGACCTGGGGGGAAGAAGCTCTAGCATTTTACAAACGTTCTTAAATAGTCAGCAGTACACATTAAATGGAATTAAATAATATATTAACTTTTACACACATATTTAACACCGAATGCATTATAAGACACCTTGGGACCCAGGTGGACAGTAGACTCTTCTTTGATAGTCACATTACCACGGTAGTCAGGAAGTCCTTCTACGTGGCACACTTCATCATAAAAGGGTTCTCATCCAGGAAAAAAGAGGTCATTGTTCCCCTCTACTAGTCACTCATTAGACCCATTAGAGTACAACGCCCCTTTTGGAATGTACCTCACAAGTCATCTGCAGCAGCTGGAAAGGCCACTGAAGTACCTCACAGAGGATTACTGGCCTCAAACAAATGCCCTACACTGACTGCCTCAAAAAACTCCAGCTTTACTCCGTAGCATATCACCTACTCCGAGGTGATATCTGCCTAACATATAAAGCTATGTCAAACCCAGAGCTGTTGGACATGCTACACCTAAAGGAATCCCAATCCCTCTGAGCTACATGCTCTAGGGACCTAAACCTTGTCACCACAATAAACAGGACACGCTGGAGGGATAGTTTCCTGTCCCAGAGACTTCCTATACTCTGGAACAAGCTACCCATCTATGTCAAGCAAAGTTCTTCATTAGCACTCTTCAAGAAAAATCTTGATGAGTGGATGGGAAATAGGAAATACACCCCGGGAATCACTTTGGTGTCTCTGCTGGACAGTGGCACAGGAAAATAACTTTCTTGGGTGGCGTAAGCTATGGAACCTTGCTGGCTAGGCTTACGTAGGCCCTTTGGCTGATAGCCTAGTACCTACCTATGAACCTATATGAAAAGAGAGGCAACTATTACAGTATGAAAGATACTTGTGTAGCATATGTTTGACATTGAGCATATGAAGAGGTGTATTAGTGGGTTTTGATTTGAAAGTGTGACATACTGAAGATAAACTTGGCATTTATCCTTGAGGATGTACAGGAGGAGATCCAGTGGTTTGTTAGGTGAAGTTTTAGTTGTGTTTTAATGAGTTTGCATTCTGAATGGATTACAATGGTAGTGGGATTTGGTTTCAATACTTAACGTACACTGTTTGAATGCAGAGGGTCAACTGCAGTATTTGATGATTTGGTGTTGTGATTTTTTTTCTCTAGAAAGTAAAATTATATTCGGGAAGTAGTGTTTGTATAAACTTAAGGGCTGGACAGTTTTCTGGTTTATGGCAAAGTCTATGTATTGTAGTTAGCTGAGAAAGGACAATGTGATTTGGGAGTTTTAATCAGTTTAATTCTCGGTGGGCAAGGGCTTCTTCTTAAATCTGTTTTCTTTCATTGTATTTTTCCTTTCTAGGTCCCCTAAAACATCCTCAGTATTGCAAGTAAAGTGTCAGTACCCACCTGTAAGTAATATTTCTTGCTGAAAGTTTATTTCTCCCAAAGTTTTATTTAAGCTCCATAATAGCAGTTGTTGGTGGAATATAAATACATGCCAGCAAAATATTCCCCCCCTTGCCAATTGGTCATTAAAAATCTACCATTAATTTTCTCCCCTTCTATCATTTTTGGAGCCCCTTTTCTTTATCCCCGATATTCTGCTAGGTAAACATCCTGAAAATCCTTTCTTAGTGAAATTCACATGCTCATTCCTTTTTCCTGCAGCATTGCTGTTTGCACTCTGCATGCCTTAATAGACATAAAGGAAAGTGCTAGAGTCTGTACCTGTAAGGCCTTTATGGCCAATATGGGTAGAGTAGCCAGTGTGATAAAAAGCTTTTGTTCCGGTTATACATAAAAATATTTTGAATGTATTTCCAACTTTTGTCTGACTTGCACATATTGTTTGGCAGGCTGATCCATTTTTTCTCATCTCAAATTTAACCCATGCCACTTTTTTTCAAGACTGTTTGCTTTAATGAAAACCCTTAAAATAAGTAAATAATAGAAATGCACATATTCATCCTCAAGTTAGAAAAAATACACACAAATAAGTACATTTTCAGTAAATGAAATTTAACCCTCCAGATAGGAATAATTGCACCAAATCGACAGATGCACCCACATGATTACCTAATCTAAAATTAGAGTTACCCATCCTAAAGTGCATATTACAGTATGTGTTACCACTTAAATTGATTGCTGTGTGCTCTTTTCTTATTGCTATTCCCCTCCCAGATATGAAAAACAGCTTACATGCTTTTGGATAACATTATCTTTTAGCACCAAGAGAAAGTGCTCTGGCCATCTTTTAAATAACTGAAATGTACATGGGTCTATTAAATACAAATTATTAAAGCTGCTGAGGAGGCTGCCTTTCACTTCCTGCCATTTCTAAAATTGTCAGCAGTAAACATGCCACAGTTGAAGCTTTTTTTGTCTCTTGGACATTTTTTTTTTTTTTTTAAACCTGAGGAAGTTAATCCCTCAGTCTTTAAGATGTTAAGTTATTTTCAAATTCAGTGGCCAGTGGCATGATCAGATGTACTGTTCGTTATAAATTGTATTGTGGTAAGGTCATTGTATGTTCACTAATGGTCCTGATTATGAATCAAGCTGCTTGTTTTGTGAAAGCTTGCTTGGAGATAGTCTGTAAGACAGAATATGGCTTCTACATCAATAACCCCTTTAACAGGAACTGTAAATTTGATCATTTCAGAATTTATACTTTTTCTTACATTGGGAGCTGTCTGGATTGCAAACTAAACTTGATGTTCTTCGTTTTCCATTGCTGCAGTCCTTACTATTGGGTATAGTCCACGTCCAGTCTCATGGCGCGTCAGGGTACTACATGACCGACGCCATATCCTCAGTCTTTTGCCGCATGGTCCGATGCAGAAGCAGTTTAGGTTGGCGTTCTGAGATATTTCGGAGTTTCAGACCGAAACAGAGTTGAACATTTTGTTTTTCTTGCCTCAGTATTTTACGGATGTCAGAAAAGTGAATAACTGTATTTCTTGTGGGAAACAGATACCTCATAGGGATTACCATACCTTGTGTATACCTTGCTTAGGGCCTGAGCACGACGTTGTTGGTTGCCGCTCTTGTGCTAGGTTTAACAAACGCATAAGAGGAGGTTAGACTGTGCCAGGTTAGTGTTTGGGGCGTTGTAATTATAAAATGCCGCCGGATGCTCCTCCAAGAAGCGCAAGGACAAGTCAGTGAAGCCTAGGGTTGATGAACCGGCAGTCCCGGAGGTTCTTTAGAAGGCTCAGTGGAGCCAGAGGTTTTGCCAGGAGTTTCCATGGAGTCTCAGGCAGAAACTTTACTATTACAGGATGTGCCTTCTCAGGAGGTAGGCCAAGCTGAGGGGGCTTCTCAGGTAACTGTTCTTCCCTCTCTTCCCAAGGTAGTAGAGCCTCCTGTTGCCAAAACTTTGAGAGGTAGGCCTAGTTCAGCTTCAGTGGGCCTAGCATTTCGGGTTCTGTACCTAAGAAACATATGCTTAAAATGGCAGAAGATTTGATTACTATGATTAGAGGTTCTATGCCCCGCCTGATAAGAGGCCTAGGGTGGAACCGGAGTTTGATAGTTTTGAACAGTGTTCAGAGGCTTCAGAGTCTTCTGCGGAAGACTTGCAGGAGTATCCTACTTATTCTGATTCTGATGTGGATGATTCCGAGGATTTCTCATTTTCAGAGACTCTGCATTCCATGAGGGAGCATTTTAAATGGGAAGGCCAGGATTACTCTGATTCCAGGAAAAGGCTTAGGAATTCTTGTTTTTAGCTATTCCTCCTGTGTTGAATGTGGTGGAAGATGTTTTTGCAGAGGCTTCCCTGAACCCTGACTCTTTGCCTCCTGCTCCTGTTAAGCCTTATAGGTATTATAGGGTGCCTGAAGCTCATAAGTATTTGTTTAAGAGTCCTAGGGCGGACCCAGAAACTGTTTCTCAGGGGCCTAAAGGTGTTAAAGCTTCTGTGGTTAAAAATCCTGTTCCCACTGATAAAGAGGCAAGGGCTTTGGATAGGTGGGGAAAGAAAGTGTATACTTCTTCCACTCTAGCCATGAGAGCGTTGAATTGTCAGTTTCGCATGCTAAAATATCAAAATTATCTCCTTTCACAATTGAAATCTAAGGTGGATGCTTTGGCGGAAGGTATTGAGTGTAAAGAGTTGCTGGATTTGGTTCATGTGTCTGAACAAGTGGGTAAGCATTCTTTGCAATGTGGTTTTGATGCTGTACAGGCCTCCTCGAGGGTGGCTGCTACTAGTTCTGTTCTTCGCAGGCATGCCTGGTTGAAGGATCAGAATTTAGCTGAGCATGTTAAGACAAGGATTTTGGATGCTCCTTTACAGTCTGATGTGTTGTTTGGATCGCCTGTGGAAGCAGTTTTAAAGAAAATGGAGGACAAAGCTAAGTCTATGCAAACTGTTAAAGATTTTTGCAGGTGCAGCCTCCAAGTTTAGTAGAAATTGGCCTGCTAAGGGGTGGACATATCCTGCTTATGATTCCCAGTCTAGGGTAGGTCTAGGCGTGGTAGGGGCAGGGCTCAAGGTTCTTTTAGGCCTAGATCAGGAGTTCACCTGCTCAGACTTCTGGTGAGGGGGGTCAGTCCTAAACAGACCCAATGACCTGCCTTTTCAGCTGCCAGTGGATTCTCCTGGCAGCAGGAAGACTGTCTCTTTTCAAAGAAAATTGGGATTTAATTACTCAAGACAAATGGGTGTTGGATATCATTCACCACGGTTACAGATTTTATTTCCACACAATGCCCCTTTTCAGAGGCATGCCAGACGTTCCTCCTCCACAAAGACAAGAGGCTCACAAGCAAGTTTCTCAGTTACTCCAGATGGGGGCCATTCAGCCAGTCCCTGTATCAGAAAGGGGCCTAGATTTTATTCTCGCCTGTTCCTAGTACCAAAGAAGGGGAACACGTGGAGACCAATTTTGGATTTATCTCTCCTCAACACTTTTCTGGACATTCCCAAGTTCAAGATGTTGACGTTACAACAGCTTTTACCTCTGCTGGGCAAAGATCGCTGGATGGTAACTTTAGATCTCAAGGAAGCTTACCTTCATGTGCCTATAAGGCTAAGTTGCAGGAAGTATCAACTGGAAATTCTCATTATCAGTTCTCTGCATTAGAGTATTCACAAAGGTTCTGGCTCCAGTGATAGCTTACTTCAGGCTTCAAGGAATTCAAATCTATCCTTACTTGGGCGACTGCCTGATTCTGGCTCAAGAAAAGGAAGACCTTCTACAGCCTCTGAAATATGTTATAGCAGTGCTAAGATGCCTAGGGTATTCTGTGATCGAAACAAAGTCCAGTCTAGTACCCTCTCAAGACATGTGCTTTCTGGGTGTGAGACTGAATAGCAGCCCAGATGGCCTTTTTAATCCCGGACAAACAAAACAGTCTGTCACTTTACTTCCATCATCTATCTCATCAGTCCGGCAAGGACAGTCCTTCAAGCATTAGGGTTCATGGCATCTATTCTGGTGCTTCCCAATGCCAAACTGCATATGAGGAAGCTGCAATGGTATCTCAAAAATGTATGGACACAGCACTGCCAGGATTTGGACACTGTCATTCAAATAATACCTTGCCTTCAAAAGAATTCTTGTGGTGGGCTCAGGAATGTCACCTAAACAAGGGACTCTCTGTGACCCGGCCAGATCAGATTTTAACGACAGATGCCTCGGACATTGCTTGGGAGCTCATCTAAATGGAAAGTGGATCCAAGACAAGTGGCCTGCCAGACTACAGCATCTACATATCAACATGAAGGAGATGTTAGCAGTCCAGTTTGCATTAATGGCTTTCAAGGAGTTACTTCTTCCAGGGCAGGTGTTGATTCTAACAGACAACACAACTGTCATGTGGTACATCAACAAGCAAGGTGGTACACATTCTTATCCTCTATGCAGGCAAGCAATGATTTTATGGCAACTAACTCTTCAGGCAAGGTTTCTGCCAGGAGCACAGAACTCCTTAGCAGATGTGTTAAGCAGACAAATCATGGATCCCGTGGAAACTGGATCTTCATGTATTTCAGAAATTGACAGTGTCATGGGGAACTCCAGACATAGATCTGTTCGCTTCTTCACTAAACCACCAGCTGCCAAAGTATTGCACAAAGGGGTTTCATCACACAGCTTGGAAAGTGGATGCTCTGTCTTTCAGTTGGACAAACCTTCATGTGTATGCCTTTCCACCTCTGCCTCTTCTTCCAAAGGTACTATTAAAGGTCAGACAAGACAGGCCACGGATGATTTTGATAGCTCCAGATTGGCCTCGGCAACACTGGTACCCACTACTACGGAGTCTGGTAAAGAAGCCTCCATGGCCTTTACCTCTGATTCCTCATCTGTTATCTCAGAAGGACGGTCATCTGCTCAATGTCAAGCTTCACTCTCTTCATCTAACAGCCTGGCATATTCTCTGTTGAAACACAGCAGGTCTCAACTTCCTCAACAAGTTTTAAATGTGATTATGGAAGCTAAGACCTAGTACAAGGAAGGTAAAAATGGAAGAGATTTTTATTTTGGAGTACAGCAAAGAATTTGGAGATTTCTGAGCCTAATTTGAGTGTGGCTCTTCAATATCTTACTGAGTTATTGGACAAAGGTTTGTCCTTCTCTTCCATTAAGATTCATGCTGCAGCAATTTCAGCTCACTATGATTGTGACCCACCATTGTTTATCCTTTGTTCAAGCAGTTTCTTAGAGGGCAAAGAATATAAGACCCGAGCTCCTACTCCTGCTTGGGATCTCAATTTTGTGTTGGAAAACTTACTCTACAACCTTTTGAGCCTGCGGCTACTGCTGAGCTGAATTGAAATACTTGTCATGGAAGACTGCTTTTCTGTTGGCTATTACTTCTGCAAGAAGGGTGTCTGAATTGCAGGCCCTTATGGCAGTAGAGCCCTTTTTGATTTTCCATAAGGATAGGGTATCATTACGTACTAATCCTTCCTTTATGCCTAAGGTGGTTTCTAGTGTGGCTTTAAACCAAACTATTCATTTGCCTACATATATGCAGACCCCCAAAATAAAGGGGAAAAGATTTTGCACACTTTAGATGCACACAGGCAATTGCGTTATTATTTAAGCAGGACTAAGGATTTTAGGCAGTCTCAGCAGTTGTTTGTTTCTTTTGCTTTGAGTTCACAGGGCAAGGCTGTGTCAAAACAAACTATTTCTAGGTGGATTGGCTTTTGCATTGCATTTTGTTATTCCCATCATGGCAAGGAAATTCCAGCTGGGATTAGGCCTCATTCCACTAGGGCTACTGCCACTTCAACAGCATTTCTAAGGGGTGGCAACTAAGGATATTTTGGAAGCAGCTACTTGGAGTTCAGTGCATACTTTCTCTAAGCATTATCACCTTCCTATTTACTCTAAGTCTAGGGCTGGTTTTGCCACAGCTGTTTTGCAAGGCATGTTGTCAGCTCCTACTGCTTTATGATTTGCCAGCCTCCTTACCTCTGCTTTGGGATTCTACCCAATAGTAAGGACTGCAGCAATGGAAAGCGAAGAACATAGTACAGTTTTGTACCTACCATAAATGTAGATGTTCGAGGATTCCATGCTGCAGTCTCCCTCCTTCCCCTGTGTTTAGGGGTGGTTGTGTAGGTGAGTTTACATGCTTATATTTTTGTATATATTCTTGTATATATTGTACATGTTTTGGTGCAGGTTTTTGGGCCTTGTCTTTTAGGGTCTTCTGACATCTGGGGCAATGAGGATATGTATGTCGGTGCATGCATAAGTACCCCTGACGTACTGACGTCAGTCTAAGGCGCCATGACCGTCAGCCTTATACTCTGGTATTCGGGCCGACTGGACGCGGACTATACCCAATAGTAAGGACTGCAGCAATGGAATCCTCGAACATCTACATTTATGGTAGGTACAAAACTGTACTTTTCCCTTGAACTGTAATAAATCTACTCAAATTGTGAATGAGTCAACTAGCCCTATTCCATGTGTTGGAAATTGCTCATGTAGGAGTGGAGTTTCACCAGGTACTCTGGGAGATAAGGATTTATAGTTGTGCATGAATTGCTCTGTAGTGGCAACAGTGGTGTGGCTATGTTCTCAACAAAGATGAGTAAACTAAATGGCAGAATAATTTTAGTTGCTGCTTGAGAGTGGGGATGATTGTTTATTGTTTTCTTACATGAGCTGGACAGTGAGGACATGAACTGTTAAGAGTCCTATCATATTTAAAAGTTTAATGAAGACTTGCACAGTTTTGACAGACTATCATTAAATCTAACCAATTAAGTAATAAAATCAGGGAGACTGCAGCCATGGGGATTTTGATACATACAGTGGGGTATGTTTATGTACTATGTTACCTGAAAATGGATAAATGTTCAGTGCATTACCTTGTGCATTTCTCCAGTAAACCAGGTACTTCAGGTACACATGAGCTCTAAGCTTATTTCAGGGTGTGTAGTTGACGATTGAAAGAGTTGGAAAAATTATGTAAAAGTTGCAAATGAGTATTTTTGCAAGGAGCAAGCCCCCTCCCCCTTATGTGTTCTAACTCTGAGACTGGTCCAGTTTGTTGGACTGGTAGAAATTATGACATCATAAAAAGTTTTTTTTTTTTTTACTTTTCTCTCTTTCTGTTCACCTTGAGGTTTCGCTCATCTCTTTATGTATGTTGAGCCTTGAAAAATTGCTGCAATGTTTACTGATTTATTTTAGAGCAAATGCAATTTGTGCAAAAAGGTTTAAGCAATTAGAGCTCAAGCAAGTCAGGAAAACATAGTTCCATAGGTGTATACTAGGATAATGACCACCAGAACTCTTAGGTTTAGTAGTGCAACCCAAATGTGACCCACAAGTTTGATATATAGAGGGTGATTTACTAACTGCCTCTGTCCATCAGAGACATAAAAGCCAGACCTGGGGGGGGGGGGGGGTTCTGATTACCCATCCATAGGTCTAAGTTGCACTTAAATAGGGATAGGGAGGAACTCTGTTTCACATGGATAGGGTGCATTTCCAGAGAATGGAAATTTTCTGATAGACACATCTGTCTCTCAAACGTGTCCTATTTATGTTTCAAGCAAAATATTGCTCTTTTAATCTAGTGGTTCTGATGCTGTTTTTGCGGATGTGCAAAAGATTAATCAAAACAGGGGCTGGGGATGCCTTGTATGCTAGGCAAAGATCACTTCTCAGAAGTCTGTATGATACTGAGTAAAGAGACAGGGCTTTGAGGCAATAAGCATAGAACATTGTGTTTACTCTCTCTCCCTTTTGTAAGCAACCTTTCTGGACTTTCCAGTTGCTGCATGTCATTAGGTTCTATGATGGGCCTGATGAGGGCTGAGTAGAATGTTATGATGACCTCTACATACCTACTTGCCCTGCCCCTGCTTTTGTAAGTTGAGCAACATAGAAGGATTTTCTTTTTACCTTGGACACATGTTGAGTGAAGGCTAGGTTACTGTCTGCACGAGTTCCCACATCCCTGACTAGTGGAGCAACTTTTAAGGGCATTTTATTCATAATGTAGTTACCTGGGGTGGCAGACCTCCCGAAAGGCATGATTATGCATTTCTTTGTATTGAATTTTAAACCATGGATTTGGCACCAAATGCTTTTTTGTGTTAGACCTTCCTGAAGGGTGATATCTTGGGGGGGGGGGGTTTATTGACCTCCCGGTTTTGCAATCATCTACAAACTTGAGCGCTGACCTGTGTGCCCTTGAGTGTGTGCAAACCTCTCTACCCAACATCATGGGTAGAGAAGAGTGGGCCGTGTTCCTTAACACTCCCCATTTGGCTTCCCCACTGCTTGGCTACTAATCAAACCCTGATGATGTAGGCTATAGTTAAGTATCAATCTCAGTGCCACCGAGCCAGGCATGAATGTGAGGAAGAGTCTACGAACCTGATATTGAAGGTGAAAGTAGAAAGTGCAGAAGCTGGTTTGCTTTTCGTCATCAAAACATGGTCCTCTTCCCCCATCAGTGCTTTGCAAATAGATGCCAAAGAAATGGAGATAGTGACAGATGTATTTTCCCCTGGTGTCGAGTAAATATTTTGAAAATACCATGAACTTCAAGAAGGTAAAAATTTAAGTGAATAAACTCCAACTGTTCGCTGAAGGATGTTCTTTGTATTTATTACTACTGCAGTAGCGTTGGCTATATGGGTTATATCCTGCCAAGAATGTAACAGCTGGCCAGCTTTCAAAGTTTCATGGGACCTTCTACACACCCAAGCTGTCAAGCAGCTCACAATGAGCTTGGATGCAAAACCCTCCAGAGCTTTACTGCCGCCGAAGAGTACACTCCTCTGAGGCTTTTGAGGATCGAGTGTTGTCTTGTGCTTTACTTTGCCGGACAGAAGTTCCCTTTGGGGAGAAAACGTTCCATTTTCTTAATTACTGTTGTTTTATTACTTTTTTCTTCAAGAAAGTTTATTTTAAAGGTGTTTAAATGGGCTTTACTGAGACTGTAGCACACTTTTAAATGGAGCACTCCTCCTTTTCTGTGAGTTTTAAAGTAGTGTAAACTGACAACCTATTCCATTGTGGGGCTGCCATACTGTTTGACAGAGCTTTTTCCTGTGTGTTTTTTTTTTTTTTTTTTGCCAAAAATTAACTTCTTTGTCCTGGTAGTTTTTACCAGCATTTGTGCTGGTCTTCCCCAAGAAAGAGGCACCATTTTTGGCTTGACTACAGAACAGATTGTCCATCACATGGTCCATATTTCTTCCAGCCAATAAAAGAAAAAGTTAAAGAAAATCGCCACCCTAGAATAAAAAAAAAAAAACTGTTCGTTTCACTCTATTTGTTTACTGACGTATTTTAACACCTCAAAGTCACTCAAATTGCTTTATTTGGAATTTTAGCCTGTTTTCCACAACATGGCTACCACTGGAGCTTAATGTATCAATGTGATCTTGTACTCCCTCGAGCCTTTCTCTTTCCCATAATACTTTGTATGACTCATGCCAGACATAAGAAAGTAACTTTGAATTCCTATGCCATTGACATATAATGGGTTTTGGGAGGGTCACTGTTATTTTCTTTACCTTCTGCTGTAAAAGGACTGCTTCTTTTCTGTCTCTGATAACCCTCATTTATGTTTGGCTCCGACCTTGATTTACACTATACTTAGAAGTTATCCAGCTACAGCCAGAAAGCTAACTAAATTGCAGGTCTTTGTTCAGTGTTTTCTTTTGTAGTTCAAGAGGAATTGAGAGTCTCCTCCCCTCACACTACTGCAGAGGTGTTAAAACTGTCACTGCACTGAGAGACCCTTGCAGAATCCATTCCTCACACTACAAAAGAAAACTCTGAACAAAGACCTGCAATTTAGTTAGTTTTTCTGGCTGTGGCTGGATAACTTCTAGGTATAGTATGAAAAAAGGTCTGACCCAAACATAAATGAGGGTGATTAAAGAGAAAAGAAGCAGTCCTTTTACAGAAGGTAAACAAAATAACAATGACCATCCCGAATCCCATTATATGTCAATGGCATGGGAATTCAAAGTTACTTCCTTATGTCTGCCATGAGTCATACAAAGTGTTATGGGAAAGAGGTTTGAGGGAGTGCAAGATCACATTGATGCATCAAGCCCCATTGGTAGTCATGTTGTGGAAAACAGGCTAAAATTACAAGTAAAGCTCTTAGAGTGATTTGGGGGTGTTAAAATAGGTAAGGAAGCAAAGGTAGAGTGGGAATTTTTTTTTTTTTAATTATAGGGTGGAGTTTTCCTTTTAATCAAACAGCTTTGCCAGCACAGCAGGCGTACTATTTGCCTCAGCCGTAAGTGGGTGACTGTGCTTTGGCAATTTGCTCTATCTCATACTACTCATCTTTTAGCCCCAAATACGTCTGATGTAGCATCTACAGCCCCTGTGGATCCGGGGGTTAGCCTTGTCCTCTACGGCTGTTGGGATTCCCCTCATTGGGCAAGGAAGAGCCACTTTTGTCAGTCCTGGGCGAGCAAACAGGGAAGGTTTCCCTTTTACGTCAGAATGCTTTGCCCATCCCTGGAGAAGCAGTAGCTGCCATTAGTAACATGATTGGCCTCATTTTTCCTGTCCAAAAGAAACGAAAAACAAATGCATCTACTCTTCCCCGAATTTCTTTGGATAGGGGTAGTTTACTGCAACTGGCTCATAGTTTAATTCAGGGTATTAATAATCTTTGTTGAGGAACTTCTGATACAAGAAAGAGGGATGCCTTTTTTCCTGAAGAGATTCAAGATTCTGAATTTGAACAGGAAGTTGAAAGGATGGATTAAGGGTTTTGTCCACTGGTTTCTGTTTCAGACTCTGAGGAGGTATCCATTTCCGATTCTTCTGTAGGAGGGTTTCTTTCTCTGAGACTCTTGCTAGAATGTCCCAGTGTTTTCAGTGGGAGAACACTGAGATTTCTCAGTCTATAAGAATACTATGAGTTGTTATGGAAGCGTTTTATGGATACTTCACCAATTCCTCCTGTCCTTTCTGCTATAAAGGATGTGTCTCCATGCCTGCAATTTACCTCGTACTCATTCAGCCATCCCTAAAAAGGCCAATAGGATGGCTGTATAAAGCTCTTAGTCATTTAAATGTTTATACACTATTCCCAAACCTGACCCAGCAGGTGTAGCCTTAGATGACTCCACTGCTATTAAGCACTTTAATTCAAATCCTACTCTTTCAAATAAAGATGGGAAAATTTATTGATGGATATAGGAAAAAGTGTATACTTCTGCAGCTTTAATTTTCAGAATTTTAAATTGTCAGGCTCATATGGTAAACTTTATTCTGACATAATTTAATAAAAATATTTATTGTTTAAAAATATCACTTATGACGTAGGCAGTCATACATTTATATAAATGAAAACAAGCCATATTGATATAATTTTAGTTGCAAACATTGTACGTAACTTATCTATCCAGTCATTGTCTGTCAAATATTACATAGCTCATTCTAATCATGCCTTGTTTTAAACCTTGTTCCTCTTCCGCATGTGTTATTCCCACAATTCCCATTTTTTTCTATGTAAGTTGCTCATAACCTTTTCTAAAGATGCCAGTTCTGGTTGTTTTATTTCCGTTAGTATATTGACTACTTTTAGTCAAGTTGGTTTAGATTTTGATTTCCATTTTGCTTTTTTGGCAGCCACCATATTTAGACTGAGCAATGTCTCACTTTGTCTACGCATTTCAGATTCTGTCTCATAGCTCAAAAAAATCATTTCCTTAATTGGTGAGCATGTTGGTGTAACTATCTCAAACAGAGCAGTCTACAGGGAATCCTTAAAACTCTGCCAACTCATTACACTCCCAGAAAATATTTTCCCAATTACCTCTTTCTTCCCTGTCACACCTCCCACATTTATCGTTTACCTGAGGAAAGATTTTTGATGTCTGCTTGGAGTATAAAAATATCTATGTAAACACTACCAGGCAAAGCTCCTAAATCTTCTAGACTTTGTTGCATATTTGGGAGAAATAAATCTATCCCCCATTGTTTCTCTGTGAATTGCTTATCCAGTCTCTCTCTTCTCAATCCTTTCTAACCTCTTCTGATTTGATTCTTCTGCTTATGCAATGTTGTATGCTGTACTAATCATTCCTTTAATAGTGGCTTCTGTTCTAGATTCAACTAAAAACTCTACCAGTGCTGGCCTTTCACTTAGGATCCCCCTATTTTTTCTTTACCTTTTCTATCAAGGACTAATGTCAGAAAATAGGCAATCTCTATGCAGTCCATATAATTTATTGGCTTCTTCCCACTCCATTACATTTTCCTCTCTAATTATGTACTCCCAATACCTTTGTTCTTTTGCCAGTTTTACCCAATACATTACAAACCCTCTTGCTTGTTGTGTTGTCTGTATCCCTAATTGCAGTTATCCCTATCAGCAGAATCCAGTTTCCTGTGTTGGCTTAGTTCTTAGAATATTTTTACTACTTTATGAATGTATTTTGCATGCTTATTTTCCTTCTCCTTAAGGATCTGCATCCAAAATCCAAGAATCTCCTTGTTGAGCTTCCTTCGTTTCATCATCATCATCACTTACTACTTTGAATTATAGGTTTCTGCTTGTGTTGTGTATAAGAACCTTAACTGTGTAGCTCTGAAATACCCCTTCAAATTAGGTAATCCCAAATGCCTTGTTCATTTGGAAGAATCAGCTTAACCCACTTGGCTCTTGCCTTCTTCCCCTCCCAGATAAAATCCTTCATTTCTTTAATTGTTATCCACAACTTCTCTGGTTGAATAAAAATATGCCTGACCTGTGTATAAAGCTAAAGGGACTAAAAACATTTTAACTTGTTGTCCCTTGCTATCAACATCCATATAACAGAGCTTTCAATTTCTCAGTTTTTGAATTATTTTTTTGTCTTCCCACATACTTAGCTGCCACACCAAAATCCATTTTAATCCATACTGCTAAGTACTTCATTTTGTCATGTCCCCATAAATATGGATATTGCTGAACCAGTTTTGTGTGTACATAATTTACAGCTACTGCCTTTGTTTTAGCTTCATTAATGTTGTTTCCCAAAAGATTTGAAACTTCCTCAAAATGTTCCACAGTACTAAAATGTCCTTTCTGGTTTTATCAGGTATAAAATAGTAATCACCTGCAAACAGAGCCAGCTTTTCTTGACTACATACCAATTATATTCTTGAATTTCTGAGTTGCTTGCCATCTTTGCCAGTGGTTCTGAATATAGTACAAATAAAAGAAGAAAGGGGACACACCCCTGCCTGGTTCCTGTTCTCAAACAGAAATTATCAGAGAGGAACACACCCACTTTAATTTTCACCACCAATCCCTCCTATATCTTCCTAGTCAACCTTTTTATCAGGGAATGTAAATAGTTCCATTGTACTGCTCATAAACCCACACCTTACTCTGTCAAATGCTTTCTCTGCATCGAGACCCACTGACAACACTGGTATTTTCGTAGTCTGCTTCCCTGTGGATCATCACTGCTCTGTTAATGTTGTCAAATGTTTGCATCCCTTCCATAAAACTACATTGATCCAAGTCCATCAATTTTGTCATCGCCTTTGCCATTCTTTTAGCCATTGTTGACATAAACACTTTTTATAATCATGGTGTAGGATTGAAATGGGCCTGTATAAAGCTGGATTTGTTGGGTCTTCTTTAGGTATTGCAGCCCACCACTGCTTTCTTCCAGAATGTTGGTACTTCTTCTCTTAAAATACTATTAAACAAAATCTTCCAAATCTTTATCAGTTGTTTTTCATTGTAGCTTCCAAACTTCCACTGGAATACTATCTGTTCCTGGGAACTTTCCTGTTGATTGGTTAGACATCACCATTTTTATGTCATCTCCTCCTATTCTAACTATTAGTAATTGAGCCTCATCTACCTGTAACCTTAGCATATCTCCATATTTATTTGCTTTATGCAAACTTTCATAACATTTCCAAAATATTTATAGTACTATTACAGAATCTTTTGTTATAGGCTCCCCAAGCTTTGTGACAACCCTTTATTCTTACAGTTGTCTGGGTCATTGCTCTAAAAGTTTTTGTGCTCTTGCATTATTATCAAAAAACATTTGTGTAATAGCAGTCTTTCTAAACTCACACATGTTATCAAGATAATCCTTTATCTTCTGCTTAGCATTCTGCAATTGCTCCACTTCTTGTTCTGTGAGATTACTTCTTAACTATATCTCTTTTATTTTTACCTTATTTTAAACTCCACTTCAATATTCTGCCACTCTCTACCTTATCTTCAGTAGAAATTTCTATTTTCTCTAATAACTCCCGAATAATTTCCCCAACCTATTCCTTAAATTCCTCGCTTTTCAACAGATAGGTGGGAAAATGTCAGTGTCTTGTATGTTTTATTTCATTACCCTGTGTTTTTATTTTAGTTATTATTGGCGCATGATCTGAAGTAGTTATTCGATGTGCATTTAATTGAAAGGTTTGATACATACGCTCCTGTGAAATGCAAGTTCTGTCTAGCCTAGCTCAGTTTTTGTATCTTGTGGAGTATGTATATTTAGTCTGAAGTCCTGTTACTGAATTCACATCTTCCTTGCCAAATATTTTCATAAATTTATTCAAAACTCAACTCTCCTTTATTATATTTTCCCATCTGGATCCCCCAGACACATCTTCACTGCTTCAAATCAAATTCCAGTCCACACCTATAAGTAATATTCCCTGCTGAAAACTGATTATTTCTTCCATAATTTTCTTAAGCTCCATTATAGCAGTTTAAAGTGGAATATAAATATGTGCCAGTGTAATCCTCCTCCCTTGTCAGTAACACCTTAGTCCTACAAATTTATAACTATTAGAGCTCCTCTTGTAATTATTATCAGTACTTCTCTTTTTCTTTGTCCCAGGTGTTCTGCCGAATAACCGTCCTGATAATGTTTCTTTATCAAATTCACAAGTTCATTTCATTCCAAATGTGTCTCCTGTATAATAGATATTTTCACTCTACATTTTTAATATAGTTCATTACTCTTTCATATCTGTGTGACCATTAGCATTTAAAGGTAATATAGAAAAGGTCATTATGTTAAAGTAATGTATACAGTTGTTTCTTGTCTTATAAATTTGAGTCTGTCCCTTTTTACAAAACTTTGTTTTATTGAAAGCCCCCCATAAAACACTCCCCACACACCCCTAAAACGTGTTGCCTTAATACTAATGCACAAAACGCAAACTGACAGCCGCAGTCTTAGACTTGGGTTAACCTACAAGGAAGGTTATTCATGCTAAGATGCATGGTGTAGCCTGTGATGCTACTAAGTGCTGTCTGGTCTTGTTTTATCTTTATTGCTCTTCCAGAATGAAAAACACTTTATTTCAGAAAATATTTTCTCCTAGCCATTGAAAGAAAAAAGTTTTTCTTTTTTTATTGCTGTTTGTCAGATTGCCTTCATGAAGACATGAGAACCAGATCCCGAGCTGCTTCTACAAGCATTTATTTATTTATTTGTTTGTTTGTTAGCAGAAAGCTTTATTATATTCAATGTTATTTTTATTTGCTTTTTCTTAAAATGTCTTGCTAGATTAACCCATGAGCCTTAATCAATTCATTCCCCTATGCAAGAATGAGAAAAAGCGCATTATTTTTTCTTGTATCATACTCTTTTGACCAGTCTTTTTTCTTTTTTAACACTGTAGTGGCTCCATTTCTTAAAACTAAACAAGGAGAAAGCGAAACTGGAAAAAAAACAGACACCTGTGTACTTTAGTATCCCCATTGCACTTGAAAATAACTGAGAAAACTTTACTTTGTAGCATACAAGTTATATTCTGTACTATAAAAATATTGCTGTTAAAAACAAAATTTTGTTTCTTAAAGTTAACTGTCTTCCTCAACTTCCCGTCCACTAAATGTTCCTTCAAAAACAGTAAGACATGAAGTAGGACATATGCTTTACAGTCCCCTACAAGTCTACAAAGTCGGAGTCCAGTATTTCCAGGTTTTCTTGTTCAGTCATGTTCCACAAATATAATTAATGATTTGTAATCCCACATTTGTCATTTCCCAAGTTGCTGGTTTTATTCTTGTATCATTGTCTCCCAGTTTCTAATTTGCTGTTTTTATTCCTGTTTACCTCCATCTCCCATATCCAGTCTCTGCTTCATTTTCAATGTACTCCTGGTTGTTCTAGTCAACCCTTATGCTTGTTTCTGTTGAAATATTGTAAAATGTTTCACTGGCATAATCTATCTTTGGTCTTTATTACCAGAAGAATAAGAAGTAGAATATCCTTCTGTTTCACTGCTCCGTTTTTGTTTGGCAAACTTTTGTATTTTCTCTTTATCATTATTCTGCATCAAAAATGATTTTGTCTGTCCAGAAAAGAATATTTTGAAGATCGCTTGGTACAGCAGTTTGAATCTCATGCCTGCTTCTTGATGTTCCCCAATTAGTGGAATAAGTTTACTCTTCTGCATGGTGTACAGTAAGTAATCCTTTTCCACAAACACTCTGTCTCCCACTTTGTCCTTCTGACACAGTTTTTTCTTAATCACCCCTTTCTGCTGGTAGAATCGTACATTTATTATTAAAGGTCTAGGTTGCTTTCTCATGGCCAGGCTTGGTTCATATGCCCAGTGTGCCCTTCGAATGCACAACTCCTTCTGTGGAATACCAGTCCAGTTGCTTATTTGTGCTTTCATAAAATTTATGCAGTCTGTTACTTCAAGCTTCTTCTCTTTTTGAACAGTCTCCTATTCATATTGCCTTTTCTTCATTTCAACCTCTGATTTTTGCAGATGTTCATCGTGTTACACTGCTGCAGTCATTACACTTGGATTATCCTGCCGTCAGGCGGTCCTGCAGTCGGCCAGAGTTCCAAAGTCTTGGTCCTGCGTCGGTTGCTGTCGCCTCTTCCGTGACGTCAGTGCGCCAGGGGTATATAAGATGCATCCAACGCCATTTTCTGCAGTCTTTCTTGCCGCGCGGTGCCCAAAGCAAAAGCAGTTCGCAAGTGCCTGTCGGCAGACTCCTGAGATTTTCAAAGTCGAATTTCAGATCCGAAGTCTTAAATAAAGCTAAGTACCCCGTTAGGGAAACTTTTCTTGCCTCAGACCGATGTCAGAAAAAGTTAATAATTGTATTTCTTGTGGGAAGCCAATACCTCATAAGGACTTCCACTCTTACTGTATTCCATGCCTGGGCCCTGATCACGACATCACTAGTTGTCTGTTTTGTGCTAGATTTAACAAACGTACTATAAAACGACGTTTTGATTTTGCTTTGCACTACTTTGGTCGAAGGTTCAATTATACTATGTCGTCGGATCAACCGACCGCAATTCTGAAACAACACAAAGACAAGGATAAAGACAGGCATCCGAGGTCCAAAACAGACAACAAAGCCTCTTCTAGGCCAGTCACCGGTTCTCAGTGAGGCGCTTTCGCAGCACATGACACCCGCTACCTCAGAGCCACAACCGCCTCAGACTCCCACGTGGAGACAACTAGGCCTCTGGAAACTCAAGGTATTGGGCCTACGGAAACTAATCCCTCAGATGGTTCCGGAGCCGCTGAGCAGGCATCGGCTTCTGAGGATGTTTTCAGATCTTCACAACTTACCATTAAAGCAACAGCCAAGACAAAGACACCATTAAAGACAAAGAAGCAATTACAGCATTCTCCTGGACAGTCCTCCATGCCTAAGAAACAGCTGCTCAAAATGGCCGAAGACCTCATTACTGTAATCAAGGGTTCCTATCCCCCTCTTGAGAAAAGACCTAGGCAGGATACAGACTATGATTCCTCTGATCAGGTTTCCATTTCCTCTGATTCCTCTTCAGACCAGGGATACTCTCTTCCCCCCTATGAGGACTCTGATGCTGAAGAATCTATCCCTTCAGCCTCCCCTCCTGAGGATTATTATTTTGGGGAAACTTTACATACCAAGAGGGAGCATTTCCATTGGGAAAGTCAGGATTATTCAGAATCCAAGAAAAGGCTCAGGGACTTCCTTTTATTGCCTCAACACAGGCCCCTGGCTATTCCGCCTGTGTTAGATATTGTGGATGATGTGTTCTCTGAATCCAGCTTATCTCCTGATTCTTTGTCCCCTGCACCAGCCAACCCAGATAGGTATTATAGAGTCCTTGACTCTCACAAGTTTCTTTATAAAAACCCTTCTGCTGATCCAGAAACTATTTCCCAGGGTCCCAAAGGGGTGAAGGCTTCCATTGCAAAAAATCCAGTCCCCTCTGACAGAGATTCTAGAGCACTGGATAAATGGGGGAAGAAAGTTTACACTTCTGCAACTTTAGCAGTAAGGGCTTTAAATTGCCAGTTTCACATGCTTAAGTACCAACAATATTTAATGGCTCAGTTAAAACAGAAAATGCTTGCAAGCTCAGAAGCTCCTGACTATAAAGAAATGCAGGATTTATTGCATGCAGTTGAACAGGTGGGAAAACATACTCTGCAATGTGGTTTTGATTCTTTAGAGGCCTCTTGTAGAGCCGCAGTTAACAGGTTCTGTGATTCGAAGACATGCTTGGTTAAAAGAACAGAGTTTACCTGACCATGTTAAAGCAAAATTATTGGATGCTCCTTTACAGCATGATACCTTGTTTGGTGTTAAGGCAGAAGAGGTGTTAAAGAAAATGGAGGATGAAGCTAAATCTATTCAAACAGTCAAAGATTTCTTACAGGTACAGCCACCTCAATTTAGCAGAAATTGGCCTACAAATAATTGGTCCTTTCCAGTGTCAGACAGGCCACAGAGAGGCAGATGCAGACGCCCAAGAGGCAGATCTCAACCCCAAGGCTCTAACAGGCAATGACAGTGGGGTACCTCAACCCCAAAAGGAGAATGAGGACAAATCTCAACCATACAGGAAACAGTCCCAATGACTTCCCCCTTCGTACGCCAAACACTTCCCTTTTGGCAGCCTCCTTAGGGGGAAAACTAGCACTTTTTTATCAAAATTGGCAAACAATCACCCAAGACAAATGGGTTCTGAATATTGTGTCTCAAGGTTACAGGTTCCACTTTCACACTTTACCAAGGCTAAAAGGAATGCCAAACCTGCCACAAAATCAATGGGCAGAGGCTCAAAAACAAATATCAGCCCTCATGGACATGAGAGCTATTCAAAAAGTACCACAGCAGGAGCAAGTACGAGGATTTTACTCAAGACTCTTCCTGGTCCCCAGAAAGGACAACGCCTGGAGACCCATACTAGACCTTTCGACTCTAAATACTTAACTGGATGTTCCGAAATTCAAAATGTTGACACTACAGCAGCTTCTTCCCATGCTGGGCAAGAAGGCTTGGCTTGTTACTCTGGACCTCAGAGGCATACCTGCATGTCCCTATCAGACAAAATTGCAGAAGATACCTCAGATTCAAAGCTGGCATAATGCACTACCAATTCTCTGCACTGCCCTTTGGCTTATCTACTGCGCCCAGGGTCTTTACAAAGTGCCTGGCACCAGTAATTGCATTTTGCAGACAAAAAATAATTCAAATATATCCATACCTGGACGACTGCCTCATTCAAGCAGAGACAAAAGGACATTCTTCTAAACCATCTGGCATTTGTAAAAAGGTTGCTAATTTCTCTAGGGTACACAGTAACGGAAAAGAAGTCAAAACTAGTGCCCTCACAACAGATAATATTCCTGGGTGCCAGCTTAAATACAGCGGCCCAGATGGCATACCTCACGCTAGACAAACAAGGACAAATGACTCAATATTTTCAATTACTGGCAAAAAAGTCCCATCTCCCTGCAAGAAAAATTCTGCAGGCCCTGGAATTCATGGCATCCTGCATACTACTAATTCCATATGCCAGACTGCATATGAGGAAATTACAATGGTACCTAAAAAGTGTTTGGACTCAACACTCACAGTTTAGAAGCAGTAATACCAATAATTCCCTGCCTACAACAGGAGTTTCGATGGTGGGCACAGGCATGTCACCTCAACAAGGGTTAGCCTTTTGAAGGCGAAAGGCCGAGGTACCGGATCGCAATAAACGTTTTACTGGCATGGTGCTAGTGGTTGTGTGTTTCGTTACAATTTTGCTGCTATTCTAGTGTTTGGACAGGGTTAGCCTTTCACTCTACCCACAGCCAGGCAGACACAAACAACAGATGCTTCGGATTATGCCTGGGGAACACACATGGCAGGAAAATGTATTCAGGGCAAGTGGACCACAGACTAAATGCATCTTCACATCAATCAAAAAGAGATGTTGGCTGTTCAAAATGCCCTAACAGCTTTCAAGGACCTTCTGCATCCAGGACAATTATTATTAAAGACAGACAACACCACAGTAATGTGGTACATAAACAAGCAAAGGGGCACTCATTCATATCCCCTATGCAGGCAAGCCATGACCTTGTGGAACACAGCAATAACTTAAGTTCATCTGCAAGCACAATTCCTGCCAGGAAAGAAAAATACTCTGGCAGACGATCTAAGCAGAAATATTATGGACCCTCACGAGTGGAAGTTGAATCCACAAATCTTCAGCATGGTAACACAAAAATGGGGATGCCCAGACATAGATCTTTTTGCCTCCCCACTGAATTGCCAACTACAGAACTTCTGCACAAGGGCTTACCACACAGAAGCATGGAACGTGGATGCTCTCTCGTTCAGCTGGAAAAGCCTAAAAGTTTATGCCTTCCCACCACTGCCTCTCCTTTCAAAGGTACTCCTAAAAGCCAGACAAGAAAAACCACAGATGATCCTGATTGCTCCAGACTGGCCACGGCAGCAGTAGTACCCAATCTTAAAGAACTTAGCTCAAGGCCCACCATGGATTTTGCCTCAAATTTCACACCTTCTGACTCAACAAAACAATCCGATCCTGCACGGTCAGCTGAAAACCTTAAACCTGGCTGCATGGCAGATTCAATAGTAAAACAGGCAACACCTCTCTCTAAAGCTGTTATGGATGTCGTTTTGGAGGCCAGGAGGCCTAGCACCAGGAAATCTTACTCAGAAAAATGGAAGAGATTCTACGCCTGGAACCAGGCTCAAAGCCTTGACCCTCTTGTCCCAAACATTCCTCAGATTTTACAATACCTAACTGAGATGCTGGACAAAGGCCTATCCTTGTCATCAATTAAGATCCACGCCTCTGCCATCTCAGCACATTACAACACGGATCCTCCTTTATTCTCTCATCCCTTGCTAAAGCAGTACCTCAGAGGGGCTAAAAACATAAGACCGTCCCGGATAGCACCAACACCAACTTGGGACCTCAATTTTGTTTTGGAAAAACTGACCCTGCCACCTTTTGAGCTAGCCAATGCAGCCGATCTAAAATTTTTAGCATGGAAAACAGCTCTGCTCCTGGCAGTAACTTCAGCACGAAGAGTCTCAGAGCTACAGGAATGGCAGTGGAACCTTTTATAATTTTTCATCAGGATAGGGTTTCTTTAAGGACAAACCCTACTTTTATGCCAAAGGCGGTATCTAGTGTGGCTCTTAACCAAGCCATCCATTTGCCAACTTTTTATCTAAACTCCCAGAATAAAGGGGGGAAACTTCTCTTTGGACATACACAGGCAGCTACGCTTCTACTTGGACAAAACAAAAGCTTTCAGGAAAACTGAGCAACTGTTTGTAGCATATGCTTCAGGAACACATGACAAGGCTGATCTCAAAGCAGACTATCTCCAAATGGATAGGACACTGTATTCATTACTGCTACACACAGCATGGAAAATCAGTCCCTAATAATATTAGGCCACATTCTACCAGAGCAACAGCCACTTCAACAGCCTTTCTCAGAGGAGTACCAACCAAGGAAATTTTGGAGGCTGCAACTTGGATTTCAGTGCACACCTTTACCAAGCATTACCACTTGCCTCTTTACTCTAAATCCAGAGCATGATTTGCCACTGCAGTTCTGCAGGGCCTCATAGCCAATCCTAACTCTTTATAGACCAGCCACCCAACCTTAGCTTTGGGATTTTACCCAAGTGTAATGACTGCAGCAGTGTAACACGATGAACATAGTACAGTTTTGTACCTACCATAAATGTAGATGTTCGAGTGTTCACACTGCTGCAGTCCAGGTAACCCTCCCTGCATCCCCTCTGTCCTAGCTGGACCTATCTGTACCCTTCTATCCTATACAACCTTTGTGGTGTATTTGCTTGTAACTGAAGGTATTGTTTTTATTTTATATATATGTTTTATTAGCAATATGTATTGCCTACCTACTTGGGGGCACCTGACATCTGGGGCAAGAAAAACTGCAGAAAATGGCATCGGATGCATCTTATATCCCTCTGGCGCACTGACGTCAGGGAAGAGGCGCATTCTACCAGAGCAACAGCCACTTCAACAGCCTTTCTCAGAGGAGTACCAACCAAGGAAATTTTGGAGGCTGCAACTTGGATTTCAGTGCACACCTTTACCAAGCATTACCACTTGCCTCTTTACTCTAAATCCAGAGCATGATTTGCCACTGCAGTTCTGCAGGGCCTCATAGCCAATCCTAACTCTTTATAGACCAGCCACCCAACCTTAGCTTTGGGATTTTACCCAAGTGTAATGACTGCAGCAGTGTAACACGATGAACATAGTACAGTTTTGTACCTACCATAAATGTAGATGTTCGAGTGTTCACACTGCTGCAGTCCAGGTAACCCTCCCTGCATCCCCTCTGTCCTAGCTGGACCTATCTGTACCCTTCTATCCTATACAACCTTTGTGGTGTATTTGCTTGTAACTGAAGGTATTGTTTTTATTTTATATATATGTTTTATTAGCAATATGTATTGCCTACCTACTTGGGGGCACCTGACATCTGGGGCAAGAAAAACTGCAGAAAATGGCATCGGATGCATCTTATATCCCTCTGGCGCACTGACATCAGGGAAGAGGCGACAGCAACCGATGCCGGACCAAGACTTTGGAACTCTGGCTGACTGTGGGACCACCTGACAGCAGGATAACCCAAGTGCGATGACTGCAGCAGTGTGAGCACTCGAACATCTACATTTATGGTAGGTACAAAACTGTACTTTCTGTCACCTCATCTAAATATTTGTTTAAAGCTTCTTCCATTTTTTTCCAATCTTTTGTTATTTAAGTTGACATACTCCACTGTTTCATTTATTTCAATCAATTCTGAGTATATTTGGTGTATTCTTTGCTCTAGGTTACTGGAAGTCATGTCTTGCACCAAAGCTGAAGCTTGCACTCCTTTTTGCTGAACATCTGCAGAATTCTTCAGTCAGTGGTTTTTTTCACCTTTTGTGATTAAATTTCTTTTTCTTTTTTTTTGCTGGCATCCAGGCAGTGCGCAGCCATCTTGGAAGTCTTGTTTATACTAATGTATTGTGAAAAGTATGATGGAAGTTTTGTCTACAGTTTATTGTTTTTGCGGTGTGTGTGATTCTGCTGATACTACTTCCAGTGCCATAGCCACTGGTATTGTTTTAAGGAGATTTGCTTGGCTGTATTATCAGGACCTCTCAAATGGTTTAAAAATGAGAATTTAAATTCTCCCTTATGTAGAGATTGTGTTTTGCCCCTCTGCAGCATAGGTGATTAAAACATTTGAAAGAGGCAAGCTGATCTAGGAAACGTCTGTAAGATTTTTCAGTCCTCTTTTTTTTCAAATTACCCAAGGATTTTCTGTCTTCTCATCCAGTTTTGGCAAAAAAAAAAACAGAATAATGTCTCAACAGATTTCAGGTAAACAGAATATTTAAGACAAAGTGGCAAGGGGGTTCCAAAAACAAGTCTCAAACCTCCCAAGACTAAGGACAGGCCAACAAGTCTGAATGACTGTTAGAGACCCTGTGATCTCCCATCCTGGTCCCTGTTCTCTTCAGAAAGTCTGAATCTCCATTTTTCTGTCTGGCAACAGCTTGTTTCAGGTAAATAGGTTCTGAAAATCATTCAACAGTGTTACAAATGCCAGTGGGAGGGAAATTTCTCCTTTCCAGGGTGTCATTCTCTATCCTGCAGATCAGATTTATTTTTCTCCTGTTCATCATGTGTTGTCCAGAAAAGTGATGGAGACGCTTCCTCATTCCCATTTGGGGAAGGTGTAGCAGTTCTGGATCTTCCTTTCCTAAGCCTGTTTGTGATTGTGAAGAGATATAATTTTGACTCTGGGCACGGTCTGTTACCTCTTCTTTCATGTTTCCTAGTGACACTAGACCTAAAAGATGCTTATCACATGCTTGTTCATCCAAGGGAAAACAATAGATCTTTATTTATTTAGATTTGTTTCTGAGGTTTTCCACTCAGACTTTGGTCACTGCAAGGGAATACCTCAACATTTTGGGTTCCGTGGCATCTGTGGTTCACATCATACCCCTGGCAAGACTCCACATGAGAAAGTTACAGTGGCATTTGAAATCTCGCTTGTCCCATCATCAACACTACTCATCTTTTCAGATCTCAGTAGTGAGGTTTAGCAGAAGAGAGATGTTTTGGCGGAGACAACAGATCTCCTTGAACCTAGGTCTCCCCTTCTCCATTCCTGCTCCAAAGCAGTCAGTCACAGAGATGATTTGGACTTTGCTTGGGGAGCAGTTTTGGGATGGTTAAAACCGCAGTGGGTATGCCACACCAGGACAGATGCAAGCACAAAAATATCAAGGAGATGCTTGCCCTGATCAAGGCATTCAGTTCTGTGAATCATCTTTGGTCCCTGGCACTTGAGTTGGTTCCAGACAACATTACAGTCATGTGGTACATCCTCAGCCAAGGGGCAACCAGGTCATACCCCCTTTGCAGACTAGCCATGTTAACTTGGGATATAGCATCACAACACAATCTCACTCTAAAGGCATCCTCCATTCCCTCATAGCAAACATGTTTGGCAGACGAGCTGAGCAGGACCATCAGAAATAGCTAGGTCAGGGATCTTCCAAGATTTAATCCATCTGTGAGGAGTTCCTCAAGTAGACTTCTTTGTCTCCCCTCTGAACAGTATATTGGCAACATTCTGTTTCAGGACTCCATGCAAGAAAACTTGGAAGACAGTTGCCTTTTCTTTTCTTTAGACAGGAATGTACCTGTATGCCTTTCCACTCTTTCCACTAATATCCAGGATGGTACTTAAGATTCAGAAGGAATCCATCAAGATCACTGTGGTGACTACCTTCTGGTGCAGGCAGCCATTGTTCTCCCTTCTTTTGGAAGTGGCCAGGGGCAATTACCCCAGGCTTCCTCATAGAATGTATCTACTCACACAAGAATCTGTATTTGATGGACTTCGACTTCAATGACTGCCTGGCTGATAAGGTCTTAAGGCATCTGTTTTTCTGAGGATGTTCCGCAGGTGCTAATGGAGCAAAGAACACCTGCTACTGGAAAATCTTATATTAGCAAATAGGAAAAGATTTCTAGTTGGTGCCAACAACATAATCAACACCCATTCATAACAAACATTTTTTCATTGCTAGTTGTTCTCTGGTTTTACAGTATTATGCGAGTTGCTATCCTTTGGTCTTTTCTTATTCCTCCATCAAGGTTCATTTGTTGGCCATTTCAGAATGTCTGAAATGTATCCTCCACTTTCAAGGCAGTCTCATGACAAATTTGTTTTTTGAAAGAGGTTTTGTGTAAGAGGCTTCCAGATAAACTAGTAGCCCCTCCTTGGGATCTTAAGTTTGTGTTAGAGAAGCTAACATTTGCTCCATATGAACAAGCTAATTTGGCTGACTTGAGGTTCTTAATATGAAAAACAGTTTTACTAATTGCTCTGCTGTCTGCAGGAAAGGTATCTGATTTGCAAGATCTTATGGTGAGTCAACCCTTACATATTTTCCGTAGGGACAGGGTTTCTTTGAGGACTGATCCTTCTTTTATGCCTAAAGTGGTATCCATTTCCTTTTCTGAACATAAAGAGAGAGGATACTTCATACCTTGGATGCCTATAGGCAACTCTACTATCTTGACAAAACTAAATCTTTCAGATCTATTCGTTTCTTGTGAAAGTAAGAGGGGACAACCGTATGGTTGTCTAAGACTGCTATTTTTTGTTATACTCTCCGTGACAAATGTGTTCTAGGCAAGGTCTAGGCCCAATCTTCCAGTGCCTTGGCTTCATCTATGGCTTTTTGGAAAGGGTTGGATGCTACAAGTATTCTAGAAGGTGCTACCTGGTCCAGTGTACATACATTTACAAAGCATTATAAGCTTTGTCTGATGTTGTTAGTCTTCTTTCCATTCATCACTGATGAGTTCGGTTCCGAGCCCCTCAGAACTGTGTCGGCCTAATACCAAGCTCGCGTACACCAAAAACTCTCAAGCTAAGCTGCTACCCACAATGCCCTTCTCCCTGTTACCTTAGATCTCGTTTGCCGCATAGCCATATAGCAGCATTTCACTGAGCTCTCAAGCTAAGTGGTATTATTCTTGATATTTTCTGGGTATTTGGATATATATCTCTTATTTAGTCACTCTCTAAGTCTATTTCCCTTCTACTTCACTCGTTTGCAGTTATTGTAACTTTCCTAACTAGCTCTACCCATTGGGTAATTCATTTTACCATCGTTGGTACGCCCTCTTCTTACCCTTGTGGTATTTCTTGATACCATCGTTGGTATTTTCTTTACTTTTCTTCTTTCCTTTCTAGGTGTTTTCCTAGTTTGATATTCTAGTTAACTTGTGATTAGTGTGTTTGTGGAAATGTCTGATAAAAAAGGGACTTCGGGGTTTAAACATTGCACCTCTTGCAATGGTAAACTCCCACACAGCGACTCTCACAACGACTGTGTTTATTGTCTAGGAGTTTCTCATCTCTCTGTTAAACCCCCTTGTCAAATTTGCCAAAGTTTCAGTCAGCGGACGCTGAATGAAAGGAAGAATAAATTGATTTTGAAAGGTCATCTCGCTTCTCCTTTCCCAGTGGCCCTTTCTGTGTCAAAGGTCCCAACCCCTCCAGTAAAGGACAAGAAACGTCCCCATTCTGATCCCTCTTCACCGGCTGGGAATAGGAGTAAGACACACAAACATAAGGCCCACAAAACTTCCTTGGAGCATAGACTTGTTATTTTGGCTCCAACTACTACTGTTCCGAGCTCTGCTACGATTACTACTATGACTCAAGCTATGGAAATTACCGGATTCTCGACGTCGGCACCACCTTTGGCCCCAATCCCCCCAGCTACGGCACCCACCTTGCCTTCCACTATAGCTACAGCACCGAACTTACCTTCGAATACAGCTATGGTGCACCGACTTTGCCTTTGACTACATCGAAAAAGGTTCCGATCCCTGCCATTTCTTTGGAACTGATGACATCTACTCCGGGCGCCTCTTTGGCACTGAGCCCTTTTACTACTCCACTCATTCCTTTGGTACTTGTGTCCAAATTAGAGACTATGGTGCCACTAGCTCAGGCACCACGGACCCTGATACTCCCCCTCCTTGGATCTGTTCTTGGGTCAAATGTACAGCCCCTTTTTGGATTGACCTGACTCCCCTTCAGGAGTGTCTACGAGGTCCACCAGGTGTCTATCCGAACTTGATGTGGTGCACCTGTTGGATTAGCTGTAGATGACCAGAGGGATAACAAATGTTCCAAAGACTCGTCCCCCTCTGGGACTTGCGTCTCTCTCTCTCTCCCAGGACTCTGATGTATACTCCTCCTTTGGAAGCATTGGTTCCGAAGCCCATTGCTCCAATGTCCTTTGTGGAACCCCATTCCTCTGCACCGACAGTGGCCGTCACTTAGGCTTCAAGGCCATCCGTTTTGTTTTTGGTTCCGACAGAACCATCACTTCCTCAGACTCATGGTTGGAGGGGGGGGCGGGTTCCTCGGTCCAGGGCACAGTTCAGTGTATTTTATCGTTTCCATCCTCGGATCTGGGGAGAACGCCTGCCTCGATCCTGCTTGAGTCTCCATCCCTGGGAGTGGGACCGACGGAGCGGGGTGTGACCCCGGTTCCAAGGTTGTTTTCTCAGTTCTGGGCTCCCACTCCTCTTTGGGAGGGCCTGATTTTCGGGTGATGGAGAGGGTGCTTGCTTCAGGAAGCACTCCGACGTCGGAACTTCACCCTGCTCCTTTTGAGCTACAGCTACCACAAGCCACCTCCCTGGGACACCAGGAGGAGAAGCCTCAGGAAACCCCAGTTCGGGGTACCCATCCTTCAGAGTCTTCCTCTGATATTCCCACTGAAGAACCTCCTCAGAAGAAGGCGTCCAAGAGGAAGCACTTAGACTCTCCTGAAGAGTCTTTGACAGAAGTGATGAAGTACGATGGCGGGGAGGGGTCCCCACAGTCAACCCCGGATGATGTCTCCCTTGGAGACATCCTGGAAATAGTAAAACAGAGGGGTGGCTGGAAGCCCTCCAACCCTTCCTCGGAGGCGTCCGTGTGTCTGCAGGCTTTTTGCTCCCGGCCTTCTACCTCTTGGGTGACCACACCTGCCGACAAGTTAATCTAGCTCGTTGTGCAGTATGCCTGGCAGAACACTGACTTTATTGAGGCCATCCCCCCCCCAGAAGAGCATCCACACTGGTCCAGTGGTTTGCCAGTTGACAGTATGTTGGCGGTGGCCACTAAAAAGGATCTAGCAGAAGAAAGTCCCACTCTTCACCTGCACAACAAGGAGTCCCTGGCTGTGGTCAGGTTGGGGAAGAGAGTCTTTGCTTCAGCGACCCTTGCTGTCAGGTCTCTGAAGTACTTAGCACTCTTCACGAGGCTCCAAAGAGATCTGATTACCGAACTTCCTGGATCCCTCGCGGGTCAAGTTTCTGACTAGGCATGGAACAAGGTTGCCTCTCAACTTGCCACCCTTAAATCTATTTCCAGTTCTTCCATGAGGCTGCTCTCCCACGCAACTGAAGGGGCAGCTAGAGCTGCGTGTGCTGGCATAGTCATGAGGCATCATGCCTGGATGCCCATCTGTGACTTCTTGGACTCCTAGTCCTCCTTTTTGAACACCCCTATTGAACCATCTTCCTTATTTGGTTCTAAAGTGAAGGACACGCCGGCCAGGTGCGAGCAAGATGAAAAGACTCTATCTGCCGTTGGCCTATGTTTTCCCAAACTTCAACATTCTTTTTCCAGGAACCAGAGGAGTGGGAAAATCTGGCATAAGAAATCTCGGGGTCCTTTCCGTAACACATGTCGTGGGGATTCCCCCAGAAGCAGAGGGGATTTCAGTGGTAGAAGACTCCCCTTTAGGTGCAGAGGGGATCTTCGAAGCCAAGACTCCAGGGATTCCATCTCTGGGCGGTCTTATCAACACTCCTGAAGCGTTGCCCGATTGCTTTCCTCTGGAAGCAGTCGGGACTTGTTTTTCTCGGCACCAAACTGCTTGGCGCTCTATTACAAATGATCGATGGGTGCAGAGAATAATCTCCAGAGGCTACTACATCCCTCTAAAGTCTCATCCAAAACCCACAAAAAAACTTCCCGATGTTCCACCCAATCAAAGGGAAGAAGCGGCTTCAGAAATAAGAAAGCTGTGTCAAAAAAAGTCATCCAACCAGTCCCTCCAGACCAATGCGGATTCAGGTTTTATTCAAATTTCTTGTTAGTGCCAAAAAAGACCTCATTCTGGATCTCAGCCATTTAAACAAATCAGTTGTACAAACCAAGTTCCGCATAGTCACTATTCAATCCATTTTCACATTTTTAAGGGTGGATGTTTTGATGTGCCCGATAGACTTTTGTGATGTGTATTAACACATCAAAGTGGACAAATGCTCCAGGAGTCTCCTTCGTTTCCCGCTAGGAGCCAATCATTACCAGTTCCGAACCCTGCCATTTGGTGTCTCGACAGCCCCCAGAGTGTTCACGAAATGTCTAACAGTGGTGACAGCTCATCTGAGACTTCAAGGATTCCAGGTGTTTCCATATTTAGATGATTAGCTCCTCTCCGTCCCCACCAAGTGTCTTCTGACTATGGCCGTCCGATACACCTTTTCATTAGTGGAGTCCCTAGGCATCACTGTACACTGGGAGAAATCCAACTTGGAACCTACCCAACAGCTGGAATTTTTAGGGGCGGTTTTCTATACCCGATCCTACCTGGTATCTCTGCTGGCTCACAGGCTTCAGAGGTTAAGATTGCAAGTGCGTGTGATACTCTGTCAAAAGAAGGTGTCAGCAAGGGAAATTCTTCACGCTCTGGGATCCATGGCTGCAGCCATTCCGATGGTTCCTCTGGCAAGGTTACACACAAGACTGTTACAATGGTTCTTATTGTCCCAGTGGTTTGCAAATCTTCACCCCCCTAAACTCGCAGGTGCACATAACCAGTTGTTGCAAGCAAGATCTCCTTTGGTGGATGAGGCCAGATGCAGAACTTTGGTGTCACCCCTTTCAGACCCCTCAACCCAACGCCACTGTGACCACGGATGCTTCCCTGATGGGGGGGGGGGCATTTTCAGAGAGAGACCGTCCAAGGCACATGGCCAAGCTTAGAGGCCAACCTGTATATCCGTGTTTTTGAGTTGAGCGGTACTGTTAGCATTGCAGGCATTACATAAGCTTCTTCCCCCTGGAACAATTGCAATTCATTCAGACAGTATGTCAGTACTCTGGTACATCAACAAACCAGGATGAACCAAATCCTACCCCCTATGTCGAGAGGCCATGACAATTTGGCAATGGGCGATAGCTTCCGACCGCTTTCTTATAGCAGTGCACATCCCAGGGAGTTCCAACATGATTGCAGACAGGTTGAGCAGATGCATTTTCTTTCCACACGAGTGGTCTTTCAATCCCAAAGTGACGGCAGAAATTTCCAGTCGATGGGGCCAGCCCTGCTGCGACCTGTTCGCCTCTCCTTCGAACAACAAATGCAGCAGCTACTTTGTCCTCTTTCCCCCAGAGGAGGAGTCCCTGAGAGACTCTCTGACTCATGATTGGCCCACGGGTCTCCTCTACGTTTATCCACCAATTCCCTTGATATCTCTATTCTTAAAGAAAGCCACTTGGTTGAGATGCAAGGTAATCCTCATTGCCCCATTCTGGTCTCATCAAGTGTGGTTCCCCTTCCTCCGGCCTCATCTGTTACAGCCTCCATGGATCCTGGACACTCGTCCAGACTTAATTTCTCACCCTCAAGGGTTGACTCACCTGAATCTGTCCACTATCAAGCTGACTGCTTGCTTTCTCCACTTCCATTAGTCGCCAGGCAGGAAGCCCTTTCCTCACCTGTTCGCGATATCATTTTGAGTTCTCATAAACCATCCACCAGAAAACTTTACAGAGATAAATGGAAAAGGTTTTCTCTTTGGTCTAAAGAACGGATGCTAGATCCCTTCTCAGCCCCGGTCTCTGTCATCCTTCAATACCTTTTTGAGTTCTTTGAAAACAGAACATCAGCCTCTACCATACGAGTCCATTTAGCAGCAATTTCCAATTTTCATAGCTAAGTACAGGGCATTCCAGTTATGTCCATTCTCCTGTGCAAAACCCTTTCTCAAAGGAGTGTTTCACAGCAGACCTCCAATTAGGCCTCCCTTACAGATGTGTAATCTCTCCCTAGTAATGCAGTCCCTCTCTCAATCCCCTTTTGAACCTGCCGCAAAATGTGATCTCAGATTTCTCTCATGAAAATCTATCTTTTTTGGTAGCTGTCACTTCAGCTAGACTGATCTCAGAATTACAAGCCTTATACATCAAGAGACCGTACCTGATATTTCATAAAGACAGAGTATCTCTACGTACTAATCCATCCTTTCTCTCCAAAATGGTTTCTGATTTTTCTGTGAACGAATCCATCAAGCTCCCGGTGTTTTTCCTGAACTATTCAAATAAAGGAGAATACTGCCTGCACTCTTTGGATGTGCATAGGCAACTACATTTTTACCTAGACAGGACTAAATCTATCCGCAAGACAGACCAACTTTTCCTTTCCTTCTCTGGTCCAAGGATGGGATATGCTGTGTCAAAAGTCACTTTATCAAAGTGCCTCAGAGATTGTATTTCCTTTTCATATTCACGTACAAACGAGCCTAGACCTCATAATATCAAAGCACATTCAACTAGAGCTATAGCAACTTCTGTAGTTTTTCACTCCAGAGCCTGTATGGACGAACTTTTGTGCAGCAGCCATTTGGGCTAAACCACACAATTTCATCAAACATTACAAGTTGGATATGGTTTCCAGGGGAAGAGCGGCCTTCGACTCAGTGGTGCTCAGGAATGTTCTTCCATAAGGGCCACCCAGGTTTCTCAGGTAGCTTGGGATTCTGTCCCATCAGTGATTAATGGAAAGAAGATTAACAACATCAGATAAAGAAGTTATGTCTTACCATAACGTTCCATCTGTGTTATTGATCTTCTTCCCTTCATCAGATCCCCCTCTCAGTCCCCCACCAAAGGCTCCTGGTGGATCTCATGGGTCCTTGTGGTTTGTTAGGGTTTTTGCGCAGAAATGGTCTCTGCTTTATTTCTGTATGTCTTATTATGCAAACTCTATCTTAGGTAACAGTGAGAAGGGCATTGTGAGTAGAAGCTTAGATCGAGAGTTTTTGGTGTACGCGAGCTTGGTGTTAGGCTGACACGGTTCCGAGGGGCTCTGAACCAAACCCATCAATGATGAATGGAAGAAGATCCACAACACAGATGGAACATTATGGTAAGACATAACTTTTTTCTTCTCTGGGACTAGATCAGATTTTTGGTAAGAGCATTGTTCAGGGGCTGCTGGACTCCTTCCTCCTCCCATATACAGTTAACTGTGGTAATCTTACCCGGGTCTATATCAGAAGCACGAACTTTCAAAAGTTCGAGTCTCATACGGTCGACACCATATGAGCGAACTTTTGAAAGCTCAAAAGTTTCAGTGGAAATCGCCATAGGGAATATTTCCCTTTACTTCACTGTAGTGCGATCTTGGAGTTGGTATATTTAAGTGGGGGGGGTGCAGGGGGGCTTGCCCCCCTGCTCAGAGTGTTCAGGTAGGTTTTTTTTGTTTTTATTTTTATTGTATGTTTGATGCTTTAAAACTTCGCTCATATGGTGTTGATCATATGAGCGTTGAAGTTTTAAAACTTTGAGCATATAATATAGACCCATCCACCCATGTAGCGAAGGCTTCTGCATCAGTGGTTAATATGAAAAACATAGTATAGTTGTGTAAGCTAAACTTTACCATAACAGTAGATGTTTAAATGATCATTGCTGCAGTAGCTGCTCCGTCCCTCCATCCTCATTGTTTTTTGATGTTTTTAATGCGAGGGTGTGGACATTTTTTTTTTGTGTTATTCCTTACCTTACCCTTTCAGGATTCAGCAGCCCTCTCTCTCTGCTGGCAGGAAAGCTCTGAAGAGCGTTGTTCCCATATTTTTCTTTTAGTCAGCTCATCTCAAGCTGCTTGACTTTGGGTATATGGTAGGTACCCTGAAGCTTTGGAAGCTGGCAGACTGTTATTTCCTTGGCAGGATATAACCCATATAACTGAGGCTACTGCATCAGTGATCATTTGAACATCTGTTTTGATAAGTTCAACTTACCCAGCTGACCTTTCTGATAATAAAACAAAAACTCAGATACTCTGGCTACGTAAAGACAATACAAGTTTACTAGGGGATACTTAACACCGGGAACGATTGATGCTAAAGAAGAGAGCAGCAGAGACTGATGGATAACCAGCATTACTAAGGAAAAGAATGTAAATGTGCAACTTTTTAAAGTTGTTGATGGAAAGGCATGGTGGGCTAATATCCTTGAGGTCAGAAAGAGTCAGACTCCACTAAATGTCTGAAAAAAAGCAACCAATGCCCTTTCTTCAAGTACATATCATGACATTATACTTTCTTACCCGTTTTATGGAATTCTGTCATATTCTCCATCACGGCTTTTAACTGTCCTGTAAGATTTTAAAATGGAAATAAGTAATATCTACTAAATCTAAATAATTGTGAATACTTAATCTCCTCATCTGTCTCCCTCCTCTTGTTGTCTGTATGCCTATTAAATAAAATGTTTTACCTGACCTTATTGTAATTAATGTGGTCAATTTAGTTTGCATGTTTTTCCTGGATTGTGTTTTTTTCAGATCTATTTTCTTAAAACAAGTATTTATTTTTGTTGCGCCATTGTAGTTTTATATGGGGTACTTTATTCCTTTGCTCTTCTGTGTAAAAGGGCCCTTGAGTCAATGGGGTCTTAATGCATTACAGAATTTTACTTGTTTAATATTTATTGTCATTTAGAGGGAATATTGGTTACAAGCTTATAAAAAAACACCTTAAATGCCATTTATTTATTTAATTTATGTATTTATTTATTGGATGTCCTTCAAGAATGCAACTGCAGTCATAACATGTGGGTTGTCCTGCCTCAGGCAGCCCTCGGTCGGCCGGATTCCAAAGTCTGGGTCCGATGTCGGCTGATGTAGCATTTCTCTCCGACGTCAGAGCGGCTGGAGTACAGAAGCATCGGCCGACGCCATTTTCTTCAGTCTTTCTTGCCGCGCGGTGCCCGAAGCAGAAGCAGTTCGCAAGTGCCGGTCGGTCAGCCAGCTCCTGTATTCTGCAATACCGAAGTCATCAAAAAAGCTAAGTACCCCGTTGGGGACCTTTTCTTGCCTCAGCCGATGTCAGAAATTACTGAAAAAGTTAACAATTGTCTTTTTTGTGGTAAACAAATACCTCATAAGGATTTCCACTCTTACTGCCTCCCTTGCCTGGGCCCAGACCACGACGTCTCGGCCTATCTAGCCTGTGCTCGCTTCAACAAGCTCACTCTCAGGCGCCGGGTGGAGTTCGCTGAAGATTTTTTCGGCGATAATTTTGCTTACACCATGCCGTCGAAATGCCATTTATTTATTTAATTTATGTATTTATTTATTGATTCCCCATACTGCACTTCAGCCATTGGTAAGGGAGAAATAGTCTGCCCCATTTGTTCCCTTGCAGAGTGAGAGTTAATCACAGGAATCTGTAATCCAGGGGAAAAAATCAGGAGATTTTTTTTTTTTTTTTGTATGTGCCTACTTTTCAGAGACATGTTGTGGCCAGCAGGACGTCGTTACCTACTGAGTTCTATATATACATGCAAACTACTTGGCATTCTGGTTTCTGCATTCTGTACTTGTATACTCCGACAGTTCTGGTTATCAGTGCAGGCAGTAAAGCTTGCTTCCTCCCTCTTTCAGTATGGGTGAGCCAGTTTGGACCAAATGTTCTCGTATTCCTTGTCGGGTTCCTCCAGTGCCCTAAACTCTAGTCAAAATCTGGATGTTTCGGTCTTGAGGCTTTTTCCCAGTGCACCAAGAGCTGACCTTGTTTTTCAAGTCTGTGGCACATTGTTGTACCTGGACACTTCTTAACTGTTCAAACTCAGGACTGCTGTAGGGAGCTTCATGTACCTACATGTACACATCAAGACCCAAATATTCTTTTATGTTGTAATACAACTAGCAGATCACAGCAGTGGTTTTTATGTTTTTTTTTTTTTTTTTTTTTTTTTTTAATCTTAGATGTTCTTCCTCTTAGACTTCTTTTTAAGTCTTTGAAGGAGGAGTATGTTTTAGTGCACAACTCTACAGCATAGATAGGTTGTAGTCCACGTCAAGTCCATTAACACTTTGTTGTCATTCAGAACTACACAGCAGTGTAGCTGAATGAAATTACAATGCTTTGTTGTCAATGCAGGAAAACGTTGCACACACAGAAAACATAATAAAAAATCACAGTAGAAGTTTAATAAAGTTGTTTTAAAAAGTAGAAATTTTGTAAGTCAGCAATAGCAAGTAAGTTTACAGCTCTTAGTCCTAAGTTGTATGTTCTTGGACTGCCTTCAGTATCTGAGATTTGCTTATGTAATGTCTCCTTGTTGCTTTGTGCTAGGTAAGATGTGCAAAAATGTTTTCAAGACAGTCCATTGTAGGAAGAGTGATAAACATGGCTTACAAAGTTATATATTGTGGGTGTGTGGGGTGGTTCTTGCATGCTCCCAAATCCTCTTCAGTCGCCTTTGCCCCAGCACCAGTGGATTTAATATAATTATAATATAATATAATCAACTTTGAGGTCTGTATGCTGTGGGGAAGGGGCAAAAGCCTTGTAGTGACTTCATTCTGTGATTGCATACTTTGATTAGTTGCTTGTTACTAAGCTGTTTACTGAAGTTAAGACCCAACATCTTTGACAGTGTGGCACCATTCATAATTTCTGGAGCATGAATTAGAAAGTTCTTAAAAAAATGTGGAAAAGGTATCTGTACTTCTTTTTTTCATGCAGCTTTCCTTGGAAGCAGTTTGTTGCTAATTGTTCTTAGACTTGTAAGCTGATATGTAGTTTACCTGATGGAACTATATATACTAGGCTGGCACAATTGGGGATTCAGTCCCACCCACTGCAAGCCATATATGAAGGATTGAGCTTACTGCCACTAATATGCAGCAGCCTGCCTGCCAGTGACAGATGTTAATCATTCTCACTCCTGCAGTAGCCTTGAGCTATTTGAGTTGTGTCCTGCTCAGGGTACAACAACCGCTCAGCTTGACCAGTTGTAAATCTTTTCTCAACCACGTCATGAAAGTACCAAAATTCAAAATGCTGACCCTTCAGAGTCTATTACCAGTCATTCAGTATATTAAGTTTTATAATAATATTAGATCTAGAAGATACTTTTCACATTTTTCTTTATTTAGATGATTTATTGATCTTTGCAGAATCTTTTGCCTGCTGTCAGTAGTCCTTAATATGGGTTTCTCACTCCTTACCAATCTGGACTTTCAGATAAATGTTCAGAATTCCTCTTCAGTTCTATTACACAAAAACACAGGGTTGTCTTTTAGACTGCCTGCTAGAAACTTCTCTTCAAAGGCGTTCCTAACAAAGGGAAAGTTAAATTTGTATCTGGAAGATTTCCTGTTCTTCTCTAGTCAGTGTGAGACTTCAACCAAAGAATATCTGAGGATTCTAGGGTTCATGTTTTCTATATTTCTCATGATTCCTCTTGTCCACTTGTATTTGAGAAAAAGTCAATTGTTTAAAAGAAATGTGGACCCAACATTCTCAACCTCTGCGATTTTCAGATTCCATTTTTGGTCTTTACTAAGAAAGAATTATGTTAACAGAGGTAATAAGGAACTCAGTTTTTGACTGGGCACCAGTTTATATGAGGGTAAATGTGCAAGGCCCATGAGACAGTTCAGACAGACTAAAGCACATAAACATCAGAGATGTTAGCTGTGAATTATGCTATAGAATCTCTTCACACTTCATTACAGGCAATGCCACAGTGATGTGATACCTGAGCAGGGGGAAACCCAAGTCTTATCCCCTGTGCAGACTGGCTCTGATGGCTTGGGAGGTAGCTCTACAGCATCTTATAATCCTCCAAGCATCTTAACACAATGTCAGAGCAACATGGAGCAGACAAGATGAGCAAGACCAGGACATACCCGCTTGATTGGAAATTGAATGAGGGGGGTCTTTAGGAATAGATTCACTTATGGGGTGCTCCTTCCAAAACAGACAGCTAAATAAATTCTGTATCAGGACTCCTTGCATGCACGCCTGGAAAACTGATGGATTTTCATAACTGTGGTTGGGGATGTTCAATTGGGCATTTCCACTGATATCTAGGGTCATGCTGAAGATTCAGAAGTCTTCTCCAAAAATTACTGTGGTGACTCCCTTCTGGCCTAGGCAACATTGGATGTTCTTCCTGTTTCACTGTTGCAGTCATCACATTTGGGGTTCTCTGCCTGTAGGTAGCCCTCAGCTGGTCTGAATACCAGAGTCTTCGGATTTCTGCATCGGATGCTGTCTTTTCTTCCATGACGTCAGGTCGTCAGGGGTCTAAAATGTGCAGCCGATGCCATTACATCAATCTTTCTTGCCTTGCAGTGTCCAAATCAGAAGCAGTTCACAAGTGCCAGTAGGCACTCTCCTGAAATTTTCGTTTTCGAGTTTCAGACCCGAAGTCTTCAAAAAAGGTAAGTACCCTGTTGGGGATCCTTTTTCTTGCTCTAACTGATGTCAGTAAAAGTTAAAAATTGTCTTACCTGTGGAAAGTAAATACCTCATAGAGATTTTCATTCGTACTTCATCCCCTGTTTAGGCCCAGACCACAACGTCCCTTGCTGTCAGTTTTGTGCCTTGTTCAATGCCCGAACTATTCGTCCTCGGGCTATTTTTGCAGCCAATTACTTCCACACTCTGTGTACTCAGAAATGGCATCGTTAAGCCATCCGACTACCGATCTTCCGAAAAAATGTAAGGATAAAGACAGACCGCATCGGTCCAAAACTGCCAACGACGCTTCCGTTAAGTTAGTCTCCAGTCTGCTGGTACTCAGTGATGTGCTTTCACAGCCCCTGATACCCGCTACTTCAGATTCGCAGGCCTCTACTGAGACCCATTCGGAGTCCGGTATACCGCAAGATGCTTCTTCGACTATGGAACCTGCGGATGTCTCTCCCTTGGATGGGTCCAGAGCTGCTGTGCAGGCACCGGCTTCTGAGGGTGTATTCAGGCCTACAGACATTCATATTAAACCAACGCCCTCACTTTTATCCAGGCGAAAAACTCACACTACGCCTAGAAAACCGACGACCAAACTGCAGGCTCAGGCCCATATGCCTCAAAAACAAATGCTTAGAATGGCTGAAGACCTTATTACCTTAATTAGGGGAAGCCAGCCTTCCCCCTCTGAGACCTAGAACTGATTATCTTTCTGATTCTTCTGATCAGGATTCTGATATTTCTGCTCCTTCTGATTACCAGGATTTGCCCTTATCTACTTATGAGGATTCTGATGCAGGGGAATCCATTCCCTCTGCTTCCCCTCCGGAAGATCTTTCTTTTTGTGAAACCTTGCATACTGTTAGGGAGCATTTCCGCTGGGAAATCCAGGATTACTCTGTCCAAAAAGAGACTGAGGGAATTCTTACTCCTGCCTCAACATAGGCCTTTAGCTATCCCTTCTGTTCTGGACATTGTAGATTATGCTTTCTTGGAATCTAGCCTTACCCCTGACACTTTACCTCCAACTCATAGAAAACCTTACAGGTACTACAGAGTACCTGACTCTCACAAGTTCCTCTTAAAGAATCCTGCGGATCCAGATACCATTTCCCAAGGACCAAAAGTCATTAAGGATACGGCTGCCAAAAATCCTACCCCTTCTGATTGAGTATCTAGAACCTTAGACAGATGGGGTAAGAAGTTATACACTTGTGCTGCTTTGGTAATTAGGGCTTTACATTGCCAGTTTCATATGTTAAAGTATCAGCAGCATATTATGGGACTACTTAAACAGAAAATGATGTTGATTCCTGACTATGCTGAACACAAAGAATTGCAATATTTAATGTATTCTGCAGAACAAGTTGGTAAATATACTTTGCAGTGTGATTTTGACTCTTTAGAAGCATCTTGCAGGGCTGCTGTCACTGGCTCTGTACTTAGAAGGCATGCTTGGCTTAAGGAAGAAAACTTGCCAGATCATGTTAAAGCTAAATTACTGTATGCTCCCTTAAACCAAGACCACCTTTTTGGCAACAAAGCAGAAGAAGTTCTCATAAGATTGGAGGAAAAAGCTAAATCTATGCTAACTGTTAAAGATTTCCTTCAAGTACAGCCTCCCAGATTCAGTAGGCATTGGCCTTCAAAGAACTGGTCCTTTCCAGTCCCTTCCAGGTGTTCACAGTCCAAACCCAGGAACAGCAGACCACCCAGACTACAGTCTCAGGCTGTGCACAGACCTAAGCAGTAGGGGGCTCCCACTTCCAAAGCAGGGAGTAGTAAGCCACCCCCCTATGGAAAAATGGCACCATGACTTAACCTTAACCCTTCCAAGCCCTGCTCAACTACCTGCTCCCTTAGGAGGAAAGCTCGCCCTGCATGCAAAAAACTGGGAACTCATTACCCAGGACAAATGGGTTTTGAACATAGTCTCCCAAGGATACAGATTCCACTTCCACACACTACCCAACCCTAAATGGTTAACCAGACCTACCCCCAAATCAATGGGTGGAGGCCCTGCAGCAGGTTTTCTCTCCTCAGTATCAGGGCTATTCAACCTCTGCAGCAGATCAAAGGGGGCAAGGCTTTTATTCAAGACTTTTTCTGGTACCCAGAAAAGAGAACTCCTGGCGTCCTATCCTGGACCTCTCTATTCGCAACACCTTTCTGGTAGTTCCAAAATTCAAAATGTTAATTCTTCAACAGCTTCTTCCTATGTTAGCCAAGGATGCTTGGCTGGCAACTCTAGATTTAAAGGAAGCTTACCTGCTCATCCCAATAAGGGAATCTTGCAGGAAATACCTATGCTTCAGGGCAGGCTCCATGCACTATCAGTTTTCTGCACTTCCCTTTGGCTTATCTACTGCGCCCAGGTTATTCACAAAGTGTCTAGCTCCAGCCATTGCATTTTGCAGGCAGGTAAATATTCAAATTTACCCATACTCAGACGATTATCTGATTCGGGCAGAAAGCCAGGACTTCTTATTAAAACACCTGGCATTCGTAAAGAAACTTATAACCTCACTGTGGTACACCATCATCAAAAAGAAATCTCACCTAGTACCCTGCCAACAGATTGTATTCCTGGGAGCAAGCTTGAACACGACTTCCCAGATGGCATTCCTCACTCTGGTGAAACAAGTGTATTTGACAATCTACTTCTAACTGTTGGCCACAAAACCCCAGCTATCTGCAAGGAAAATACTGCAAGCCCTGGGGTTCATGGCCTCTTGCATTCTACTAATTCCATATGCAAGACTGCATATGAGGAAACTCTAATGGTATCTAAAAAGCCTATGGTGGCAACATTCTCAGGACCTGGAAACAATGATTTCTATCATTCCTTGTATGAAGACAGAGTTCCTTTGGTGGGCAGAGGCCTGCTACCACAACAGGGGACTTCTTTCACTCTACCCCCTACCGCCCAAACCCTAACAACAGACTCCTCAGACTATGCATGGGGGGCTCACATGGCAGAGCATTGTATTCAGGGCAAATGGAACCCGAGACAGATGCACCTGCATATCAATCAAAAAGAAATGTTAGCTGTACAGAATGCTTTGACAGCCTTCATAGACTGTATTCTTCCAGGACAACTATTGGTAAAGACGGACAACACCACAGTTATGTGGTACATAAACAAGCTGGGGGAACCCACTCCTATCCTCTGTGCAGACTAGCCATGGCTCTGTGGAACTCTGCCTTAAGCTACCAAGTACACCTACAAGCCCAATTCCTGCCAGGCAAACTAAATTTACTGGCAAACTACATAAGCAGAAATCTCATGGACCCACACGAGTGGAAACTAGAGCCCAAAATATTCAACCTCTTGAAGAAATGAGGGACTCCAGAGGTAGACCTGTTTGCCTCCCCTCCGAACTGCCAATTGAACAAATTCTGCACAAGAACTCCCCACAGTCAAGCTTGGAAAGTGGATGCCCTGTCCTTTACCTGGGAAAGCCTCTCGGTTTATGCCTTTAACCCCTCTGCCTCTCCTCTGGAAGGTTCTACTAAAGATCAAACAGGACAAGCCAAGAACAATACTGTTTGCACCAGACTGGCCACGCAGTACTGGTACCCCCTCCTGTGCAGTATGACACTGCTGCAGCCATGGCACTTGCCTCAGACCCCTTCCCTGCTGTCTCAGCAGGCGGGCCAGATTCTGCACTGTCAGCTTCAAACTCTGAACCTTGCAGCCTGGCTAATTAGTTGAGCTCTCCTCTAGCACCCCTCAGTAAGCAAGTGCTGGATGTCATTCTGGAGGCAGGAAGGAGGCCTAGTACTAGAAAATCCTATGCTGAAAAGTGGAAAAGATACTGTTTCTAGAGCGAGGCTCAGGGGATGGGCACAACGGTGCCCAGCTTACCTCATATTCTACAGTACTTAACAGATATGTTTCACAAGGGCCTATCCTTCTCGTCAGTTAAAATTCATGCCTCTGCCATTTCAACACATTATAAAACAGAGCCACCCCTCTTCTCTCACCCCTTGCTATAAACAGTTCCTTAGAGGGGCCAAAAATTTAAGACCCCCTAGGAGAGCTCCCACTCCAGCGTGGGACCTTAACTTTGTATTGGAAAGCTCACTCTCCCTCCCTTTGAACCAGCTGCAACAGCAGAGTTGAAATTCCTTTCTTGGAAAACAGCCTTCCGTCTAGCCATCACTTCAGCAAGAAGAGTGTCTGAATTACAGGCCCTCATGGCAGTGAAACCCTTCATTATCTTCCATTTGGACAGGGTTTCCCCTCAGGACCAGTCCTCCCTTTATGCCCAAGGTGGTGTCTAGTGTGGCCCTAAATCAGTCCATTCATTTGCCTACTTTTTTCCGTAATCCACAAAACAAAGGTGAATGAATGCTCTGGATGTGCACAGACAATTTCGATTTTATTTGAACTGGACTAAGTCTCTTAGAAAATCTGAACAGCTGCTAGTTGGCTTTGCTGTAGGGGCAGAGGGGGAGGCCATTTCAAAGCAAACCATTTCCAAATGCCCATTGCATTCATTACTGCTACAAGCACCATGGAAAACCTATAACACAATGGATAAGATCACGTTCCACCAGGGTTACATCTACTTCTGCTGCTTTTCAAAGAGGAGTCCCTACCAGGGACATCCTAGAAGCTGCTAGCTGGATCTCTGTAGATACATTCACCAAGCATTACCACATGCCTATCTTTTCTAAATCCAGGGCTGGATTTGTCACTGCATTCTTGCAGGGCTTAATAGCTGGCCCTGTTGCTCTTTAACTTCCTCCTCCCTTCCTTAGCTTTGGGAATCAACCCAAATGTGATGACTGCAGCAGTGAAACACGACGAACATAGTACAGTTGTGTACACTTACCATAAATGTAGATGTATTTGTGTATTCATTGTTGCAGCCCTGGTTACCCTCCCTCCAGCCCCCTGACTTCTGTTGGCTCTACCTTTCCTTCTTATTTGGTATATTTATTTTTTCTGGTGTATTTGCTTTTTGATGGGGGTATACCTTACCATATAATTGCTCCCTGTTGTGGGGGCACCTGACATCTGGGGCAAGAAAAACTGATGTAATGGCATCAGCTGCATGTTTTATACCCTGTCGACCTGACGTCATGGAAGAAGAGACAGCATCAGACGCAGAAATCCGAAGACTCTGGTATTCAGGCTAGCAGAGGGCTACCTGCAGGTAGATAACCTCAAAAGTGATGACTGCAACAGTGAATACACTCTAACATCTACATTTATGGGAAGTGCACACAACTGTACTTTCTCCCTTATGGAGTCAGCCAGGGGTGACTTCCAAGATGTTCGCTTATTGAGTAACAGCTTAACTCTAGCTCTCCCAGTATGAAAACAGAAACTCAACAGACAAGGCCAGTAGACATTTGTGTTTATGGGTAAATTTCAGTAACTGGATAGTAAGTGTACTGCCTGGATGCCAGGAAAAAAGAAATACAGAGCACCTGGAAGGAAATCTGCTACAAAAAGTGAGGAAGAAACACTGACTGGGGAAAGATGTTCTTCATCTCACATTGCTGCAGTCCTTACACTTGGGTAGTCCGCTGTCCTCGGTCGGCCCGAATATCAAAGTATTAGGCTGACGTCGGTCAAGGCGCTTAAGACTGACATCAGGACGTCAGGGTACAAATGCGCATGACCGACGTCATATCCTCAGTCTTTTTTGCCGCATGGTCCGATGCAGAAGCAGCGTTGCAAGTGCCGTTCGGCGTTCTGAAATTTTGGTCGGAGTTTCAGACCGAGTCAAAGTTGGCTAAGTACCCGTTGGGAATATTTTAGTTTTTCTTGCCTCAGTGGTTTACGGATGTCAGAAAAAGTGAATAACTGTATTACTTGTGGGAAACAGATACGCATAGGGACTATCATACTTTGTGTATTCCTTGTTTGGGGCCTGAGCACGGCGTTGTTGGGTGTCGCTTTTGTGCTAGGTTCAATAAGCGCACTATTAGCGAAGGTTAGATTGTGCCAGGTTGGTCTTGAAGCGGTGCAATTATAATATGCCGTCGGATGCTCCGGCGCTTCTTCAAGAAGCGCAAAGACAAAGCAGCTAAACCCAGGCAAGAAGAGTCGTCTGTACGGACGCCGGTTCTTTAGAGGCGTCAGTGGAACCGGTGGTTCCGCCGGAGGCTTCTCTGGAGTCCCAGGGGGAGACTTTGATATTGCAGGATGTGGCCTCTCAGGAGGCAGGTCAGGCTGAAGGGGCTTCTCAGGTTACTGTACTCCCTCCCTTCCTAGGGTGGTTAGGCCCTCTCCTTCTGTTTCCAAGGCTTCTCCCAGAGGCAGGCCAGGTTTAGCTTCTGTTGGTGTCACTCCTAGTTCATCAGGATCTGTGCCCAAGAAGCACATGCTTAAAATGGCAGAAGATTTAATTACTTTGATTAGAGGTTCTTTGCCCCCTCCTGATAAGAGGCCTAGGGTGGAACCGGAGTTGGGGAGTTTTGAGCAGGCTTCGGATGTTTCAGAGTCTTGACTGAAGACTTGCAGGAGTATTCTCCTTATTCTGATTCTGATGTAGATGATTCTACTCCTTCTGCTTCTCCTCCAGAGGATTTTTCTTTTTCAGAGACTCTTCATTCCATGAGGGAACATTTTAAGTGGGAAGGTCAGGACTTCTCTGATTCCAGGAAAAGGCTTAGGGAATTTTTGCTTTTACCCCAGCATAGGCCTTTGGCTATACCACCTGTTCTGGATGTTGTGGAAGATGTGTTTGCAGAGGCTTCACTTAATCCTGATTCTTTGCCTCCTGCTCCTGTTAAACCGGACAGGTATTACAGGGTGACTGAGGCTCATAAATATCTTTATAAGAGTCCTAGGGCGGACCCAGAAACTGTTAGTCAGGGACCTAAGGGTGTCAAGGCCTCTGTTGTAAAAAATCCGGTTCCTCCAGATAAAGAGGCCAGAGCTTTGGATAGATGGGGAAAGAAAGTCTATACTTCTTCCACCTTAGCTATGAGGGCTTTGAATTGCCAGTTTCACATGTTGAAATATCAAAACTATCTTCTTTCTCAATTGAAGTCTAAGGTAGATGCTCTGGCGGAAGGCATTGAGTGTAAAGAATTACAAGATTTGGTACATGTCTCTGAACAGGTGGGTAAGCATTCTTTACAATGTGGTTTTGATGCTGTACAGGCCTCGTCTAGGGTGGCTGCCACTGGGTCAGTTCTTCGCAGGCACGCCTGGCTGAGGGATCAGAATTTATCTGACCATGTTAAGACAAGGATTTTGGATGCTCCTTTACAGTCTGATGTGTTGTTTGGTTCACCTGTGGAGTCAGTCTTGAAGAAAATGGAAGACAAGGCTAAGTCTATGCAGGCTGTTAAAGATTTTTTGCAAGTTCAGCCTCTGAAGTTTAGTAGGAATTGGCCTGCTAAGGGGTGGACTTACCCTTCTTATGATTCACAGTCTAGGGGCAGGTCTAGACGTGGTAGGGGCAGAGCTCAGAGCTCTTTCAGACCTAGAACAGGGAGTTCACCTGCACAATCTTCGGGTGAGGGCAGGGGCCAGTCCTTTCGTAAACAGGCCCAATGACCTACCTTTTCAGCTGCCAGATCCTTCTTGCCTGGCAGCACCTTTGGGAGGAAGGTTGGCACTCTTCAAGGAAAATTGGAGTTTGATTACCCAAGACAGATGGGTATTGGATATCATACACCAAGGTTACAGGTTTTATTTCCATACCTTGCCTCCTTTCAAAGGCATGCCAGACGTTCCTCCACAGCAAAGACTAGAGGCTCACAAACAAATTTCTCTGCTGCTTCAAATAGGGGCCATACAACCGGTCCCTCTGCCAGAAGTGGGCCTAGGATTTTATTCTCGCCTGTTCCTAGTACCAAAGAAGGGGAACACGTGGAGACCAATTTTGGATTTATCTATCCTCAACACTTATCTGGACATTCCCAAGTTCAAAATGTTGACGTTACAACAGCTTTTACCTCTGCTGGGCAAAGATCACTGGATGGTGACTCTGGATCTCAAGGAGGCTTACCTTCATGTTCCTATCAGGCTAAGTTGCAGGAAGTGTCTGCGTTTTCGGGCTGGGACTTCTCATTATCAGTTCTCTGCATTGCCCTTTGGCTTATCTACTGCGCCCAGAGTGTTCACGAAGGTTCTGGCTCCAGTGATAGCTTTCTTCAGGCTAAGAGGAATACAGATCTATCCTTATTTGGACGATTGCCTGATTCTGGCCCAAGGAAGGGACGAACTTCTTCATCATTTACAATATGTGATAGCAGTGCTAAGATGCCTGGGGTATTCTGTGAGCGAAATAAAGTCCAGTCTAGTACCCTCTCAGGACATGTGCTTTCTGGGTGTGAGACTGAATACAGCATCCCAGATGGCCTTTTGACCCCGGACAAACAAAAGAATCTTTCTCTTTACTTCCATCAATTGTCTCATCAGTCCAGGCTGACTGCAAGGACAGTCCTTCAAGCCTTGGGGTTCATGGCATCTTGTATTCTGGTGCTTCCCAATGCCAAACTGCATATGAGGAAGCTACAATGGTATCTCAAAATGTATGGACACAGCACTGCCAAGATATGGACACTGTCATTCAGATAATACCTTGCATTCAAAAGGAATTTTTGTGGTGGGCTCAGGAATGTCACCTAAACAAGGGACTCTCTGTGACCCGGCCAGAGGCGAGTCAGATTCTAACGACAGATGCCTCAGACAAAGCTTGGGGAGCTCATCTAAATGGAAAGTGGGTACAAGACACGTGGCCTGCCAGACTACAACATCTACATATCAACTTGAAGGAGATGTTAGCAGTCCAATTTGCATTAATAGCTTTCAAGGATTTACTTCTTCCAGGGCAGGTGTTGGTTCTAACAGACAACACAACTGTCATGTGGTACATCAACAAGCAAGGGGGAACACATTCTTATCCTCTATGCAGACAAGCAATGATTTTGTGGGAGACTGCTCTCAGTTTACAGCTAAATCTTCAGGCAAGGTTTCTGCTGGGAGCACAGAACTCCTTAGCAGATGTGTTGAGCAGGCAATTATGGATCCCCACGAGTGGAAATTGGATCCTCATGTATTTCAGAAATTGACAGTGTTATGGGGAACTCCAGACATAGATCTGTTCGCTTCTCCACTAAACTACCAGCTGCCAAAGTTTTGCACAAAAAGGTTTCATCCCACAGCTTGGAAAGTGGATGCTCTTTCATTCAATTGGAGCAATCTTCATGTGTATGCCTTTCCACCTCTGCCTCTCCTCCCAAAGGTACTCCTAAAGGTCAGACAGGACAAGCCAAAGATGATTTTAATAGCTCCAGATTGGCCTCGACAGCACTGGTACCCATTACTGAGAAGTCTGGTACGGGAGCCTCCATGGCCTTTGCCTTCGATTCCACACCTGCTGTCTCAGGAGAACAGTCATTTACTCAATGTCAAACTTCACCAACAGCCTGGCATATTCTGTTTTAAACCCTGGAGGGTCTCAGCTTCCACAGCAAGTTTTGAATGTTATTTTGGAGGCCAGAAGGCCTAGTACAAGGAAAGTGTACGCAGATAAATGGAAGAGATTTTTATTTTGGAGTACAGCAAAGGAATTTGATGTTTCTAAGCCTAATTTAAGTGTGGCTCTTCAATATCCTGCTGAGTTACTGGACAAAGGTTTGTCCTTCTCTTCTATTAAGGTTCATGCTGCAGCAATTTCTGCTCACTATGACTGTGACCCACCATTGTTTTCTCATCCTTTGATAAAGCAATTCCTTAGAGGGACAAAGAATTTAAGACCCCCACGTAGAGCTCCTACTCCTGCTTGGGATCTCAATTTTGTGTTGGAGAAACTCACTCTACAACCTTTTGAGCCTGCAGCTACTGCCGAGTTGAAATATTTATCATGGAAGACTGCTTTTTTGTTGGCCATTACCTCTGCGAGAAGGGTTTCTGAATTACAGGCCCTTATGGCAGTTGAGCCTTTCTTAATTTTCCATAAGGATAGGGTATCTTTACATTACTAATCCTTCCTTTATGCCTAAAGTGGTTTCTAGTGTGGCTTTAAACCAAACTATTCATTTGCCTACTTTTATGCAAACCCCAAAATAAAGGGGAAAAGATTTTGCACACTTTGGATATACACAGGCAGTTGCGATATTATTTGAGCAGAACTAAAGGGTTCAGGCAGTCTCAGCAGTTATTTGTTTCATTTGCTTTGGGTTCTCAGGGCAAGCCTGTGTCAAAACAAACTATTTCTAAGTGGATTGGGTTTTGTATTGCTTTATGTTATTCCCATCATGGTAAGGAGATTCCAGCTGGGATTAGGCCTCATTCCACTAGGGCTACTGCCACTTCTACAGCTTTTAAGGGGTGGCAACTAAAGATATTTTGGAGGCAGCTACTTGGAGTTCAGTGCATACTTTCTCTAAGCATTACCACCTTCCACTTTACTCTAAATCTAGGGCTGGTTTTGCCACTGCAATTTTACAGGGCATTTTGGCAGCCCCTACTGTTTTATAGTTTTGCCATCCTCCCTTACCTCTGCTTTGGGATTCTACCCAAGTGTAAGGACTGCAGCAATGTGAAATGAAGAACATAGTACAGTTTTGTACCTACCATAAATGTAGATGTTCGAAGATCCACATTGCTGCAGTCCAATTTACCCTCCCTCCTTCCCCTCTGTAGTTAGAGGCGGTTGTGTGGTTTGGGTTGTGAATATTGTGGATATTGTATATATTGTACATATGATTAGTGCAAGGGTGGTTGGTTGTTTTTTCCTGTCTTTTGGTTTTGACCTTTCTTTTTAGGGTCTTCTGACATCTGGGGCAAGAAAAGACTGAGGATATGACGTCGGTCATGCGCATTTGTACCCTGACGTCCTGATGTCAGTCTTAAGCGCCTTGACCGAGGTCAGCCTAATACTTTGATATTCGGGCCGACCGAGGACAGCGGACTACCCAAGTGTAAGGACTGCAGCAATGTGGATCTTCGAACATCTACATTTATGGTAGGTACAAAACTGTACTTTATGCAGCTGTTCAGCAAAAATTAGTGCAACCTCCAGATACGACTTCTAGTAACCTACAGGAAGATTAAAAGACAACTGCACACAGACCTGGTTAAAATAAATGAAACACTGATGGAGTATATCAACACAAACAACAAAAGCCTTTTAAGAATGGAAGAAGCTTTAAGTAAATATTTAGATGAGGTGATAATGCTGCAAAACTCAAAGGTTGAGATGAAGAAAATGCTGGCTAAATGACTGCTGAGGAAGAGATGTTTCAAAAAGTAGAGGGCAGAGCACTTAGGGAAAACCTGAGATTTTCAGCTGTATCAGAAAATATGGAAGGAACAGACTGCATTAATTTTTGAAAGCACAAATAAAACCAGCTGTGCTAGTATTCCACAGCAGGAGTTAGTTGAAAGGGAACATTGTGTGCTCCAGACCTGGCTATGAGAAAGCAACCTAGACATTTAATAGTAAAGATGCAGTCCTACCCAGCAGAAGGAGTTGATTTTAACAAAATTGTGGCAGAAGGATAAAATAGTAAAGGTGGGAGATAGCAGTGTGTTTGTGGAGAAAGATTACTCCTTTTCTGCCTAGTGTACAATGAGTAAATTCATTCCACTTTTCAGGGAATGTTGAGTCACAGATGTGAGATTTAAACTGCTGTACTCTGCTGTCGTCAAGGTGTTCTTCCCAGGAGGGACAAAATCATTTTTTGATGAAGTACATGCTGAGGAGGAAATACAAAAGTTTGTCCAACAAAAGTGAGTTGTAAAACAAGGAGATTATGTTTCTTATTCTTTCTGGTAATAAAGACCACAGAGAGACTATACATGTGAAACCTTTTCCAGTGTTTCAACGGACAGTGTTAGAGAGAAGAAAGGATGCACAAGAGCTGATTAGAAGAATCAACAGTACATTGGAAATGAAGCACAGACAGGATTTGGGAGATGGAGATGAACAGTAATAAAACCAGTAACTTAATGTGGGATAGCAATGCAGAAAAATACTTATATTTGTGAAATATGACAGAACAAGAAAATCCTGAAATGTTGGATGTTTTCAGAGTTTGTTGGACTTGTGGGGGACTCTAAAGTATATACCCTACTTCATGTCATTCTTCTCTTTCGGCTGTTATGCTTTGGAGAAGGGAGAAAGTTAACTAAGTAAAGAAAGCATTTTTTCTTTAATAGTACTGTTTTTGTGGTGTATGATTTTCTTTGCATGCAATAAAGTTTTCTCAGGTATTTTTAAGTGTAATGGGAATTGTCAATAGGTGTTGCTGTTTTTTTTTCCATTCTGTCTTTCTTCTTCAGTTTTAAGAATTGTAGGTGCTGCAGTATAAAAGAAGTCTGGTTAAAAGAACATGACAAAAGAAAAATTTCATGTACTTTTTCTTATTCTTGCATGGGAAATTACTGGATTATGGACCTTGGACTGATTTAGTAATGCATTTTAAGAGAAAGCAAGCAATTGAAAAAGAATATTGAATATTATGAAGCTTTTTTTCTAGCAAATGAATGTATGCTTAGTAGCAATTCTGTGTCTGGACCTCTTATCACTGTGGAAACAGTCTGATAGAGATAAATTGACTGTCTGATTCTCGTGTCTCCATGGAGACAATCTGATAAAGAGAAATTGGTTACATTCTGGTGGAGAGCGATTGGCTGAGGGTAAAAAAAGAAGAGAGAAACTGGCTAGGAGATAATGTTCTCTGAAAGCATTTGGGAGTTTTCCCAGCTGGGAGAGTTATGAAGATAAAACAGAAACAGTTATCAGTTAGAAGCACAGGCTGCACCATGCTTCTTAGCATGGATATCCTTTCTTTTAAGCTAACTCGCTTGCGTGTGTGGGCGCGTGTATGTGTGTGTGTATGTGTGTGTCTGTCAGTCAGTTTGGAACATTTGTTCGTATTAGGTGGGTAAAACATCACTATTTGAATATCTACATAGTTTTGTGTGCTTTTGTTATATTGAAAGCCCTCAAACAAAAAAATGTTTTGTAAGATGTGACATAGGTTCAAATGAATATTTTGATGTCACTGTTGTAGTCCAGTAATCAGAGAGCCTCAATCCTCACCCCTGACATCGGTGGGGAGTGTTTACTTAGAACAAAAATGGATACACACAGTATTTTCAGATGCAGCTCTCTGCACCAAGCAAAATTCCCATCAAGAATACACAGAGTACACACTCCAGACCTGGGTCTAGACTTCCTCTCCAGGTCCAGAATAAGACTTCACCTTTCTGTCTGCAGAAATCAGTGCTCTGTATCCCTTTTCCAAGTAGCTGACACACACACACACACACACACACACACACACACACACACACACACACACACACACACACACACACGCACGCACACGCACAGACACACACGCACACTGCCACCTCCACCCAGACTATAAGGTAGATCACTGCCACCAGCCAGCTGCTTAAAAGTGCTTACCAGGGTACTCAGTTACTCTTATTAAATTGAATACTTATCCAAACGATAATATTTGGCCAACAGCAAGACTTTCATGAGTATAAAGCTACAATGTCACCAAATAAGTGCAGATACTCCCAAGGGTTAAAATAGTTTCTAAAAGGCCAGCCACAATGAAAGGTAAAGATAGATAGAGTTAATAAATAGCAAAATAGAAAACATGAAAATACTAAATGTCTGTTTACATTAAACACCAGAGTTGCAGTTCACATGAAATATAAAAATAACATAGACTTAAAGATGCAGACAGATACAGAAAAACTATTTATCTAGTGTCATTATTTTCTTAACTGGCTGAAGAATTGCTGTTTACTACTTACTTGCTAGAGCAAGGCGAGATGAAGTGGATGAGTGTCTTTGTCAGATTCCCAGAAACAGAGTGGTGAGTGTCACTATCACATATCTCCGCAATATCTATAGATTGACATCACATCTGTTCATCTGATTATGTGGTTCCCAGATTGCCTCCCCCCACCCAACTGAAGCTGAACTAGAATCTAGCACAGCAGTTATGTCATAGTACACACCTAGACATCTGGAGACTTTAAAATAATTGCAATACTTTCATCCTTGTTGTAGAGACTAACCAGCTATTCTTTGGTACCCAAGGTTAGCAATTAGTTCACCACTAAGGACAATAAGAGCAGGATCCCAGATCAGACATTGCGTCTCTGGCTGTATTCAGGTCTGTGAGATAAAATCTTTATGGCCTAAATCAAGTCATTTAATTTCAAGCTTTTTTTCTTAAGGTAAGCTGCATTCTCTGTTAACATATGTGCATTTTAGCAAGTAACACAATATACATGTATGTTTCTTTTCTGTCCAGCAGGACCCACTGTTAAATTTTTAACACAAGCAGCTTTACAACTCAGTTTGATATACAAATTACATAAAATTCTTTACAAAGCTCCAGCAAGCTATGCTGGCATATGTTATACATGCACCTCCCTACTCTCTTTCTGGCATAGCTGATACTACCTCACATTGTCACAGGTATGACAAGAAACAACTATATAAACGTTCTACCTCAGAAACAGTATATGCATGTAACAAAAGCTGGAACTAGACATTTAACAAAAAAGGTGTACATAAAAGATGGGAATAACTTTTAATATAATGCTTTCTGTAATGTCTTTAAATGTCAGTGGTCTCTCAGGTTAATACAAAAAAGGAATAGTGAACTATATTAAAATGTAGAGTGGAAGTAACTGTTACAGGAGCTGCACTTTGAAAGAACTGAACATTTTAATTTGATGAAGGTTTTCAGGATGGTTATTCAGCGGATTATCTCGGATAAAGGAAAAGACGAGTACTTGCATTAATTGCAACAGGAGTTAGTAGTGATTAGAAGAAAAAAATACAGTAATGGCAAATTTGTAGTTCTGAGGAGCTACTGGCAAGGGAGGAAGATTACACTGGCATGTATTTATATTCCACCTAAAGCTGCTATAATGGGGCTTTTAAGAAAATTCTCGGAGAGTCAGTTTTCTGCAAGGAATATGACTTGTAGGTGGGGACTGAAATATGATTTGCAGCAGTGAACATGTGTCTATGGGGCCCAGAAGGGAAAAGTACAACAAAAAGAGAGTAGATTTTTGAAGAAATGTATGAAATATTGGCATGGAAGATGTGAATTCAGTAATAGGAGATGAATTTACATGTTATTCCCCAAGATATAAAAAATGGGGCTAGGCAAAATTTATATTTCACAGGAACGTGTGAATTTAATTGAAGGTCTTGATATGCACCCATTAACTGTTTTTACAGATCATGCGCCAATAATAATTAAAATAAAAAGGCAGTGTAATAAACATGAGACACTGGGGCTTTCCCACCTATCTGTTGAAAAGAGAGGAATTTAAGGAATGGGTAATGGAAAAAGAGCTGTTCAAGAGGATAGAAATTACATCTGCAAATATAGCTAGGGAGTGGGATACAATTAAGGAGGACTTGAAATACAGGGTTTAATTCTCACCTTTGGAAGTTAATTGTCTAGGCTTAAAATGGCTTGCAAGGGTATATAACCTAGAACTTACGTATGAATATTCCTTGCTGAAAACTGAGCATTTCTCCCAGAATTTTCTTTAGCTTCACTATAGCAGTTTTAGTTGGAATATAAATGCATGCCAGTGTGTAATCCTCTTGTCTTGCCAGTAGTCCCTTAGCACTACAAATCTCCATTATCTTTTTTTAATCATCTGCTATCACTGTTGGAGCACCTATTGCAATTAATATAAATACTTCTGTTTTCCTTTGTCCCAGGTTTTTGGCTGAATGCTCATCCTGAAAACCTTTCTTTATTAAACATGTTTGATTCTTTCTAAGTGCGTCTCCTGTAACATAGCTACTTGCATGCTACATTTTTTAATATAGTTCACTACTCTATCTTATCTTTTTTGTATTTCTCTGTGAAACCTTTGGCATTTAAAGACAGTACAGAAAGCATCATTGTATTAAAAAGTTATTCTCACCTTTGTGTACAACACCCTTTTTGTTAAATGTCTAGTTTCAGCTTTTGTTTTACATGCATACAGTGTTTAACAGGTTGAACTTTTATACAGTTGTGTGTCATATCCATTTCAGCCTATGTCACATCTTACAAAACTTTTGTTTTATTGAAAGCCCTCTGACAAAAGAACAAACACACCCCCGATAACCCCCTAAAACCTATTAACTTAATATTAACACATACATTTATATACATCTTAAAATAGGAACAAAAGTTTCAAACTGACAGCCACAGTCACAGACTTGAGTTACTCTAAAAGAAAGGTTAAACACACAAAGACACATAGTGAGGCCTGTGCTTCTACTAAGTGCTAATTATTTTTGTCTTTTCTTTATAGCTCTCACAGCTGGGAAAACCCATGAATGCTTTCAGAGCACATGATCTCTTAGGCAGTTTCTTTTGTCAGTGTTTTTTTTTCTTCTTCTTCAGTCACTCGCCACCACACTGTAGCCAGTTTCTCTTTATCGGATAGTCTCAATGGAGACATGAGAACCAAGCAGCCAGTTTCTCTTTCATATTGTTTCCATGGAAATATGAAGACCAGCTGCAGAATTGCTACTGAGCATACAAGTATTTGTCAGAAAAAAGCCTCATAATATTAAATATTCTTTTTTATTTACTTGTTTACTCTCAAAATGTGTTACTAAATCAGTCTAAGGTCCTTAATCCACTGATTTCACCATGCAAGAATGAGAAAAGCATATTCATTTTGTTTTGTCATGCTGTTGTAATCAGGCTTTTTTTTCTTTGCATTGCCTAAATTTATTAAAACTGAATCAGAAGAAAGAGAAAAGGCAGAAAGAAATGAAAAAAAGAACAGTAGCACCTGTTTACAGTCCCCATTAAATTTAAAAATAACTGAGAAAACTTTATAGCATGCAAACAAAACCATACATCACAAAAATAGTGCTAGTAAGAAAAAAAATCTTTACTTAGTTAACCTTTTCACTCCTCTTCCCTAAAACATGTTTTGAACATTAATGACATGATGTAGGGCATATGATTTGGAGTCCTCCACAAATCTAGCAAATTCTAAAAAAGTCCATTTCCAGATTTTCTTATGTCATATTTCACACACATAATTATTTCATTGTAATCCCACATTTAGTGGCTTTATTACTGTTAATCTTTATCTCCCATATCCTGTCTCTGCTTCATTTTCTTTGTACTGTCGATTCTTCTAGTCAGCTCTGGCGCTATCTTCCTTCACTCCATTTTCCTTTGAAACATTGGAAAAATTTTCACAGGTTCAGTCTGTCTGTGGTCTTTATTACCAGATTAACAAGAAGCAGAATCTCTCTGTTTCACAGCTCACTTTTTGTGGGACATCCTTTTGTATTTTCTCCTCGGTGTGTACTTCATCAACAAATGATTTTTATCCCTCCAGGGAAGAATACTTTGAAGACAGCTGGGTACAGTGGTTTGAATCTCACACCTGTATCTCAACATTCCGTGAATAGTGGAATACATTTGCTTTTCTTCTACCTGGTGTACAATGAGTAATCATTCTCCACAAACACTCTGCTGTGTCCCATTTTTAGTACCTTGTCCTTCTGCCACAATCTTGTTGAAATCAGTTCCTTCTGCTGGTAGGATTGCATCTTTACTATTAAAGGTCTAGGTTGCTTTTTCAGTCAGGTTTGGAGTATACACACAATGTGCCCTTTCAACTAAAAACTCTTGCTATACCAGTCCTGTTGCTTATGTGTACTTTCATAAAATTAATGCACTGTTTCTTTCTCTGGTTATAGCTGAAAATCTCAGGTTTTCCCTATGTGCTCTGTTCTCTAACTTGGTTATTTTTTGAAACACCTCTTCCTGAGCAGTCTCATTCAGCCAGCCCTTTCTTCATTTCAACCTCTGATTTTTGCAACTTTGCCACCTCATCTGAATATTTGTTTAAAGCTTTTTTCATTGTTTCCAGCCTTTTGTTGTTTGTATTGATATACTTCAGTGTTTTATGTACTTTTACCAGGTCTATATGCAGTTGTCATGTCTTGTATCTTCCCGTAGGTTACTGGAATTCAAGTCTGGAGGTTGCATTGCTTCTTGTTAAACAGCTGCAGACGTTTCTCCAGTCAGCGTTTCTTTCCCACTTTTTATAGCTGATTGTTTTCCAAATCCTCTGTATTTTTTTTTCTGGCATCCAGGCAGTACAGTTACTGAAATTTACCTATAAACGCAAGTATATTGGCCTTCTCTGCTGGGTTTCTGTTTTCACACTGGGAGAGCTAGAATTAAGCTGTTATTGAATGTGCAGCCATCTTGGAAGCCCATTACAATAGAGCCTTGTTTTCTTGAATGGCATATTAGAAAGAGGCAGAATGCAGAAGTATTCTTGAGGTAATTGCATGATCCTGTGTACATACTTGGCAAATCATAACAAACTGGATTTTTTTCCAGGACTGTTTTTGATGAGACTATTCTCCAGGAGTTCCTGGATCCACATCTTTCTCCCTGGTTTGATCATTTTTGGTAATCATTACAAGTAGCAAAAAGCTACCGCAGCAGTGAGAATGATGAACATAGTACAGTTGTGTAAGTTGGTATTACCATAACAGTAGATGTTCAAGTTCTTGTTGCTGCAATAGCCCCACCCCCTTGTATGTAGTTTTTTTCATTGGGATATAAACTTTGTTTCTGTTACATGTTCTTTTAGGTTTAGAACATCCTTTTCTTGTGGGCAAGAAAGTTCTGAAGGTGTGGGAGAAAGACAGAATTTTATAAAGGTTGTATTTTGGGCGGGATACAGCCCATATAGCAAAGGCTACTGAGGAAGTGAGGAATTCAGACATCTACTGTTTTAAGTACTTGCACAACTGTACTTTACTAGAGGGGTGGTCGTTCAAGTCACACCACTGGTACCCAACCATTTAAATAGAAGAGGAAAGGAAAAAAAACAAAAGGGCACACACACTTGATTCAGTAACCGTTGACCACAGGCTGCCAGTTTTGAAGAGTTTAAGGGAAATATGTACTCCTGCCCTTGGTATGGGTGTCGGACATTTGCACCCAGACTGGGACTGCACACTGACCCACTTACAGAGCTGACGCTTTGGCCTAGCACCTCAAACCCTTTCTCATCACTATCTCTTTGAACCACAGTGTCTTTAGCTATGATAACTGCTTTTCAAACCATTTGTTTTCACTGTCACCCACAGACAGAGAAAATAGGAGTAGTAGGCAAGTGATCGCAGGGGAGCTTTAAAACGTGTAACTATGTATATCTTTAAGTAGACAGACAAAATGTCTTGCCCCTTCCCCTGTCAAGAACACAAAACTGCTTACCTTGTTTAACTTGCCTTTTATTTTAGGGCAGATGAGTACTGATTTTTCTATGCAACTGTTTAAGTGCTGGTAAAAGATGGAGGTGAAAGTAGCAGCACTTAGTTGCGTTTTCAGGGATTTCTGGGAATTTGTATATGTCTTCTACAAGCTTGTGTCTTATTTGTTGATGGGATAGTACAGCTGTGGCTGACAGAGAAGAAGACCAATTTATGTTTAGATTTAACCAGGGATGGGGAGATGTAGAGTATGGTAGAGGCTAGGAGCAGGGGTTATATTGGTAAGGAATAAGTGAAGGATATTGGAGCCTGCACTGAGTAGTTTTACAGTTTGCTCTAGCATGTTATTAACGGAGTCTAGGAAATCCTGTGCATAACTATTTTTAGAGGTGTTAGTCAGTGCTTGAGTAGTTGAGTTTACCTAGGTGGTTTGGTTTGATATTTAATGCCTCATTGGTGATGAGACAATTTCTATGATATTTGAGGAACATTTTTTTTTGTCATTAAATGAGAAACATCTTTATTAAATTATCATTTTTGACATAGGCAATCATGCATTTATATAAAAGAAATCAAACCATAGTGACATAATTTTCATTTCAAATGTTATCCATCCCTTATAATCTATCTGGTCACTGTCAGTCAAACATTACATAGCTCATTCAAATCCTACCTTCTTTTAAATTGTATTCCTTATCTGCATGTATTTTTCCAACAGTGTCCATTTTTTCTATGTCATTTGCTCCTACCCTTTACTGAAGATCCCATTTGCAGTTGCTTTATCTGTTACTATATTCACTACTTCTAGTACTGTCTGTTTAGACTTTGATTTCCATTTCCTTGTAATTGCTTTTTTTGGCAGCCACCATGATGACACTCAGCAAGGCCCTACTTATGTCTCAGTAATTCCGAATCTGTATCATAGTTCAAAAAACCATGTCCTTAGTCATACCAATTTGCTCACCCAGTTTTTCTAATAGAGTAGTCTACAGGGAGTTTTTAAAGTCTAACAACTCATTACACACCCAGAAAATATGTTCCAAATTACCTCTTTCTTGCCCATCACACCTCCAACATTTGCTGTCTGACTAAGGAAAAATTCTCTCGAGTCTACTTGGGGTATAAAAATACGTATGTAAACCCCTCCAAGCAAAGGTCCTAAATCGTTTAGACTTTATTGCATATTTGGGAGACAAACTTATCCCACCGTTGTTTGTGAATTGCTTATCTGATCTCTCTCTCCAATCCTTTCTAACCTTTTCTGATTGATTCTTGTAGTTATTATGCAATATTTTACTTGCTCTACTACTTATTCCTTTAACAGCAGCTTCTGTTCTAGATTCTACTAAAAACTCTACCATTGCTGGTCTTTTCTTAGGATCTCCCCCTGTGTCTTTCTCTTTGCTTGTACCCTGATGCTAATCCTTGATAGGGAAGGGAGGTCTAGCCTGCAATCCAAATAAATTCTTGGCCTCTTCCTATTCTTTTACTTTCCCCCCTTTTAATTATTTGCACCCAATACTTTGGTTCTTTTTCTAGTTTTCTCCAATAAAGTCCAGACCCTTCTTGCTTGTTGTCTGTATCCATAATTGCAGGCATCCATATTGGCAGAATCTCCTTTCTCCATTCCATGTTCGCTTAGTTCCTAGAATACTTTCTGCTAGTTTATGAATATAATATTCTCTATGGCTTTTGTCATTCTCCTTAAGGATCTGCATCCAAGCTCCCAGTTTCTTCTTGTTTGTTGAGCTTCCCCCATTTGATCTTTGAGGAACATTGATGGGGATCTGTAGTTAACAATGGCAAAATAGTTGGATGTATTAAGGGTGAGTTGGATCTCCAAGAGCTCCAAGTCAGGGTCCTGGGTAGTTTGATGTGAGGTAATGGTGTTTGTAACAAGTACAGAAACTTCCCCACAGATACCCAGTTGTCTGTAGGCAAGTTTGTTTGTCTTTCGGCTTTTTCCGGTGAGGGGTCGCCACAGCGGAACCCCGGTCCACTAATGATTGGCAGTAGATTTTCACGAATGCCGAGGTGCCAGCTCGATGTCCAACCTTCAACGAAGGCACACCCATTTACGCATGTCTTTCGAACACCCACCCAACCACGGGGAGGACATGCAGACTCCACAAAGAAGGTACTCCCCGCACTTCAGCCGCGAATCGAACCGGAGAACCTCTTGCTGTGAGGCAACAAATCTGCCAGTTCCTGGAGTAGGGGGAGTGTTTGCATTGAAATAATGTCTCATTAACAAGACAAATTAATGTGTTTGACTTGGAGGGTCTCATGTCCTGCCATCTTTCTGGTTGGATGCTGTCCAAATTTGCGTTTCAGTGAAGTGATACTGTCTAGTAGTTAGACTATGTGTAAAAAAAAAAAAAAAAAAAAAGGCTCAGAGTGGGGGCAACAAAAGCTTTAGTCCATGTGTGGAGTACCCATTATGAGATGAGAAAGCCATCCCTGGCAAAATTGGAAGTTTTATCTACCATCTTATCTCAGACTCTTGCATGCTAGATACCCTTAGAATGACACCAATTATATAACCAGTTGTTAAGTCCAGTTATTTTGGCTTGGTATCTAGGCAACATTTTTGAAGGCAAGGTACTACTAAAGACCAGTGTCTTTCTCCCTCTAACACCTGTATACTGAGTCCTGTCAAATGTTTTTGTATATCCCTCTGGGTGGAGTGTCATGGGTCACTCCCATTTGAGACACCACTAGGTTGCAGTTGTCTGACTTAGCTCCCTGGGGCCCTTGTAACATCATAGATCCTGATACTAGACGAACAGCTTACAGTCCTCTGTTGCTTTCAAGCCTGGTGAGTGTAAAGTCTGTATGTCTAACTATAGTATCACCTATGCTTAAAGCATTTATTTTGTGTAGAAACAGACTTCGACTTTGTAGGCTTTGTAGACTTAAGCCTGCTTAACTGATGACTTTTAGGTGAGTTTTGTGATGATGCACTGTGTGTGAGTGCAGATGTAGTAGGGTTTGGCAAGTGTGCGGAAGACTGGAATATTTTAGTGTGATTTCTAGAGGTTTTGTCAGTTTTTTTTTTTCTTTTCAGCCTCAACCTAATTTATGGGCCTAGTAGGGTGCTGTAACTGTATTGTTGTGGGTTATGATGCTTACTGATAGTGGACTGATGCAAGACATTTGCCTCCATGTTTTTTGAATATTTGCATCTTTTGCAGGCTGTATTACCTGTTGGTAGCAGCGGTTAACATTCAGTAAGCATAAGGCCTTAGAAACGCCTAATGCAATCAGGCTGAACACACACAGACGCAGACACACACTTCTGCCACCACTCTAGGATAATTGAGCCAGAGACTTGATGATGATCATGCTACTCTTGATTTAAGCAAGCTACAAAGTACAAAAAAAAAAAACATTGGTAATATATTCAGGTGATCTTGACTGTGGAGGCAGATGCTGCAGCTTACCAGTATACAAAGTTCACAATATTCTCTTTACATAATAAATAGTTACGTGCAAGTAATTTTAATAAGATGTTAATGTATAAAACTTTATGTAAACAGTGAAGAAGTTGTGACTGTGCTAATACGCATAAGCAGTGTTAGTGGTGCAACAGGTAATGCATGTGCCTTTGGTGAACAAGGCTGTAGGTTCTCTTATTACACCAGGTAAATGGACTACTGACTCTGCATTGCAGTATAAAGGGAGTGCTACACTCTTAAATGGTGTAGTCCTTTGGAGATGTTAAACAGAGGTCCCATCAGCTTGATTTGGTGGTAGCTCAGGTGGATGTTGGATAAAACAGCATCTATCTAAAAGAGTAGGGGTCCTTTATTTTGAAACTTATTTACAATATAAAGCGAAAAAGAGAAGGTCCCTGGCAATTAACTGCTTGGGAATAATGCAGGAAATGTTCAGTTACCAAAAATCCTAGCAGAAACACAACAGAGGTTTAAAAGCAGTATAAATGCTTTCCTTTCAATATATCATAAAATGTCAATGGCAAATACTTGAGGCAGAACAATATTAGTAGCAGTCCAAGTTGTAAATATCGCAGACTGGTAATCGAAGAAGAAAAGCGTAGTTTATTATAAAACAGGGTTTGCGCTTTCACTGTAAAGCTTCATCAGACCATAATTACAAACACTGAACTAACATTTAAATACTAACTACAAAGTAAAATTGAGCCTTTTTTCACCAATGACATTCACACGTCACAGGTTGCTAAGCTACTGTATACACAGCAAAAAAACTTCAGTTGCAAATAAAAAAACACTTATGAAAACAAAAAGAAAAGTACGTAAAAATCACCTTTCCAGCCTCCTTTTCAGGCATAACACAAATTGCTAATTTACTGCATGCACAGCAAGAAACTTCAGTTATAAATAAATAAAAACATTTATGAAAACAAATCAGAAGAAAAACACATTTGAAAATCACCATTTCAGCCTTCTTTTCAAAACAGGCTTGAACTGAGATGGACTTTTTAGATCACACTTTGGACATGGACTCAATGAATATGTATCTATGAAACCTGTTTTGAAAAGTAGACTTAAAAGGTTATTTTTAAATGTTTTATTTTCTGTTTTCATAAGTGTTTTTTTTTTTTTATATAACTGAAGTTTTTTATTGTGTATTCAGTAGCTTAGCAACTGCTGACATGTTTGAATCCCATTGGTGAAAAAAGATACAATTTTACTTGGTAGTTAGCATTTAAATGTTCAGTGTTTGTAGTTGTGGTCTGATGAAGCTTTACAGCAAAAGCACTAACCCTGTTTTATAATAAACTACGCTTTTATTTTTCGATTTACTGGTCTGTAATATTTACAACTTGGACTGCTGCTAATATTCTGCCTCTGGTATTTGCCATTGGCATTTTTATGATGTACTGAAAGGAAAGCATTTATACTGCTTCTACACCACTGCTGTGTTTCTGCTGAGATTTTGGTGACTATTTACAATATATTTACAGTATTTAAACTATTTATAATATTGGGTAGACTGTTTCTTCGTGTATACATTTACATAGACATTTTACTTAAATTTTGACCCCCCTCTCCATTTTCCAAAGCCAAAATCTTAATTTTTCTAGTATTGTTGCCAAGTCCCATTTTCCATTAAACATTGTTCTTTCACTCTAGTTCCATATAGTTCATATTACATTAAACATTAATTTATCTGTCTTATAAATGTGGACTTTGTGTACTGCGGTGGTGGTGCTGCGGTAGCGTTGTCGCCTCACAGTTAGACGTTGCCCATTCGATTCTCGGAGCGTCTTCTGTGTGGCGACATGCGTGAATGGGCATTCTTCGTTGAAGGTTGTGCGTTAGGCCCAGCAAGCCAGTATGTAAAAATCTACTGCCAGTCATTTGCGGACCGGAGTTCCGCTGTGGCGACCCCTAACTGGGAAAAGCCGAAAGACGCAACATAAATATGGACTTTGTTTCTGTTTTTATAAAAAACATTTTCAGTCATGTTCGTATTTACGTCTTCCATCCTCTGTATATCTTCAAAAAAGTTTCACAGCTCTTTTACATTTCAAAAATACATGTTCAGGTGTTAAAATTTCTGTGCAGTAATTACATGTTCTTTCCTTTCATTTTTTTGTAAGGAATATTTGCTTCACTGGAAATTTATAGTCAATTTCCACAAAAAAATAGTGACATTCTAATTTATTCTTACATCTGTCTGTTCTTGTTTGTATAGCTTTGATTTTTTTTTCATCCTGTAGATCTCTTCAAAGGTATATAAAATATTACTTGCACATAATATTTTGTACAATATTTTTCTTTCATTTTTGATTTGATCCATAATTTTCAGTAATATCTTTTCCTGATAAAGATGTATTTCGGTATTCATATCTTCTTTTTTCCTTTTAATATTTTGTGCTAATTGTAACGTCTGACTCTTTCCCACCAGACAGCCACCAATTAAATGACCGTCCCTTATTATCCTGGGTCAGTAACTAAGGAGCTTCAATCCTTACTATGAGTCCAATATGAGACTGTCACATAAACAGAAGTAATATTTCACAATTTTCCCCCAAGAGCGCAACAAGAAGATCTATTTTCCTTGGACTGGACTATATACCTCTGGATCTAGGACTGTTGAACGAAACTTCAACAGTCCATATCAAACTTCACCGAACACACTTTAACGAAAATGCTTTTACCGAAAAAGCACTTTTGCTAATGTGCATTAAAAATAAATAAAAAAGCATTTATTCAGGGGGCAAACCCCCCCCCCCTTGCACCTTCCATGTCTGACCCCCAACTCCCCTACTTTAATATTCTCACTCTGAGATTGCACTACGGTGGAGTACAAGAAAAAAATTCCCTTATCTGCACCGTAGTACTACCTCCGCAGCAGTCACTCCCCCACAACTCCCTCTACCTGCAGGCATACTTCCAAGAAAGTGCTTCTTCATTGAAAAGCACTTTCACGGAAGTATGCCCGGCTATTTAGGATTCGGTGAAATGGCCATTCGCGCATCAGTCCTAGACCCATACCTCTGTCCACCCAAAATCTGTTTTCTTATTGTACACTTCAGAGCAATGTGTCCCAGTTTAAGACCTCTGATACACTCGCACTCAAAGTAAATTTAAATCTCTCACATTCAAGCACTTCTGGGAAAGTCTGACACAGATTTCCAGCTGTGTCCCTTCCCCAAAAATAATTCAGTAATGCTGCCACCAATCAGAGTGTCTTCATCCCCTTTTAAAGGGGTGTCCAGTTACGAAAATTAAATATCAAAATAAATTATGGCTATGACCGTAAGTGACCAGGCATTTGAGGTGATCTGGGGAGTATCAAATAGGTAGAAGCACTCTCTAATCCCTAAAGAAAACCACTGATTTCCATCCACAATGTAAAGTAATGAAAAGCATTTAATAATAAGTAAAATGATTACAAGAATGTAAATCAAGTCAGTAGCTGTCAATAAACACCAGAACTCATTCACCGGAAATGTAAAATTAAACTGCAGGATAGGAGTCCATTATTCTAGAAAAACTCCAGCTTAATAACTAAGCATTCCTAATCTAACTAAAGAGTACTGTCTCTGATTTAATCTTAACACATAACAGCAAGGCAAAAGGCAGGCTTACAGTTTTTGGTGAGTTCTCTTTCATGGATGTCCACTGACTGCACAGCACTGCAACTGACTGTACTTCACAAAACTGCTCAGCACTTGACAAACTGCAGTCTCAGTTGTCTAATTTTAAAAATAACATTCAGCTGTTTGAAAAGGTCCATTTCTGTCAATCAGTTGTTTAAATAATCACTTGGCAACTAGGAACATTCTAATGACATCTCTCACTGTTCAGCTGATTCTCCACAGTACTTTAGAATGTCTTTCAAAAACATGCACAGTTAGAAAAGTATCAAAACACTGAGATTCTTTGTAAACAGAGAAGTACTTAGCATTTAAAAAACGTATTTACATTTCACAATTAGAGATGCTGGCATATAATACATGTTAATCTGAGGATATACACAAGTCCAGACATGCTAACAAAGATAAGTGTTTTCATTTTCTTCACACTAACTTCCATTCTTTTTCATATTTTAATATTACTATCCTAGTAAGTAATCCCCATTATTATTTTTTTAACCTTTTACAAAATTTGTACAAATTCAGTGAAGCTGCATAAAACAAGGATTAAGCTGTCTTAGACCTTCGTCTTCCTTTGCAACATATAAAATACCTCTTTTAACAAGGTTCGACCTAGAATCCCATATCAGTGAGAGCAGCAGGGTATATACCTCCTTTTCAAATTCCAGTGGTAAACTGCATGCACTAGCTAAGTAAGCCATTTTAACTATTCATATTGAATTTAAATAAATCTTTTTCTTAAACAATAACCTAAAAGTTCTCCAAAACATGTATGTATTTCTTATTTTTGTAATTTTTCTACACAGACAACCCTCTCCTCCTACCACCCAACACTACAACCTGTGAGAGATGCACTTATATAACCAAACTGGAAGCAAAGCCCTCTTCACCCAAGACTGGACTAGGCAGTCAAGAGGAGAAGGTAAACACTTGCACCACACCACACTCATCACATAGTCCCTCAAAACCTACACCACCAAAACACACACACACAGAAACACGATACACACACCTACATTTACTGAGGCTCTCAATAAAAATCTGCGCAAGCAACAGAGACTTCCAAAGCAGAAACGCAAGTAACCTCCACCCCCCAAAACTACCCAAATGATACATAGCCCACAAACTCGGTGTGCCACTCAACCACAGCCTATAAGGCATAACAACGTACCCAACACTCTAGTCATAGGTGACTCTATAGTCAGGCACACTGATGTTCCACTCACCAGGCTAAACTAGGAGAAAGTTACTGCTGCCTGTCTGGTGCCAGGATCTGCCACAGAATGCCCGCACTCAGGTCACTCCACAATACGTACAAAATATGACTCTCCTCATCCATGTTGGTGTGAATGACCTGAGACGTACCTCCCTGGACTACATGAAAAGAGACTTGGAGGAGCTCTCCAATCTTGTAGCCCTGGCAGGTATGACCCTAGCCCTGAGTAGCATCCTGCCATCATCCAGAATGATACCACAGTGCAAGTACAAAATGACTGACTTCAACAATTGGCTAAGCTTCTAGCCTCATTCTGAGAGGATCCAGTATCTGTGCCTGGAATGACATGATCGCTGGACCTTGATGCTTTGCCAGAGATGGCCTGCACATGTCACCCTTGGGATTACGGATACTGACTAAGGCTCTTGCCACCCCTATAGTGCCTTTTTTAGGCAAGGTTCAAATGACAAATTCACCACCTTAACAGGTACAAGCAAGCAAAATCTGAGGGTAATGCTACTCGGTGCTAGAAGTCTAAACCTCAGAATGCACTCACTCTCGAGGCACTCCTTAAAATGGACAACATCGACATCTGTGCAGTGACAGAGACCTGGTTCAAGGCTCCAGAGAGCACCTCTGCATTACCAGGCTACAATTCATACCGCACTTTTCGGCCACCTAACCTGGACCGAAACACTAAAAGTGGAGGCGTGTTCATATTCATTAAGGATATCCACACCTCCCAGGCTAGTTGCTCAGCATAATGCATCCGAGATTATCCAAGTGCAACTAACTCTGGGCAAGACTGCAGTCCAAATTGTAACTTGCTACAGATCCCCCACCATGCCCCAGGACTCCCATTCCTCATTTCTTGATACATTGGAAGATGTTAGGGTACAACCCAACACCCTAATAGTGGGTGATTTCAACTACCCCACCATTAACTGGGAAAACTACTCATGTACCAAGTCTTTTGCTTAATGTTTTCTGGAATTCATAAATTCCAATACCTTGGATCAACTTATCCACACCCCCACCAGGGGCAGCAATATCCAAGACCTGGTCATTACCAACATGGGTAACCGGTGTTCCACACCAGAGGTCAGTTCCTCGTTGGTCAGATCTGACCACAAGCTAATCACCCTAGACATCCACATCCCGTCCCCACCCCCCCATTAGGGAAACCACCGTAAAACATTTCTGCAAAGCCAACTTCACGTTTCTTAAGTCTGAAGTGGCAAACTTCACGATACCCATGCAGACGGACAATAGAGGTGCTGAATCCTACACAAATGCACTTTATAAGCACTTACACGAGTGCATGGATCATGCTATTCCTAATAGAACCAAGATGCTATCCTCCAAAAAAAAAAAAAAAAAAGGAAGCCATTCTGGTGGTCCCCTGCCCTAAACAAACTCTACAACAGAAGAAAGAAAGTGTTGCAAAAAAGAGTAAAATTCCATGATTGGAGAAACTCCCTGGTCAACCTCAGTAAGAAGCGGAGATCCCTCATAAAATCCCCCAAAGCTAGTTACGAAAACAAAATCGCCACTGATTCTAAAGACAAACACAAAGCATTCTATAGCTATGTCAAGAATCTCAATGGCAACACTCACATCTGCTCTGGGTTACAGCACAATGGCACCAAATATACAGAACCAACTGATATTGCCAACGTCCTGGCAGATAGGTTCAGTGCTAACTTTACACCCCCCTCACCCCTAAAGGGACCAGCGGAAGAATGCAAAGTTCCTGTAATCACAGCTGCACAGGTAAAAACACTCTCTCCAAAGCCAAGAACGCAGCATCCATGGGACCTGACAACATCCCAGGCTGCGTTCTACACGAAATGCATAATGAACTGGCACCCCACCTAAGTACCATCTTCAATTATAGCCTCACCTTAGGCTTTGTGCCCACTGAATGGTGCACAGCGATGGTTATCCCACTCCACAAAGCGGGAGCCACCACAGACCCTGGGAACTATCGCCCCATTAGCCTAACGAGCCTGGTCTGCAAGGCCATGGAACGTATCATCATAGATCTTATACACACAGACATTGCTAATCTCCAAACTCTGGATCCCACCCAATTCGGGTTTGTAAAAGGCAGATCGTCTCCCAAACCTGATAGACTTCTTTGAAGCAGTCACCAAAGCCGTAGATGAGGGTAAGGTGGTTTACACAGCCTGTCTAGATCTAGCCAAGGCTTTTGACACCATCCCCCACTCTGGAATTCTAGATCAACTCATTAAACTAGGTATAAATCCCAGTGTCACAAGATGGGTTGCCAACTGACTCACTGGCAGAACTCACACTGTGAAAGTAGCAGACTCCAAATCTGACTTCAGACCAGTGACGTGGAGTATCACAGGGTTCATCCTGGGTCCTCCCCTGTTTGAGATCTACTTTTCTGAAGTGCAGACTCACACAGAAGGTCTTTGGCTAATGAAGTTCACAGATGACTGCAAACTAGGAGCCATAATTGAAACTCCTAATGATATGGACATCCTGCAAAAGGGCCTCACGGAGACAGATGCCTGGTGTCAAAGCCATGGCCTCAAGCTCAATGCCAAAAAGTGCATTGTCATCCCCTTTGGTAAAACTTCTATACCCATGAGCTACCACATAGGTGGTAGTCTGCTTAACACCGGAAGTGTGATGAGAGAACTTGGGACACAGGTGGGAGTAGTCTCTCCTGTGATAATCACATCACCACAGTAGTCAGGAAATCCTTCTATGTGGCACACCTCATTACAGAAAGTTTCTCATCCAGGAAAAAAGAGGTCATTGTTCCCCTCTACCCATTGCTCATTAGACCCATTATAGAGTACAACGCCCCTTTTGGTATGTACCTCACAAGACATCTTCAACAACTGGAAAGGCCGCAGAAATACCTCACAAAGAGGATTACCGGCCTCAAACAGATGCCCTACGCAGACTGTCTCAAAAAACTCCAGCTGTACTCTGTCGCATATCACCTACTCAGAGGTGATCTCTGTCTAACATACAAAGCTATGTCAAACCCAGAGCCGTTGGACATGCTCCACTTAAAGAAATCCCAATCCCTCCAAGCTACACGCTCTAGGGACCTAAAACTTGTCACTACAATAAACAGAACATGCTGGAGGGATAGATTCCTGTCCCAGAGACTTCCTATACTCTGGAACAAATTACCTGACTATATCAAACAAAGCTTCTTATTAGCACTCTCCAAGAAAATCTTGATTAGATGGGAGATAGGAAATTCACCCCGGGGATTACCTCTGTGGCTCTGATCAACAGGAGCACAGGAAAATAATTTTCTTTGGTGGCGAAAGCCAGGGTACCTTTCTGGCTCAGCTTATATAGACCCTAGGGCCAATAGCCTAGTACCCACCTATGAACATATATAAACAGGACCTGCTGGAGAGACCGGTATGTATCCTAGAGAATACCACTTCTCTGGAACAGGCTCCCCATCCATGTGAAGCAGAATTCCTCCCTAACCCAATTCAAGTGTAACTTGGACAGTTGGAATGGACACAGGATATTCATCCCTGGTTTGCCACCTAAGTCTCTAATGGACACAGGCAGCCTATAAATGGCTCGCCTACCAGGCCCATGCTTGTAAGTGCTTCACCTCCCAAGCCCCTGCTTACACTTATCAAGGGAACAAGAACATGTCTGGGAGTTGGGATGCATGGCTAGGCTTAAAAAGGCCTTTGTTGTCATTAGCCTAGTAAACACCCATGAACCGTACCCCAATCCTTAACTCTTTTCTCTGTTTAGATATAAACCTATAGCCTTTAGACATTCATTTAAATAATTCAGTGTTCCTGTCACTCTGGTCACATGTTTGTAGCAATTATGATGCTGTCTGCTTGATAAAGTAATGGGTAACTTTATATCATCTATAACATATCTTGATTTATGCGAGTTAATATCCCATTCATTACCAAGGAAAATATTAAGCTGCTTATTGGGCATCCTTGTCTTATTCCTTTCCTTATGTTTATCTCCTGACTTAGCCATCCATTTACCAAGACCTTTATTTTGTTGCGTTCGTAGGCAGTAGCATATACATTTGTTATTGTTGTACTAATATTGTAAGACTGAAATGTTTCCCATATTTCATGCTGTATATGTTATATAGGTTAACTTCCATTCTTTTCTGTATAACTTTCAAAAACAGCACATTATAAAATTTGTTAGCACTACAGGTTTCCAATTTTGTATTTCGTATCTGCACCCTTTTTCCCATAAACATTTTAAAATGTCACTACTTAAATCCCTTTTCAGCCATTCATTCAACATATCCAAAAAGCACTTTTTTCAAATTGACTTCTCTTTGTATATCTGATACTCTTCCATAAGGTCCTGCTGCTGATTTCTACATTGACTATTGCTACTTCTCTGTCCCCTTCTTTTAAAAGTATTTCTCCTTCTAATTCCTTCTTATCTTGTTCTGAAAGCCATTTAACATTAAATTGCTTCTTTTCTTTTTTCTTTAAACATTTCTTTTACATAATCTTTTACCATTTCCATTATTTTTCTCACCTGGTCAGTTTTACTCCTGTTACATCTTTCATCTCTCTCATTATACTATTGTCTTCAACTGTTTTACTTAAATATGGAGCCACTTCTACCTTGCAGAAAACATCTTTGTATAATAAGTATTTTTTTATTCATCTTATATATTTCTTATTTCATAATAAAGTATTCCCTGTCATTTTTTTGTTATTAAATGCTTTTACTTAGTTTCCATAGCATCTTTTTGCTTCTCTCCTATGATCTAATAGCCATTCCATATAACATTTTTTGTATTTTTCTTTAAGTATTATCCACTATTCATTCCTGTTTTTATAAAATTCTCTCATACCAACATGATCTTTGCAAAGTTATATTACAATTTTCCTTTTTCCATCCCATTTTCTGTAGTCTTTTATCCCTTTACCTGTTTTTATATATTCTTATTTTTGTTTAATCTCTGTCTAAATAGCTACATGATCTGGAAACCCTGTTTCTATTGCACCTTCCTCTGCAGTCTCTGCCCCGTTGATATTGAGAAATAATCTATTTCTGTCTTATGTTCGCATCTATTATACATCTGTTTATTATATTTCCATATCCTAAATTTACCATATCTGATGACCTTTAATTTATGTCGCCACCCTTTTTTCTTTTTTTGTGAAGTCAGTTAAAATCTCTGATAATTATAATCTTCTTAATTACAGCTGTATAATCCAAAATGTTTTGAAACAGATGTTCTTTTTTCTTTTCTTGTGATAAGCATAAAAAGCGATAATTCTGTATACCCATTCTTTCCACATTTCATCTAGAATCGTTATTTTTACCTATTAGAACCAAAGTAACACCTAATATTTTAACAGATTCATTACATAGACTACATATATCTGTACAAGCTTCTCTTCCCAAATTCCAAACTATGTTGCCTCTCCATAAATTTTGTTTGTATTCTTTCATCTTTATTTAAAAAGTTTGGTCTTCCAAAAGTACAGTGTTTGTGGCAAGCCTTGTGCACCATTCTAGAATACCTAATCTTCTGACTAAACCTTTTTATGCTGTTTATATTTGCAGCTACTATTGGACAATTATTTTTTTTCAATATTCTTGCTGAGTTACAACTTTTTTTCATCCTTGCCCCTTCTCTCTTTATTTTCTTTTCCTCTCTCTCTCTCACTCTTTTACCAATCAATTCTTTATTTTTCTTTATTGTATCTTCATTGTCACTTTTATTAGCTGCGTCTCTATTTTCTTCACCTCTGTCATCTCTCACTGTTTACTGTTCTGCGAGTTTGCTCTTGCTTTTCTTTTAGGTGATTATCTGATTCCCCTTCTGCAGTACTTGCACTTTCTTTAAAATCCATTCATTCGCACATTATCAGTTTTTGACATTTATAACATTTTAAATCACATTTTTTTTGCATCATGTCCCATATTTCCACATGTTATAACATTTTAGTTTATCACAGTTATTAATTAAATGGTCTGATTTCCCACAAAAAAAAAAAAAAAAAACGTTTTGGGCTGTCTTCAGTATTCCACAACACTTTTATCACCTTCGACATTTATAATACTGAGGATATTATAATATTTTGTTTCTCCATTTTCAACAGTACATTACATTCCTCCCACTTGTCTATAAACCTCTGATCAAAATCTTTAGAGATGTTCATAACGCCTTTACATAGTGTCTTTTTTCAAAGTCGCTTTTTCCACTATTGTAAATTGAATAGAATTTTTTTTTTCTTAGATTCTCTACTAAATGCTTTAAACACATAACTGTTCCATGGATAACGGTCTCTCCTCTTTTTGTATCCCACCCATAAAAAATTTTGCCATCGTGTAACCAGTCTCAAATACAATGTCATAGAAAGCTTCCTTGTCTATGTGGATAAAAAATTTACTTTGGATGCCTTTGCACCTAAAAGCATTATTACATTATCCCAAATTGTATATCTGTTCATTCCTTCATCTATTTACTAGAAATTCTGACGTTTTTTTGCCCTTGTCCCTGCTTTATTCATGTCTTCCTTTTTCTTTTCTTTACTTCCACTCAATGTTTCTGTGTATGCTTTCTTAGAAAAAAATATCGTACAAGGCATAATTGCAAACAACAAACCTATTTAGTCACCAAGAAATCCCAAGGAAGACCAAGTTTCTCTACCTTTGCACCACAGATAGATTTGTTACAAAGGAAGGCTGCTGTCTTAAAGGAATTGCATGTATGCATTTTATGAGAACTGTATTTTTCTCAACAGCTGAACTGCTAAGTTTTTACTAAGCCTGTAATGATTTTGTATATTGTGCTAGTGTTTTTGTGCAATGTAACCTAGATCTGGGAACTTCAGTTGGAATGGAGCATGAAGCTATAACCATTTTATTTCTGATTTATTTTTGCAGAGCAGTGATTAAGAAGGTGTCTGCTCTTGAGTACAAGCTACAGAGGAGGACCCTTGCCAAGGAAGACTTTATTAATTATATTCAGGTAAGTGATGTTTATATTGTGGTATTTGCATCTTTATAATTTAAACGACATTGTAGCTAATTTAAATGTGTAGGGTTGAGCTTTATTGTTAGCTAAACAATCAAGATTATTGTTTTGAGATCTGAAAGGAAGTCAGTGTCATGTTCTTGAAGTCGGGCGGTGCTGACTGTTAAGACCAGAAGTATAAGGTTAACCTTGGTATAGTATCTTCTTATGCACAGCTTTCTGGTGAATGTAGGCAACAGCTCAACACAGTAGTCATAATTATATTGTAGTACGTAGAGCACACCGAGTACACTGCAAAATCTGACAACTTTTAAGTACATCTATGGTGTCACAGGAGCATAACATGTTCTGTTTTCCTTGATTTTGCAGCTTTTATGTTTTCGTTTGGGCCTAGAACGTATAACATAACCACTACAGAACAGCAGTTAGAACCTAAAATATCTTATAAAACAAAAAAGCAGACTGGAGTGCTTGACAACTTTAAAAACTGTTAGTCAGTCATATAGACTGTTATCTTCTGGACGCTATAGAACACTTTCATGCTGCTACTCTTTTTTTTACCCTAACTAGAACAGTGCAACCACTGAAATTCCATGTACTGCAAAGAATTGTGGTCTTTGTCTCACTCCACTCTGAAGCTCTAAAGGTGAATGTCTTGACATCCTTGTTGTTAAGGCATAACAGCATCTTCTCATAGTCTTTTCTACAGCCTAAACATGCCTGCAGCCCAGTATGTTTTTTTAATTTTCATGATCTTTTCTAACCTTGAATGCAGTTAAGGGAGCAGACATCATGGAGTGCACATCTGGCCTTACACATAGGTGAGATAGCCAGTTGTCCAGGGTACAGTTCTTCCAAGGGCACTCTTTCCCATTTTATTTTTTAAAGCTGTCTTTCATTGCTCAAAAAAATAAATACATAAAGCATTCCTACTGAAAATTAAGTGAGTACACACAACATGTGGCACTTGAGGGGGCAGTACTCATGTAGTCACAGTGTTACTTTGGTTAAAACATTCCAGGATCACAGGAATACAGACCTCCCAAGATTCGGTTAGAGACATGACAGTGTCTGAGTTAACAGACGGAACAAAATAAAATTGAGAAGTTGTTCTTAATTTATATAGTAAGAAGTGAGAGGATTTACAAGTGGTGCTGGTGAAATTAAATTTTTACACCTTTTATTAAATTATAATGCAAGACTTAGTCAAACATACATTAATATAAAAGAAAATAAACAATATTAACATGTTTCAAGTTACGTACATTGTATATTACATAATTTTTTTATAACTATCAGTCGAATATTACATAACTGCTGAATCCTTCACAAATGCTTTCTACGGGCATCTCCAAGAATGCATGGATCATGCAATCCCAAATAAAACCAAGACCCTTTCCACCAAAGGCAGGCATCCTATCTGGTGGACCCCAGCCATAAACAAACTTTATAACAAGAGAAGGAAGCTACTGCAAGACAGAGTAAAATCCCATAAAGGGAAGGCATCCCTGATCAGCACTAGCAAAAAACTACGTTCGCTAATAAAATCATCAAAGGCCAATTTCGAGAGAAAAATCGCTAAGGACACTAAAGATAATCACAAGACCTTCTTCAGTTATGTTAGAAACCTGGGCGGAAACCCTCAGATATGCGCAGAGTTAGTTCATAACGGCAAAAAATACACTGAACCCACAGATATTGCCAACATACTGGCAGACAGGTTCAGTGCAAATTTCTCCCCTCCCTCTCCCCCAAAAGACGAAATAAATATCTCAGCTGAATGCAACCTCCCTGAAATCTCAGATGTCCAGGTGAGAGCTGCCCTCAGCAAAGCTAAAAATACAGCATCCATGTGACCTGACGGTGTCCCGGGTTGCGTGCTACGTGAACTCCTAGAGGAGCTAAACCCGCACATAAGAACGCTGTTTAATCTTAGCCTTGCTACAGGATACGTCCCTGAACACTGGCGTACAGCTACAGTGGTCCCACTCCACAAAGGTGGCACCTCTACAGACTCTGGAAACTACCACCCCATAAGCTTGACCAGCCTGGTCTGCAAAGCTGTGGCAAGGATCATTATGGAAGTCCTAAACAAAGACATCAGGGACCTACAGACAATTGACCCTACCCAGTTCGGCTTTGTAAAAGGCAGATCCTGTCTTTTAAACCTGGTGGACTTTTTTGAAACCGTCACTAGAGCCATTGATGAAGGCAAAGCAGTTCATACAGCCTACCTGGATCTGGCAAAAGCCTTCGACACAATACCCCACTCAGGCATCATAGACAAGCTCAACAGCTTAAATGTAAACCCATTTGTCACAAGATCGGTTGCAAACTGGCTAAAGGACAGAACCCGCAAAGTCAGAATATCTGGAGCTATGTCAGACTGTAAGCCAGTCACAAGTGGAGTCCCACAGGGCTCTGTCTTGGGACCCCTCTTGTTCGGCATTTATTTCTCAGATGTGCAGGCAAACATAGGGGGGTTGTGGCTGACAAAGTTCGCAGACGACTGCAAACTAGGCGCCATAGTCGACACATCAGCTATCATATGCATCCTCCAGAAGGGCCTCACAGAAACAAACGACTGGTGCCAGAGTCATGGCCTTAAACTAAATGTCAAAAAATGTATAGTCATCCCCTTTGGAAAAAACAAAGTACCCACAAATTACCACATAGGTGGTAATCCATTAAGTACGGAAAAAGTAATCAGAGACCTGGGGACCCAAGTTGACAGCGACCTCTCATTTGACACCCACGTCGCCAAAGTGGTTAGAAAGACCTTCTACCTTGCCCACCTTATCATGAAGGGATTCACATCCAGATCAAAGGATGTCATTGTACTCTTATATTCCTCCCTTATCAGGCCTATGATTGAGTACAATGCTCCATTTGGTATGTACCTCACCCGGCACCTGCAGCAGCTGGAGAGACCCCAGAAGTACCTTACCAAGAGGATCAAGGGTCGCCAGCATATGTCATATGCTGCCAGACTGAAAAAGCTCCAGCTCTATTCATTAGCATACCGCCTGCTCAGAGGTGATCTGTGCCTTACGTACAAGGCCATGTCCAGTTCAGAATTAATGGACATGCTCCACCTCAATAAATCCAAATCCATCAGAGCCACGAGAGTTAAAGATCTAAACCTCAGCACAAATATGAATAGGACATGCTGGAGGGACAGATTCATAACCCAGAGGCTTTTCCGCACTTTGGAACAGGATACCTGTCCATGTTAGGCAGAGCCCCTCACTGACTCTCTTCAGGAGAAATCTGGACGAATGGATGGGTGATCGTAGGTTTACCCCGGGGGTCATCTCTGTGTCATTGCTAGATAGAGGCACAGTAAACTAAATTTAATTTAAATTGTACACTTTTGTATCATTACATGGGGTGGCGAAAGCCACATGCACTTTGGCTAGGCTTATAAATGCCCTAGGGCAGATAGCCTAGTACTATACTATGAAACTATAAATTGCTCAATTTCTGCCTAACCTTAAACCTCTCTTCTCCTTCTGAACATTATTTTGCTTGTATTGTTCCTGCATTTTCCTCTTATTTCTATGTAATTTACTCCTTGCCTTTCCAAAGATCCCACTGCCTGGTTTTTTATTATTGAATTTATTTATTTTTTGTTTTATTTTATGTATTTATTTGCATTTCTTTACAGGGAGGTTTACTGGGCCACTGGGCTACTCCATTTTCAGTGGAGGTCCAGGGAGAAAAGCTCCAAAACCAAACAAAAACAATATGATGCAGCCATAGCTGGTTTTAGGCACCAGCGAACCCTGTGGTCGCTGGAGGCCCCCAACCACAGCAAGTTATCTTATACTGATATTTTGTCACAGCTGTAAAACCAACAAAAGCTAGTACAGCAGTCTTGTATACTTAATAAACTATGAGGGTAATATCTCTTATTTATATCTCCTTTAAAATTCAAAGATATTTCTGGTTGTAGTAATGGTGTTTTGTCAAGTAATAGGCATCAGAATGCCATTAAATATTTTACTGCTGACATAGTGCTCCTGGACATTTTCTCCACTAAAACTAACTACATAGCCAGCTTTTAGTCCCTGCAAAACCATGGCTGCAGGGTCCCCCTTAATCATCTTTGTCTGTGTGGGGGCCCCACAAAAGCTGCTGCTGATTGGGGAAAATGAGGAATGAAAAATGCATTAATTTCCTAATTATGCTCTTTAACATGAGCAGGGCTGTGAGATGACCCTGTTAGGATGAAGATGATAATGAACATGAACAATATAAGCACTAGAGGGATCAGCAGCCCAGAGTGACTTACCTTGGTGCAAACTTTGGATTTTAAGAAGAGCTGATGCTTCCGATCATCAGGGATAGTTTCTCTTTCAGGTAGTTTTATAACTAATACCAGAACACCAGATACTATAACTCAATTTCTTTGCTTAAGAATTCAGTACAATCCCAAAAATAATAGAATAAATGCTCAGAATCGTAAATATGTTTAAATATTTCTCTAATTCATTTAAAAAGTTACTAGAATAACATATTATCTGAAGTAGGATATTCATTTGTCTGCAACCTGTGGGTTATGGATCAGCTATGGATCCAAGCTCTCAGCTCCTCCCCTCACCCATAATGCCCTGCTCTACCCTCATGACCTCAGATCTTGTTTAACTAGATGTGGATTTCATAGCTCTCAGCTAAGTGGATTTTTCTTGTTCAAAAATAGAATTTTTTTGCCTTCTTTAACTTTTGTTGTGTGAAAGTTGTAGGTTTCCTATAAGTATTGACTGTTTTCAGTTTAATTTTAATTTTAGTAGTAATTTTATTCCCCCCCCCCGCTGTGGTGTAGAGTGTGTGTGAGGCCTGTGTGCTTCTTTTTGTTGTTTTAGGTTACTTTTGGTAACTTGACTATGGCTGATCAGCCTAAGTCAATATTTGGGCCCTCTCAGCGATGGCCCCATGCATTTCGGTGTGTTAAGTGTCTTGGGGTTGAACACCTCACATCTGGTTGTTCCATTTGTGCAGGGTTCAAACCCCAGGAGAGGGAGAGAGGTCGGTGAGGTCTGGGGGTCTTGGTCTTTGGCGCTCGCTCCCGACCTCCGCTCTCCTTCGGGACTCCTGAGGCCCAGATGCAGATGGGAGCTTGCTCCCCTCCGGCTCAACCAACACCCTTGCCATTGTTTTCTCTCACCCTTCTCCGACCCGCTTCCGGCAACTGAGCCGAGAGCAGCTTCGGCCGGGGGAGGTCGCCGCCGATAGTACTTGGTCTCGGATCCGACCGGGCCTCTTGAGGGTCTCCGGACCCCCGCACTTGCTCGCCTCGTCCAGCTCCCTCTGCACTGGATGGGCAAATTGCTGCTGCGAGGACTCCTCTGACAGCCCCTGTCCCCTGCCGACCCCTGGTGGACCTTACACCACCCAGGGCGTGAAGGAACCCGGACACCGTGAGCCATCCCCAAAAGACCTGATAGAAACCCATTGGAGTAGCCTCCTGTAGATGCAGAAGATGTTTCGGAAGTAGCAGCAGTCCCAGCCTGCTCCGGACAACCAGTCCTTCCGTGGCAGAGGAGGACAGGCACGCCCAGAGGAGGGAGGGCTCCCAGAGCGGTCCAGGGAACCTTTCTCTGAGCGGCCAGCGCAGCAACCCTGAGGGTTGCCCGACTGCTCTACTCTGGAGGCAGTCGGGGGGGGAGTCCATAACATCGACCCGCTGTTCTCAAATCATCCAGGGGGATATCGCATTCCTTTCCTTCACCTTTCCTAATGGACAGAACAGGAGAGGTTTCTTCTCGCGCGCTGGGGAGCCATCACTCAGTCTTCCGGTCCTTCCCTTTGGTCTCACCACAGCCCCCAGGGTGCTTACCAAAAGTACTAGCAGTGGTAGCGGCCCACCTGAGGCTTCAGGGGTGCAGGTCTTCCCCACCTGGACGGACTGGCTCCCTCACGCCCCAACAAGGCATCTACTTCTCGCCGAGACTCCTTTCTCCATCTTGCTCCATTTCTGGGCATCACAATAAATACAAACAAGTCCAACCTGGCACCCACTCAGCTCTTAGATTTCATAGGGGCCAGACTAGACACAAGGTCCATGGCTCTTCCGCATAGCACTCTTCCTCTTTGCCAGGCTCAATATCGCATTCTACAGTGCCATGCATCATCCCATAGCGATCTTAAGGGCTGCAAGCGGTCCCTCTTGTGGTGGCTCCACTCGGATCTCCACGTAGGGTCGCCCATTTTGTGCTTTCTTCCTTGGGAACAATTGCGATTCAATCGGACAATATGTCTGTTGTCTTACCTCTGTTGAGAGGCCATGAGAGTTTGGGAATGGGGATCTGGTTCCCCTTCCTAAGGTCTCCTCGTGTGATCCCTCTTGGATTCTAGATCCCATTCGGATCTGATATCGATTTTCCTCTCTCTCTTTAATGATGGTGCCAGCAGTTCCACAGTCAAAGTTCAACTGCGGGCAATTTCTCACTATCACATTGGTCAAGTCTGAACTTCAAGCTTTATCAGCTAAACCTCCTTACTTGGTTTTCATCAATCAATCCATTAACCAAAGGTGAATATAGGCTACACTCACTAGATGTTCACAGGCAACTAAGGTTTTATAAAATTCAATTTGGGCAAGCCAATTTCAAAGTTTCTCTGTCCAGCGGCCAGGAAGCCGCGCGACCGAGGGTGTTCATGCCCATTCAACCCGTCAGTATCTACCTCGGCAGCCTTCAAGGCTAGGATTCCTCTAGATGATATTTGTGCAGCAGCCACGTGGGCTTCATCTCATACATTTATTTCCCACTATAAGTTGGATCTTGCATCTAGGGTAGAGCATCCTTAATATCCTTCCATGATGAAGATTCAGGTAGCTGGGACTCTGTCCCACAGGTTGCAGACAAATGAATATCCTACTTCAGATTTAGAAGTTATGTACTCACCATAACGCTCCATCTGAGTAGGTGTATTCATTTATCCCCTGGCCTTTCAGTTTCCTGCATATTACTTGTTACCAGGAGCTGAGAGCTTGGATCCATAGCTGATCCATAACCCACAGGTTGCAGACAAATGAATACACCTACTCAGATGGAACGTTATGGTGAGTACATAACTTCTAATTGCATCAACATCTATTTTTGGGCAATAAGTATAAAACTCAGATGTCTGGATTGATTGACTGTAATCCTGAATGATTTACCAGCAAATCAGACTTTTTTACGAAGGATAAAGCAAAAGTATGAACAAAATCAGGGAAGGTCTGTGAAAGTAGGGACAGTGACAAGTATGCATTACTCCTCGATGAAATAAATATTACTGCTCCTGCTGTTTGACGACTGCTAAACAGCAGTGACTAATCTGGTGTGGCAGTACCAATGTGTGTGTGTGTGTGTGTGTGTGTGTGTGTGTGTGTGTGTCTGTCTGTCTGTCTGTAAAAAACATCACTGATTTTTATCTGTGCATGCACCCAATAATGTCAGGATACAGACATTATTCTTCTGTGAATCAGTAAAAAATGTACCTAACAAGTAATTATATTTCGAAAGTAAGACATAACCTATATCACAGAACATTCAGACACTTAGATATTCTTGGATTTTGGTTGCCCCCACTCACCAGACCGTCTAAATGGATAATGGGGACTCCCTTTCTCATCCTTGACTCTGTGGGGGCCCCCACCAAAGCTGTTGCTTGTTGGAGAAAAATGCATCAATTTTCTGAATACGCGATTTAACCTGAATGGTGCTGAGATATGACCCTTTTAGGATAAAGCTAATAGCCTCTGTTTACAACCACACCCATTCTAAAACCAGCCCTGCTCAAATGTGTGTGTACATAAATCTTCTACAGGTTATGAGGGGCTAGAGATTGTGTGAATATTACATCTTTAATTTTCATCACAGTCAAACCTTAGAGGTGCAGACATGAAGTCATTATAGCTTGTGTTTGAGCTGAGGACAGTGTTTCTCACAGACCTCAGAGGTGTACAAAGAAGGTTACTATAGCTTGTGTAAGAGAGGTGTACTGCCTAGGAGCAACAAATTTGAATATTACTGGAATCTTTCTCACAATCACGTACTAGGCACATATACATGTGGCTACCTTTGACTGCTGGGGTGAAGAACATGCTATGTATATGTATATCATCAGTCACTTGAAATATATGACAAAGGCATTTTAAATATCTGCTTTCATCCCAGTCTAACACCAGAGGGATGCATAGGCAGTGACTTGTCTTTTTTAGAGGGTTAGGGAGGCAGACAGTATTTCCAGATAAGACTTAAATATTCTCACAACTACTGGCTTGTTAGTTTACTGTAAGCTACAATTTTGTCAGCTTTGAAAATTAAGCCTTGGGCACAAATTATGCCTTGAAAGAAAAAAATAAGACTGAAATTCTTTTTTTCTTCATAATTTTTATTTAGGCAACCATTGGAGCAAAAGTTGAGAAAATGCTCTAAAATGCATCCCAGACCATCTGTAAACCTGTGGCTTCTTGGGCCCTGACTTGAGTTATTTCCTAAATGGTTATTACTGGGCTGTCTTGTTCAGGAAAGGTGTGTTGAAGGATGCAAGGAAAACTAAAGCTGAACCACAACAGTGAATTTCTTTCCTTAATCATGATTTCTGTTCAAGCTATTATTGGATGAAAAGGTTGTGCAAAATGCACTTCAGAGCATATAGAAAGTTATGGCTTCTTGAAAAAGCTTAGAGTAAGGCAAAATGTGAGCAAAGGAAGAAAAAAGTAACGTGGATGGTATGGGGAGCCCAAAAGGAGAAGGACTCAGAAGTGAGGACTGGAGGGTGTGTGTGTGTGTGTGTGTGGGGGTGTTGAAATGTAGGTCCATTTATCATTTCACTTTAAGTCCAGACCTGTACATAGACTTGTTGCAATGTATCACTGTTGCAACTAAGTGCCAGTAACTTTAACTGCCCCTTTGTTGGACAGCTCAACATAGTGATAGTGTGATATATAAGCCTGTTGTAATGTAAAAAGCTTGTAGCTGCAGGTCTGTCTGTGGATAGTACTACTAAAAGTTTGCAGCGTGAAATAAAAGGTTGCTTAGGATGGGTGGCATTGTTAGGATGATACTTATACTGAAAGTGCCTAGGGGGCCCCCAACTTGACATTTGCTGGGGGCCCCCAAAATGCTAACACCGGCCCTGGATACAGCTACAGAATCAAAATATAGAAATCAAGTAGTGATGGTACAGAAAACGTTACAGAATAGGTAATACAATAAAACAGATAAAATCTAAAATCTGTATAACAAGTATTAAGTATGCAAGTCAAACAAGAATACAGTTGATGACATGGGATTGTAGCCTATGTGTGAACAATACAGTTTTGCAGTAGAGAGGGAAAGCTGGAGATCAGCAGATTAAAGATTGTGAGAGTGAGGTATAGTCTTAGAGAGATTGCTGTGTAGGCATCAAGAATGAATAGAAAAAGATGATACTGTAGGTAACTGATGTAGTAGATTGTGTGGCTGGGTGGCATATGTTGGACTTAGTAAGTTGGAAGCACTGAATGTATATATAGGTTCATAGTTTCATACTAGGCTATCTGCCCTAAGGCATTTACAAGCCTAGCCAGAGTGTGTTTGGCTTTCGCCACCCTTTGAATTGAGTTTACTGTGCCCTTTTTAAGGTTAGTTTACTGTGCCTCTGAAAAAATTACATTGATCTGCTTACTGCTTGGTGTGATGGATTTGAAGTGTTCTTAAGACACTCAGTCTTGCTGGCTGGATTCTGCTAAAATTCAAAGTCTGGTTATATTTGCATTCACAGTCTGTTGCATACAGGAACTTGCAGAATATACACTGATGAGAGAATATACTTTGCAGCATCAACTTTAGAGAGCAGTAACAAATAACTTTTTATAATAAACCAAACGGAACCACGCTGCAGCTTAAAAGTACTGTTCCAACTTTACTTCTCATATAGTACAGATGATGTGAGAGATGTAACATTTACCTTAGGACACATGAGTCCCTACCATACCTCTAACATAACTGGATTTATACAGCTCTTTATATACAGTTTTAGTCCTCTATTTTGGAGAATTGCTTATCCTGTAGAAACAATACTAAGCTTCCTTGTTTAACAATGTCTTGTAAGAGACCAGCTTTTCTGACAGTGTGAATATCCTGTAACATTGTCCTGATGTCCATGTAGAAAAACATATTTTTGAGGAAACACATTGTTCTGTATTCTATTTGGATCTGTGTTTAAGAACATCTGTTCTTGTGCCAATGCTGATAAGCATATCCTGTTTTTATGCAGAAAAACATATTTTTGAGAAAACACATTGTCAGAGATCAGCTTTTCTGACAGTGTGAACATCCTGTATTTTATTTGGATCTTTGTATAAAAACATCTATTCTTGTGCCATATCCTGTTTTCCATGCAGAAAAACATATTTTTTAGAAAACACATTGTCACAGTGTCATAAACATATCCTGTTGTTTTAGGAAACATATTGTGTCCATCCTGTTATTTTAGGAAACATATTGTGTCCATTTTTTTATATGCAGAAAAGCACGTCAGTGTTCTTTAAAAGCAGATTCTGCATTTTTGTTCTTGCATACATCCTGTTTCTGAGTCTGTAAGGGAAAAATGTCTATTCTTTAAAAGCAGATTTTGTATTTTTGCTCTTGCATACATCCTGTTTTTAAGTCTGTAAGGGAAAAATGTCCATTCAGCAGATTCCTTTTCCAAGCCATGGTAATTTAGTACGGATGCTGATTACATATTACTAAACTCTATTTCTACATTTAAGCAAGCTTTTATCTTATACATTATTTGTGTTGCATAATTGCAGCTTAATTACTTTCAACCCTAGTATATTGTTGAGCACACTCTAACAGCCTCTGTCTAGTAGTGACACAGAAGTAATCCCCGGGGTAAACCTACGATCTCCCATCCACTCGTCAAGATTCCTCTTGAAGAGAGTCAGTGAGGGGCTCTGCCTAACATGTACTGGGATTCTATTCCAGAGCAAAGGGAGCCTCTGGGTTATGAATCTGTCCCTCCTGCATGTCCTATTTATTTCTGTTCTGAGGTTCAAGTCCCTCGAGCGCGTAGCTCTAAGGGATTTGGATTTTCTGAGGTGGAGCATGTCCATTAATTCCGGGTTGGACATAGCTTTATACGTCCGGCATAGATCGCCTCTAAGTAGGTGGTATGCAACTAAGTAGAGCTGGAGTTTCCTTAACCGAGCAGCATATGGCATCTGTTTGAGTCCCTTGATCCTCTTTGTGAGGTACTTTTGGGGTCTTTCTAGTTGCTGCAGGTGTCTGGTAAGGTACATCCCAAATGGGGCATTGTATTCTATTATGGGCCTGATGAGGGATGAATAAAGGGGCACGATGACCTCTCTTGATCTAGATGTGAATCCTTTCATGATAAGGTGGGCTATATAGAATGTCTTTCTAACCACTTTGGCAATGTGGTTGTCGAAGGAGATATTACTATCGACTTGGGTCCCCAGGTCCCTAATTACTTCCTCCATACTTAACGGGTTACCACCTATGTGGTAATTTGTGGGCACTTTGTTTTTGCCAAAGGGTATGACTATACACTTTTTGGCGTTTAGCTTTAGGCCATGGCTCTGGCACCAGTTATCCGTCTCTGTGAGACCCTTTTGAAGGATGCTTGTGTCAGCTGGAGAGTCAATTATGGCGCCCAGTTTGCAGTCATCTGCGAACTTGGTCAGCCACAGTCCTCCCGTGTTAGCCTGTACCTCAGAAAAATATATACCGAACAAGAGAGGTCCCAGGACTGAGCCTTGTGGGACGCCACCTTTAACTGGTTTCGAGTCTGACATGGCTCTAGCAATTCTGACTCTGTGGGTTCTGTCTTTGAGCCAGTTTGCAATCCATCTAGTGACATAGGGGTTTATATTTAAGCTGGATAGCTTATCTATGATGCCCAAGTGGGGTATTGTGTTGAATGCTTTTGCGAGGTCCAGGTAGGCTGTGTGGACTACCTTCCCTTCATCTATGGCCTTGGTGACTATTTCAAAGAAGTCGACCAGGTTCAAGAGGCAGGATCTGCCCTTAACAAAGCTGAATTGGGTAGGATCCTAGTGTCTGTAGGTCCCCAATGTCTTTGTTTGAGTTCCATGATGATCCTCTCCATAGCTTTGCAGACTAGGCTAGTCAGACTTATGGGGCGATAGTTTCCGGGGTCCATAGTGGCACCACCTTTGTGGAGTGGGACCACTGTTGCTGTACGTCATTCTTTGGGCACATATTCTGTAGTAAGGCTGAGATTGTACAGCAGCTTTACGTGAGGGTTTAGTTCTTCTTGGAGTTCATGTAGGACGCAACCCGGGACACCGTCTGGTCCCATTGATGCTGTGTTTTTTGCTTTGGAGAGGGCTGCTTTCACCTGAGCATCTAAGATGTTAGGGAGGCAGCACTCTGCTGGGATAGATATTTGCACTTTTGCGGGGGAGGGGGGGAGAAGTTTGCACTGAACCTGTCTGCCAGGATGTTGGCAATGTCCATAGGTTCAGTGTATTTTTTGTCATTTTGGATCAACTCTGAGCATATCTGGGAGTTGCATCCCAGGTTCCTAACATAACTGAAGAAAGCCTTGTGATTATCTTTAGTTTCCTGTGCAATTTTTCTCTCAAAGCTGGCCTTGGAGGATTTTATGAGGGATCGTAGTTTTTTGCTAGTACTGATCAGAGATGCCTTCCCTTTTAGGGATTTTGCTCTATCATGTAGTAGCTTTCTCCTTCTGTTGTACAGCTTATTTATGGCTGCGGTCCACCAGACTGGACACCTGCCTTTGGAAGATTAGGTCTTGGTTTTGTTTGGGATAGCATGATCCATGCATTCCTGGAGGTGTCTATAGAATGCGTTTATATAGGATTCTGCAGTTTGGGCCGTAGTTTCCACTTGCCCGGGGGCCTTGAAGGATTCCACCTCAGTTTTGAGAAGTGTGAAGTTCGCTTTTGAGAAGTTTTTCACTGTGGTTTTTGGGCTGGGGGTGGGGTCGGGATGTGGATATCCAGTGAGATTAATTTATGGTCCGGTCTTGCCAATGAGGGGTATACCTCTGGTATGGAGCATAGAGTCCCAATGTTGGTGATGATTAGGTCAAGTATGTTTTCCCCTCTTGTGGGAGTGGTGACTAGTTGTTCCATAGCATTTGAGTTTATAAATTCTAGGAACCTTTGGGCTAGGGTGTTGGGGCTTGAGTAATACTCCCAGTCTATGTTTGGGTATTTAAAGTCACCCAATATAATGGTGTTTGGAGAGATCTTGATATTCTCCAGTGTTCTCAGGAAAGCCAAGTTGGATTCCTGATTTTGAGAGGGTGGTCTGTAACATGCTACAAACTGAAAAGCAGTTTTGCCCACTGTTAGTTGCACATGGATGGTCTCCGATGCTTCGTGCAGTGCCACTAACCTGGAGGTGTGGGTATCTTTGATGAATATGGATACTCCCCCTCCTTTTGTGGATCGGTCTGAGTTTTGGGGCTGAAAAGCATGATATGAGGTATAACTTGGTAGTGCTGGTGTGCTCTCTGGGGCCTTGAACCAGGTTTCTGTCACTGCACAGATATCGATGTTCTCCATACTGAGGAGGGCTTCGAGTGCGTGCATCTGAGGAGGTGTCTGAGCCATAAGTGAGATGAGGAGGAAAAGTAGTAAGGCTAGGAATGTTGTTTTTTGTTTTGTTTTTTTTTTTTATAATCAGTGCTGGTACATGTACATAGCCAATGGGAGAACAGGTGTTGTTTCATTGAAGTCTTACAGCAATCAGGGTTGCTAATAAACCTAATTGAAGGAGGGAGAGCATTCCATAGTTTTACTGTAGCATATGGGTAATGCATTTGACCAGCAGTAAAATTGGGTTTTGCTACATTTAGTCTGATCACAGAGGTCTATTTGGGTAATAAATGGTGAACAGAGAGGTGAGAGCAGGACAGCTAGAAGGTTTATTGATTAGCTTATGAGCTGCAGTTGGTTGCGGGTATCTTAGATGTTGGGGATGTTTTAGCCAGTTTAGCTGTTGGAGTGATATGCAGTGGTGGGAGGAGTGTTTGGTGCTGGTTACAAATTTAGCGGTTTTATTTTAGCCTGAGTCCAGTTTGTTTTTAAGAGAGGATTGTATATTTGCAAGGAGAGGTGCACCATAGAGCAAGGAAGGAAGTAGAAAGGAAGATGCAAAGGATAGTCTTGTGCATAGGTGAGGAAGTGTTTGTGCCTGTACAAGATGCCTAGTTTCTGATGGGCTTTTTTGATGTTTGTGTTAATATGCTGGTCGAAACTTGGGTGTTCATCTATGATGATCCTTAGAAGGTTGGTATATGGGAGTACTTCGAGGCAAGTGTTGGTGAGTGAGCTGATGGTAAATTCATTTTGGGTTAGGGGTGTTGTTTTTTTGGGGGTGAACCGCATATGTTTGGTTTTATTAGCATTTAGGGCTAAATGTTTATTATACATCCAGGTTTCAGTGGAGGTGAATGGATTTTGGGTGAGTGTAAGTAGTTTTGAAGTAGACGTGGCCATATAGATGATGGTGGAGTCATGTGAGCATGGGATGTGCTGGTATGGAAATCCTTAATGAAAATGCTGAAGAGCAGTGGACCAAGTATGGACCCTTGTGGGACTCCAGTACTGCTGTTGAGGAAAGGAGAGAGGGATTGGTGCCATTTGGTTGCTTGTCTTGTCTGTAAGGTAGTTGGAAAACCAGGTTGGGTTGGGGGAGATGTACCTAAATTGAAGAGTTTGGTCAGAAGAAGCTGGTGGGAGACAGTATCGAATGTTTTGGAAAGGTCAAGAAATAGCGAGGAGACAAGGTATCCTGAGTCTTGAGCATGGTTGACTGTGGCCAAGAAAGATGCGAGAGCCGTGGTGGTGCTATGACTAGGCCTAAACCCATGTTAGGTTGGGGAGAGGAGGTTGTGGTGTAGTAAGTAGTTGGTTATGGATAAATTTTTCCAGAATTTTGGAGATGGGAGAGAGGATGGGAATTAGTTGGAAGTTAGATATATCATTACTGTTTCCACTTTTTTGGAGAGGGAAGATAAATGGTGGGAATGAAGGACTCTTGAATGGATCTGTTTAGTAGTATACTAATGGGATAGACTATAGCGTTCGCTGATTTTTGGAGGAATTCTGGTATTTATCTGGAGCATTTGATCCAGGTTTAAGTTTAAGCAGGCTTTATTTATTTTTATGGCGGAGGTAGGTATGGGTTACGACAGCAAAGTTTGTTCTTTGTTGTAGCAGATGTATCTGGGGGCGTTGGGTTGATTAGTGGGAAGTTGGCAGTGAGATTGACTATACTGTTTTTAAAGAATGAGTTAAAAAGTGAGGCAGTTTTCAGCTGGAGCCAAGTCTGGATCAGGGAAGGGATTATCCCTTTTTCCTGCTTATAGCAGAGACTTTGTAGTCCTCCAGAACCTTTTAGGATTTTTGCATATAGTTGTTTTGCAGAGTAATGTAGTAGTCTTGTTTGTTTTTGATGACAAATTACTTTACTTGATTATGCAGTTGTTTGTATTGAGTGAAGTCTGCAGAGTTTTTACTTGTATGCCATAATTTCCAGGCCTTATCCCTAGCTTTCAGTAGTTGTTTGGTGGATTTGGTAAGCCAAGGTTGGCTTTCACTCTCCTATGTCGGAGAGGAGCGAGATTATCTAGTACATGGAAGAATGTTGAGTTAAAGAATTCAACAGCATCATTCCGTGGTAGGACTTTTAAGTGGATACCACTTGATATTTCGTAGGGTATCATTAAAGGTAGTTGGGCAGAAGTGAGCTAGATCTCTGGTATGCTTATAGTGGTGTACATTAGACACTGGAGTTGGTTTGTGAATTATGTATGCTGGTAGGTGATCACTAATGCTGTTCGGTAGAGTGTCAGTGGGGAGATTTTACTAGGGTCAGAGAGAAGGATCAAGTCTGGTTATGGTAGTAATGAGTTGGGTGTACTTAAATAGGTTGATAATATTTATTAAACCACAAAAACGCTCAAAACAGAAAATAAAATACAACTGTCCAGTTCAAAAGAAGATAGATTTAATATGTTCTAGCGCCTCTGCATCAACTGCCTTCAGTGGAATAAGAAACGCACAAAAAACACTCAATATGTTAAGTTGTCAATCTCGCCTTCATTCTTGCTGGATGGGTTCGGAGCCGATCCTCGGCTCTGACTCGGCACTTGCTTTAGCTTGAGAACTCCTTTTACCAGCTCGAGGCAACCCTATATCCCATGATGCAAGGCGGAACTACCTCAGATCTCGTTTGCCGCTTAGCGAAAGAGGTCTCCTTTGCCAGCTGAGGTAAGTTAATATTGTCTAAAAGCTTAGTTAGGGATTTATTTCTCCCTTTTTACCCTTTTCATAGTGTGTAGTGTTTCTACAGCCCACCCTATTTCCCTTATAGTTAAAAACTTTAAAATTCTTTTCATAGTTGCAAAACAGTTTTAAGTTAGGCCTAGACCCCATTGGTTAATCCCTACCTTTGTGTCTGTCTGTTTGGGGATTAATTGTGTGTTTGTTGGGGTGTGTGTGACTTCTTCCTCTAGGACTATGTCAAAGGAAGGCAAGGTCTCAGGCTTCAAGAAGTGTGACTCGTGCGGTCAGAAAATGTCTCTGACAGACGGTCACACTTCTTGTGTTTACTGCCTGGGGCCTTTGCACCTGCAGGACTCCTGTGCTTTGTGTCACTTTTTAGCCAGAGAGTCCTGCAGGAAAGGAGGAATAAACTGATCCTCCGTGGCTTACTTAAGCCAGAAGGTTCTCCCTCTAAAACAGGGTCTAGTAAACCTTCTAAGCCACCGAAGGTTCAGGCTACAGTATCCAAGCCTCCTCCGGTGGCTCCGCCCGTCGAGCCGAGATCGCCCGCTGGAACCGATCTTTCTGCTTCCAAGGTAGTGGGTTCGGCACTGATTGGTTCCGACACCCGGTCTACTGTGGCCTTGTCGGCTCCGGCTGGAGCAGACACTTTATCCAGCATCGGAGCCGAGAAACCTTCGGCTCCGTCTGGAATTCAGGGGACTTCGGCTCCGATGACTTCGTCCCGAAAGAGATCTCTGTCCCCTTCGTTGGAGAGTATCCACTCGGCTCCGGGGTCTCCTCTTTTGTCGGAGCGGAGCCATCGGAGCCGATCTTAGAGATCTTCCAGGCTGTCTGACCACGACTTAGAGAGGGTGGTAAGCAGGCTGTTAAAGTCGCAGGCACTGGCCCAAATGCTCCATAGCCCGTCTCAGCAGAATTCGGCTATTGTTTCACCCCTTGAACTGCTCGGCACCGACATCGGCCTCGGAGCCTTCCCTCTCAGTGGAGCCGGGAATTCCTGTATCCTCAGATCGGGGATATTCCGGTCTCCCGGGGAGGGGAGCCTTTGAGGTGATGAGGAGTGTCCTGGCTCCTGAGCCAGGTCAACGGTCCATCCCTCTAGCTCCTCCCTCTTCGGTGCCTGTAGACACCTCTTGCCAGCCTCTTGCTCTCAGGCCCAGGGATCCATCGCCCCAGGTTTCCCCATTGGGAATTTCCTCCTCTTCCAAGTTTCTCCTGATCCTGCAGGTGAACCCCTCGGAAGAGGACGTGTAAGAGGAAACACACAGACTCCCCGAGTCTACTACATCTGATACCGACTTAGATGAGTCGGAGGGTTCCCCACGATCCCCCTCTGAGGATGTCTCCTTTTCAGACATCCTTGAGCTCCTCATACAGAGGGGGAATTGGCCATCCATTGATCCCTCCGAGGATGAGTCTGTATACCTGGAGGCTTTTGGATCCCGACCCTCCACCTCCTGGGTGTCTCCGCCTTTCGACCCACTTATGCAGGTAGTGGCTCGGAAGGCGTGGGCAGCTCCAGATTCTTTGGAACCTGTCCCCAGGAGACCATCCAAGTTTATTACGGCCCCTACGGACAAACAGTTTCTTTCCAAGGGTGTCTCTGTGGATGCTATGGTGGTGGCGGCGGCCACTAAGAAGGAACTGGCGGATCCTTCAGTACCTGTCCATCCTCCTAACAAGGATTCTAGGACCATGGACAGGTATGGAAAGCGGATGTTTTCTTCAGCGACTTTTGCTATGCGTTCGATGAACTACCTTTATCACTTCACCAGGCTTCAAAGAGATATTCTCAAGGAACTGGGTGAAGTGGTCCAGGATCCTTCTGCTGCTGGGGCTCAAGAAAAGATTGCCTCACAGCTAGCATTCCTGAATTCCTTATCCAACTCCTCCATGCGGCTCATATCCTATGCGGCCGATGGAGCGAGCAGGGCCACAGGCACAGGAGTGGCTCTTAGACGCCAAGCCTGGATGCGGCTTTGTAATTTTGCGGACCCCTTTAAGGTGTCCTTCACCAATACCCCCTTTGATGGTTCGGCTTTGTTCGGACCTCAGGTGAAGGATACCTTGACCAGGTGTGAGCAGGACGGTAAAACTCTTTCTGCCGTTGGAGTCCATTTTTCCACCCCTTCTAGACCATATCCCAAGGGTCAGAAGGGAGGGAAGATGTGGTTCCGCAAAGCCCAAGGAGCTACACCGGACACACTTGGTCAGTTTACCCCCCGAGGCAGAGGGGGTAACAATAATAGACGCCACCCTAGAGGCAGGGGGGGTCCTCAGAACCAGGGCAACAGGGAGTCTCTTCCTGAGAAGCCCTTTCAGCACCCCTGAGGTGTTGCCCGACTGTCCACCCTTGGAGGCAGTCGGGGGAAGGATTTCGCTGTACCCAGTAGCCTGGCATTCCCTCTCACAAGATATGTGGGTACAGTCGATCATATCCGAGGGTTACAAAATCCCCATCGAAAGGTATCCCGTACCTCAACAATCCCTTCCAGACATCTCACCCGGTCAAAGGGATTTGGCAGAACAGGAGGTTTCAAAGCTCCTAGGAAAAAGAGCCGTCCCAGACTGTTCCGGCAGACCAAGTAGGATCCGGCGTCTACTGAGATTCTTTTGGTCCCCAAAAGGACGGGAGATTGGAGACCAATATTAGACCTGAGCAATCTAAACAGATTTGTCAAGAAGGCAAGATTCCGGATGGTCACGCTTCAGTCCATTCTGCCCTTTCTGGGCAAGGACAACTGGATGTGCTCTATAGACCTTCAGGACGCGTACTATCACATAAAGATTCACAGGCGCTCCAGAAGGTTTCTCCGCTCGGCTAGGGACCAGTCATTACCAATTCAGAGCCCTGCCCTTTGGCCTCACTTCAGCCCCAGAGTGTTTACCAAATGCATGGCAGTGGTCACAGCGCATCTGAGACGCCAAGGATTCCAGGTGTTTCCTTATTTGGACGACTGGCTCCTCTCCGCCACCACCAGGTGTCAGCTTCTTCAGACCAGAGACTACACTCTGCAGCTTTGCAGGAGTTTGGGAATTTCAATAAATTTCGAAAAATCTTCTCTGCGGCCTTGCCAATCTATCACCTTTATAGGCGCAGAATTAAACACCATCAAAATGTTAGCCAGACTAACAGATCAAAGAATTCTGGACATCCAAAAATTGCTCGGATTCTATTGCAGAGCAGCAAGGTCAAAGCCAGATTGATACTAAAGGTTCTAGGTCTTATGGCTGCGGCCATTGTTCTTCTACCACTGGCTCGCTTCCACATGCGTCTTCTGCAGTGGATGTTATTCACCCAGTGGTCGTACCACAGTCTTCCGATGAGGCACGAAATCTTAGTCACACAATCGTGCAGAACTCATCTGAACTGGTGGATATCTTCCCCTCTTCTTCATCAGGGCCGACCCTTTGTTCCCCCTCCTCCAGTTGCCACAGTTACTACGGTTGCCTCTCTGATCGGGTGTGGGGGGGGCATTATCAGGGCAGGATGGTCCACGGGACGTGGCAACCCATAGAATACCATCTGCACATCAGTGTCCTGGAGATGAGAGCGGTGCTTTTAACGTTGCAAGCCCTCAACGACTTTCTTCCCACAGGGACTATTGCAGTACAAACGGACAACATGTCCGTGGTCTGGTACATCAACAAGCAGGGTGGGACCAGGTCCTATCCGTTGTGTCGAGAAGCTCTCAGACTTTGGCAATGGGCAATCTCCTCTCATCGGTTTCTGATAGCAACGCACATCCCCGGCAGGTCCAACCTCTTGGCGGACAGGCTGAGCAGATCCATTCTGATGCCTCACGAGTGGTCTCTCAATCAATCTGTAGTGGATCAGATTTTTCTGAAGTGGGGCACTCCTTGTTGCGATCTTTTTGCTACACCTCAAAACAACAAGTGCCCCGATTTTTTCACCCTCTTTCCCCTTCCAGGCCAACCCATGAGAGACTCTCTAACCCAGGATTGGCCCCGGGGACTTCTGTACGCTTTTCCTCCTTTTCCCTTGATTCCACAAGTCATTCAGAAAGCCACCGTTTTGAGGGCCAAGTTGATTCTCATTGCCCCTTACTGGCCTCGACAAATTTGGTTTCCGTCTCTGCATCGTCACCTCCTGGTGCAGCCCTGGCATCTGGACCCAGTTCCGGATCTCTTGATCCACCAGTTGGGTCAGCAGCACCGGGCCATTCATTCTCTCAACCTCACTGCTTGGTTGCTCCACTTCCTTCCCTAGCCAGGCTTCCGATGATCTCTGATTCAGTCAGAGACATCTTAGTGTCTTCTTTAAAGTCATCCACTAGAACTGTTTATGCTAGCAAGTGGCGATGTTTTTCTATTTGGGCAAATTCCAGGAATATTGATCCCTTTACTGCTCCTGTGCATTCTGTTTTAGATTTCCTGGCTGAAGTTTTTCATTCAGGATCTTCTTCATCTACAGTTAAAGTTCAACTGGCTGCTATTTCCAAGTATCATGTTGGCTTGCATGATAATAACATTATGTCTCATAGATTATGCAAGGCCTTTCTGAGAGGAGTTTTTCTCCTAAAGCCACCGATAAAGCATCCTCCTCCGCAATGGGATCTAAATTTAATGTTGGCATCCTTGATGCTACCTCCCTTCGAACCGTCTGCTTCATGTTCTTTGAAGTTATTGACCTGGAAAACTATATTCTTACTGGCTGTCACTTCAGCCAGAAGGGTTTCCGAGATTCAAGCTCTCTGCATTCGTTCCCCTTACTTGGTTTTTCATAAGGACAGGGTATCCTTAAGAACGAACCCGTCCTTTCTCCCCAAAGTTGTGTCTCAAACCAATATTAACCAATCCATAGATCTACCAGTCTTTTTTCCAAACTATTCTGACAGAGCTGAACAAAAGCTTCATTTTTTGGATGTCCATCGTCAGCTCCGGTACTATTTGCATAGAACTAAACAATTCAGGAAATCAGACCAATTATTTGTCTCCTATGCAGAAAACAGGATAGGTCTTCCAGTTTCTAAAGTGACCTTATCCAGATGGTTGACTTCCACCATTTCCTATGTGTACTCTCTCAGAGGCAAGCAGCTACCTTCTAAACCGAAAGCACACTCAACCAGGAGTCTATCCACTTCTGCAGCCTTTCAGGATAGACTACCCATTGATACCATTTGTGCAGCAGCTACTTGGGCCACGCCTCATACCTTTGTCTCTCATTACAAGTTAGACTTGGCCTCCAGGGACAGGGCCAGTTTTGGTTCCACAGTTCTCAAGAGTCTGTTCCATTGAGCCACCCGGGATACAGGTGCTAGGGACGCGGTCCCATCCAGCAAGAATGAAGGCGAGATTGACAACTTAACATTTAGAAGTTATGTACCTACCATAACGCTTCCATGTTAGTTGTCTTCTCGCCTTCTTTCTTAAGTCCCTCCCTCCTTCCCCCTGGCCTGGACAGATCTTGAAGAGTTCCTATCAGGTTGTTTCCTCCTGAGCCTTCATATGAGGACTCTTATTATGAACTTGGTTTTCCTAATTATGTTAGGTTAGTCCTTAGCAGGGTAGGTTAGCTACCAAACGAGATCTGAGGTAGTTCCGCCTTGCATCATGGGATATAGGGTTGCCTCGAGCTGGTAAAAGGAGTTCTCAAGCTAAAGCAAGTGCCGAGTCGGAGCCGAGGATCGGCTCCGAACCCATCCAGCAAGAAAGAAGGCGAGAGAAGACAACTAACATGGAACGTTATGGTAGGTACATAACTTCTAATTTATGCACCTTGCTAACACACTTAAATACTTAATTATTCAATTAAATTAAAACTTTCCAGTTACAAGAAATGTTTAAACCATTTGGATTTAAAGTGCCAAACTTTAAAACAAGTAAAGCTTCCTTGTATAGAAGCCTGCTTTTAACAACATAATAATAACTTTTTTCAACATGCTCTAAAACAGTGCCCTGTAAACCTTTAGGACTTCCATTATGTTATCTTAAAAAGTGTTGTGCAACTGGGCTTTCATATCTACAATTTTTAATATCCCTAGCATGCTCCTGTAACCTGGACTTAAAAGCTCTTTTACTTTCTCCTATCTAAAACTTGTTACATGGACACTTTAATGCATAAATAACACGTTCAGTAGTACAACAAAAATTTGATAAAACTGTAAATTTCATTCCATTAATATATTGAAAATTCAGTGTAACATATTGGCAAGAAATACATTTTCCACAAGGAATGGTACCTACAGTATGTACTCCAAAAGGTATACCAGCACTTGGAATTTGCTATGTACTAGCCTGTCTTGTATACTACGACCTTTTTTAAAGGAAGGTATAGGTCTAGCAGATAATGCAGCAAATTCTTTAAATTTCAAAAGATACCCCCAGTGTTGCTTCATAATTGAAACTACCTGGTCACTCAACAGATCATTGAGTTTTTTATATCCTATACTAGCACTTCTGTTCCTTTTTTATTTTACTTGCAACTTTCACCCTCTCAAGTGCTTCCCTCACAAGATGTTCCTCATAGTCCCTATTAATAAACATTGTCAAGGTCTTGTTATACTCTGTTTCCAAATCTATATCAGTATTACATAAACATTTAATTCTCATAAATTCTCCATAAGGTAATGACTTTAGTAGGTGTTGGGGATGGAAACTAGAGCCATGGATAAAATTATATTTTCAAATTTCCTGTGTACACAGGTGGAAATCATTCTACTATCATTTCCTTTAAGATTTAAATCTAGAAAAAACATCTGTTCACCACAGGCTGAGATTTCAAATGTCAATCCAAATCTGTTGTTTAATTTCTCCATGAACAATTCTATTTGATTTCTGCCTGCTTTACATAGAAAAATAAGATCATCTATGTATCTGTAGTAGTGAAGGACATATTTGCTGAAAAATTCTTCCCCATACAAATATTCATGTTCCAGTAAGCCCATCATGATATTAGCATACATGGGTGCATATGGGGCACCCATGGCTGTATCTTGCAGCTGATGATATAGCCACCATTAAACTCAAAGAAATCATGTTTTAAACAAAAATCTTAGTTCCACAATATATGTGGATACTGGACTGTCATTCAGTACATATTTCAAAGCTTCTAGACCAAATTCATGTTTAATACTAGTATACAAAGCATTTATGCTGTAAACCACTCTGTTTCTTCGGTGCATACCTAACCATCTACGGCGCACTCTGAACTGTGTACTATAAGCAGTTCAAACTGTAGTGATACAATACTGGGGTAGGGCTTTATTTGTTTATTAACAAACCAAGCGTGTTATCGGTCCGCATGCAGTAATTTGTCTGCAAGGTTGGATCAGTAGTCACATAGGTATTTCTGGGAGGCTTTAAGCACACAGCTTCACTGTGATAGCGTCATCTGCCCTGCTATCACGCACTTTCTAATTTTCTGGATGTACGCTGGGCTTGTTATACTGTCTGTGGCTGTTCCAAGCTGTTCTATGGGATACTAGAGTAGTCATTAATTTTACACATGGTTACAATAGTTGCTAGCCTAGAACAGTGAGATTATGGAAGAATCATGCTATTTCCTTAGTATACGTAGCCATTCAACAGTCGCTAGACAAGTAACCACGATCGCTGCCTAGATGACAATATAATTGCAACAGGGTCTTAAACAGATAGAACTAAAGCAATCACATTCAGGTAGTAAAACAATTAATTTTCTGCTCTGCTACATATGCCCTGACAGCCTCCTATTGCTTTAAACAGCATAATCCTCAACTACTGCCTATTACTAGAGATATTATACAGTATGGTTATAGATATTTTATGCAAAAGCTTGGTTCGCTCCTGCCTTGCTACTTTTATCACTGACTGCTTATAATTATTATCACTGGATTTTTTTCTTAAGTAAAGTGTGCTAATAGATATTGGTTCATTCCTGCCTTACTACTTATATCACTGAATGCTTACAGTTGTTATTATTGCATTTTTCCAAACGTAAGTGTTACTAGATGTTGTATACTGCATTGATACTGTAAACTGCATTTAACCAAATGTACTAAGTGTAACCAGATATATAACTAGATACAATGTACTAGACTTACTAGATTTTAAACACTAAGTAAGCTATTACACACTTCACCAGTGTACCGGGGTACATAGTTGATGCTGGTATAATTTGTCCTAGTAATAGACGCCCGCTTACTATTCCTGCAAACTTAAGAAATGTGCTGTTGCTAATATGTTGTATCTTGCAGTCATCTGTTTTTGTTTCCTTTATTAACTACAGTTGTGCATCTGCTGTTCTCCATATCCAATTTATTTACACTCCTCCTACACCTTCTGCCTTCTATCAGTCTTCTGATTATCTTTACACAGCCAAGTAACTCTCTCCTACTCTCCCCACTTTCACCTCCTTATATTCTTTCTTACTGAGTAATTCTTCCATTTCCTGTCCCATCCTCCCACCTTCCAGCTGTATCTAGCACTGTTATTCGCTACTGTAAGTCTAATATCTCTCCCCACTAATCCTGCTCTAACCTGGGTCTCCTCTCTATATGTTTTACAGGTCCCTGATTCCTAAAGCTATCAGGCTTGTATAACCCCAGCCAACTCCTGAAGATCAGTCCTATCCAGAATACTGCTCAATTCAAGGAATCCCTCTACAGCAACAGTAATTGAACGTATGTTCTGTGTTAAGACGCACTCCTGACTGTATTGCACTACTCTTGTGTCCTATTGAGTACTGCTGCTGGTCAGCTAAATATCATTCCTGTGCACCCCCACCCCACAGGTGAACGTTAATTGGCCTTTAAACTAGACAACCATCTCCCTATTCCTCTGACCTCTATTTACTCCAGCTCTCTTCCTTACCCTCCTATCTTCTTGTCCATCTCTCCTCTCACTTGCCTAACTCTCTTCCTTACCTTCCTATCTTCCACTGTATCTCTCCCCCTACCTCCACCTCCTTCTCCAAACTGTTCTCTCACTTTCATCCTCTCTCACCTAGACTACAGCTTCACCACTTCAGACCTTCTGCCCCCTGCCCTGCCTGAGTTCCCCCCACCTTCCTCCATAGTCTAACTCCAGACATCTTATGCTCTTTCCCTCCACATAGATGTAGGCACAATGTCTCTTTCTGAGTAAATTAACTAGCATTATGTTAGGAGTAAAATAGCTTTTCCATAAAAGTAAATTGTTAACCAGCAAACTCTATTGCATGTAGCTCTAGTAGCTGATTATTTTACAGAACTGCTGCTGCTCCTAAGTGTTGCCCCACTCTGTACGCTCCCCTACCCCCATTCCCACCCACCCCTATTTCAATTAAACTTATAGCAGCTAACCACTCCCCCGTTCACACACCCAATCAATCAATCAATCAAACGTACAATTACTCCCCCACTCAAACTTAAGGGAGTTGGTGTCAAGGTGTGGTGTGTTAAATGCTTATCTAACACTTAGTCAACAGCCCCTACTTACACTCACCACTACTTTCCCATTACTAAACATAACATAAAACTAGACATAGCAAATCAATAAAATGACTCTCCTATAAATAAAGGTAGCATTCTACACATTAATCATGTTTGTTCTTCTTTTACTATCCAGCCTTACATCCTAGCGCACACAACTTCATCACACCAATCCAACTCATTGGCAAACTCAAACCATAGCTAATGCACCTCAACTGAAACAGTTCCCCATATCACCATCCGACCTTACCCAAACCTATCAATTCTCCTACACCAATAATAAACCAACAAACAAAATCAACTCCAGTTATCCCAGAAACAATATAAAATAATCCAAAAACTACTTAAACTGTACCTATATCTAACTCAGAAACTCGCTTGTTGTGGAGATATACACCCCAACCCAGGACCAAATTCTTCACTCCATACAAACCTTAACCAACCAAACCCTCTATGTAGCAGGCCAGCCGCTTCCCTTTTTCTCTTAAACATTAATGTAAGAAGCATACTCAGTAAAGTCCAAGACCTCCATGCCCACCTGGCTGTATATAAACCAGATTTAGCCATACTAACAGAAACCTGGCTTAGACCAGAACATCATGATAATGAAATTACACCCACTGGCTACAACATTATACGGAAATATAGGCAAGGAGAGAAAGGAGGAGGTGTAGCTATTCTGTTTCAAAATAATCTCTCATTGGAACAGTTTAGCCTCCGCTCTCAAGACATCAACTGTATAGAACTCTTCCTAGCTAAATTAAAACTAAACTCTTGCAAGCACATAGTAATAGCAGGTGCCTACATCCCACCTGGAAACAACATTGACACTATGGAAAACCTATTGCATTGGCTGTCTACTATCCATCCACATGAGACCATACTCTTAGGAGATTTTAATATTGACTGGACAGACTGTGCCAAATACAACCCCACTACCCATATTAATCTTTACGGCTTTACCCAAATCATAGACATCCCCACAAAAGTAGATAAAAAACGACAATCCATTTTAAATTGGATACTTCTATCTGATCACACCTTAATGCACAAATCAGGCTGCTTTCCAGACAATTTAAGCGATCACCAGCCAACCTACCTTATTAGGAATAAATCCCAACAATGTCACCAACCCATCCTTAGAATAGTTCGCAACAAAAAGAACTTCAAAGCCAAGGACCTAAACAATGTACTTAAACACTGTGACTGGTCTCCCCTAAAACACCTATCATTAGAAGAAGCAGTAGACTACTTTAACTCATCCTTTCTCAAAATCCTAAACCATCATGCACCATCCCGAACAATCAGAGTTGAGACTAACTATGCCCCTTGGCTAACAGAAGAAACTAAAACCATAATGAAGGACAGAGATAGAGCCTGGAACCAATATCATAAACAGAAAACCACTACCACAAAATAAATCTACCTAGCTCTCCGGAACAAGGCCAAAAAACTCATAAAAATTGATAAAACTAATTATTACAAAACCTTACAAGAAAAACATGTCCACTGCCCTCAGAAATTCTGGACCTCGATAAATAAATTACTTCACCCAGGTAAAACCAGCACTCCCATACCCATAGTACCATCCAGTAATGAGGACATCCCCACCCAATTCAACAGATTATTCACAGAAACAGTCCTAGCCCCCTAAATAGCACCACCAACCCCACATCTTCTCCCACCCTTTCTACCCCTTTTAAGCAAAATAATCCCTCTAACTTTTATTCTCTCCAGTGCCCACAAAATGTATTACTAAACTCCTCAAAAAGCTAAAACCCACCACACTGGTAGCTGACAAATTTCCTTCAACTCTCTGCTGAAACCATATCTTACCCCATATCTGTCCTCATAAATAGATCCATATCTGAATGTAAAGTACCTAACCTGTGGAAAATATCCCATATTATCCCACTCCACAAAGGAGGCAACTCCCTAGAGCTCACCAACTACCGCCCAATCTCAATTTTATCACCATTATCAAAAATACTAGAGAGAGTAGTACATTCACAACTAATGCAATACCTCCTACAAAATAACCTTATATCATCATCTAAACATAGCTTTCGACCCTCCCATAGTACCACAACAGCCCTACTCTCTTACACCAACATAGTCAACACCCATAGAAACAACGGACAGTTTGTATCCTCTGTATTCTTAGACTTATCAAAAGCATTTGATATGGTCAACCACAGCTTGCTGCTCAAAACTCTATCTACCCTTAACCTTACCTCCCCCACTATATCGTGATTCAACAGCTATTTATCAGGCTGACAACAAGCAGTTCTGTGGCAGGACATACTATCCTCCCTCCTACGAGTATCCATAGGTGTCCCTCAAGGTTCGATTCTTGGTCCTTTTTACTATTCTCCATATTTACAGATCAGATAGCTGTATCCTCCCCCTCTGCCTCAATAGTTCAATATGCTGGTGACACTACTATCATATGTGCCGCCCCAACCTTAAGTGAACTACAAACAATAACACAACACAACTTTACATTGGCTGAAGCATGGTTTTCTAGCATTAAACTTATACTCAATCCCAAAAAAACAAACCTAATACTCTTCACTCCTGGTAGATCTTCTGCACTAAACAATGTTTTCAGCATAAACTCCAAAGATAATACCCTAATCACCCCTACATCACACACCAAACTCTTAGGAGTAGTAATTGATAACAAACTTAAATTTGACATACACATAGCCCAAACAATCAAAAAAGTGCACAAAAAAGCTTGGTCTATTGTATAGGAACAGGCAATTCATGACCAACCATACCAAAGCCACTATTGCTAGAACTCGCCTACTATCCACCCTACTGTATGCCTCTCCAATCCTGACGAATATTCGCACAGCAAACAAAACAAAATGACAGATTGCTATAACAAGATTGCCAGGTTTGCTACAAGTGCCTCTAATTGGGACCATCACTGTCGTTCCATCAAACAGCTCAAATGGCTTGAGTTCCCCCATCTACTTCTTACTACACAGCTCTCCACAACCCACAAATTGTACTACCTTCCTGACAAAACCCCCATACTACAAAATCTAATACAACCCTACACCACCACCCGAGTCTTAAGATCAACCGACCAAAATCTCATAAATGTCATCAAACATAAAAATGAAGTTGGTAAAACTCTCTTTGCCTCCACAATAGCAAAAACCTGGAATTCACTTCCAAATCACATAATGTCTTCAAGCTCTGTCCCACAATTTAAGAAACTACTCAAAACCAACTATTTTAGCAACTGGCTGTGCCCTGTGACTCCCCAGGCTAATCCCCACTGTATTGCAGTCATACAAGGATACTGTCAAGGATGACTCAGTACTGCCTAGCCTCTAGATTTCTTTTCTTTCCTAAAATGCTTTATTCCAGTGGTAGTGACTTATATGTCTGTAACTAATTACATTCCTATATGCTAGTTGTTTGCCTTAAAAACACAGATATGTGATGTACATAAGCATGTTGAAGCAATGTTAGATAGTATTTTTTAAGTGTCTGTTAAGAATACAAGGCTGTTTCTTATAAATGTATCTGTTTAGCAATTGTTTTAAGTGGAGCTTTTCTCCCCGGGCCTCCGCTGAAAATGGACCTGTGTCTAGTCTGACTTTCCCGGTCATCAAATGTAAAATAAAATAAAAAAAATAAAATATATAGGCTCTTAGCATCAATCACTAGCCAAAACATATTTTCTTCCTATTGTACATTTCTAATTTTATTAAGAAAATCAAACATATCCTGTATGTATGATATTTGTTTTTTAACCACTTTTAACAAATAGTGATGTAGAAAAATGCATATTTTATTTAGAAAATCCTGACATGCTGACATTATAGGTCTCCCAGGGGGTTACTTATATTTTTATGTAGATTAGGTAAACAATAGAAAGTCGCCATCTCACAGCCTGTTTATATCTAACTTTTTTTCAGTGTCAGCTTTTGAGAAATATCCTAACCCATTTCCTTTTAATAATTCATTATAATTCAAAAGTGCTTGTTGGTAACATTCAATATTAACAATTTTATACACATTTGTGTCATTAAGGTGTTCATAGCACATTTTCAAATAATGTTTATAGTGAAGCATAACTAGCTTATTCCCCTTATCGACTGGTTTAAAAATAATATCCTTCTTGCTTAGTTTACACAAAGCATCCCATTCATTCTTAGTGAGATTGTACTTTACTTGATTTTTATGATTTTCAATATCGGCAAAAAGATTATGTATTGCATGTTTAACCATCATAGAAAATTATTGAACACCTTCGTGTCTAAACGGAGGCATAAACTGAGATTTATATGGCACCTTATCTGTGTCTAGCTTACAATAGGCATTAAACTCGCATAGTTCATCTAATTCTGAACAACAGGAGTGAAAGCTCATATCTGTATCCGTCGAATTGTCTAGTATGCTTTGATCATCATTATTACTATCCACATTCTTATAAAAGAAGTTTTCTAAATGTAACTTTCTTACCAAGCAAAATATGTCCTTTTGTATCACATCGACATGGTATAACAGTGGGGACACATTTCAAACCCGAATTTAATACAGCAATTTCATGGTCATTCAAAGAATGCCCCGATAAGTTCACATTATATTCATTATTCACGTACGCATTTCCCCCAATGTCAAGTTCTTTTAAAGTTTTTGTACCTGGATTGCTGATGCTGCTGTTGCAGGTTTGCATTAGTTCTTTGTTGTTGCACATAACCTTCTGAGGAGCTTCTCCCCCGTTTTCTGTTATTAAAATTCCCTTTGTTGTCACAAAAAGTTTTTGTCATGCACTGTGGTTCCTTTGCAGCCGGCAAACCAGGATAGTCTACATTGTCACTGTCCCAGTCAGTCGATTCATCTCTGTAGTCCGAATGAATGCTACCATTCCCTTCCGATTTCTCCGCGCCATCAGGGACTTTGAATCTTACATCCTTGCGACGTGACTTGTGATTAGTCTTCCATAGAAAGGCAGAACCTTTCTTATAATCTCCCAAGTTCCTCAGAAGTTTCTTTTTCTTGGCAGCCAAAATGTGTTGTTCCAAATCCGCTAATGCTGTAGTCATGTCATTTAGAAACAGTTCAAGTTTGTTGTCAGCAGTATTCCTAGTCAATGTTTCGCAAATGGTGGATATTTCATCTTTCAGCCTTGATACCATTTGTTGGGTGATGATGCATGCTGTCCAACCAGTTAATATTCACGTCATCAAATATAATTTTTTAATTCTCTATATTTTTGGATGGCCAGGCTAGTATTTCTTCAAGTATCTGGATATTGTTACTGTGGGGATATATATGACTATACTACAGATGCTTTTGCTGCTATTACTGCTTATTAATGTTAAAATATTCAGTACTTCAAACACATTTGATTTAGACACTGAGTTCCATTTTCTAGTAATTGCTTTTTGGCAGCCAGCAGAATTAAACCTAACAAAGTCTTACTGTGTGTTTGCATTTCAGGTCCGGTATCCCAGCTTTAAAGAATAATTTCTTTAGTTACACCAATTTGCTCACCCAGTATTTCTGACAGTGTGTTCTGTAGAGAATTTTTAAAATCTGGCAACTCCTTACATTCTTAAAACATACGTTTCCAGTTGCCTCTTTCTTCCCCATCACATCTCCAATGTTTGCCATCCACTTGAACAATTCTTTCTGCTTGGGGTATAAAATGCCAATGCATATCCTTCCAAGCAAAAATTCTAAACCTTCTAGGCCTGGTTGCAGACCTGTGTCTCTCATTGTTCTCTTGTAAATTGCGCATCCAGTCCTTACCAATGTGTTGTAACCTCCTCTAATTCTTATAATTATTGTGCCATAGTTTATATGCTGTATTAATTATCCTTTTTGTATCAGCAGCTTCTGCTCTTTGCCAGAGCAGGTCTTTAACTTAAGATTCTCCTACCCCTTTCTCTTTGTCTATACTCTGTCAGTCCCTGGTAGGGAAGGCAGTTTCTAGTCTGCAGTCTAAATATTTTCTTGGCCTCATTCCATTCTGTTACCTTTCCATGTGTAGTCATTTGTTCCTAATACCTGTAGTCCTTTGCAACTTTTCTCCATTAAATTCCAGTCCCCTGTTGCCTGTTCTGGGTACCCCTGTTTGCAGTTATCCCTGTCAGCAAATGCTTCTTTCTCCATTCTTGTGTTGGCTTAAATGCTTTCAACTACTTTCCAAATAAAGGATTCTGTATGGCTGTTATTCTTAAGGATCTGCATCCGCAATCCCACTCTGTCCTTATTTCTTGAATTCCACCCCCTACTCCCCCATTTCATCATCATCCCTTTCCACTTTGAATCTTAAGTTTCTACTTGTGTTATGTATGTGTCTTCATTGTGTGGCTGTAAAATATTTCTTCAGATCAGGTCATCCTAAACCACCTTGTCCTATTGCAAGGATCAACTTATCCTACCTATCTCTTGCCCTCTTCCTTTCCCATATAAATTCCTTTAACTCCTTATTAACTATTGCCCACAACTTCTCCTCTGGTTGATAAAAAAAAAAAAAAAAAAGTATGCCTGACCTGTATATAAAACTAAAGGGACTAAACATTTTCACTGCTTGTATGCTAGCCATATCCATAAACAAGAGCTTCCAGTTTCTCTTTTTTTTTTTAATTATTTTTTGATCTGGTATTGTGTTTTCCATCTGGCTTCAACCTGTGGGGTTACTAGATCTGGTGCTGGCCACTTCCGTAAGACTTCCACTTGCAGGGCTCTGCCTGCCATACCCACAGTCCTTCACTCCCTTTTGAATACTCCAGATGAAGTTTGCTGCCATTCCAGATAGCAACTCGGTATATGGCTCCATTTTGGTATACCTTTTATTGCTGTTTTTTGTTAATAGTCCTACCTGTCTCTATTTCCTAGATTAGTGAGAGTACTGTAGTGTTAGCTTAGGTAATTAGGTTTGTTTTGTGTGTAGTGTGAAATGGGCCCCCCCCCCCTTTAGAATGTGCCATGTTTCTACTTCACAGGTGGTTTAGGCATTATTATCTTAAAGATTAGTGTATCTAGCTTATAGTGTAGGTCTTTGTAGGTCTCTGTGGCAGTAGATTTTGCAGCATGCATACAAAGTGTTTTAAAAAAATAGGTTTCTTGTGGGCACAAGCTCCCCTCACAAGATGTGCACGATGAGCGAGTTTGTTTGGGGGCTGCCCATCTGGAACCCTATGTATTACCTGTGAGGGGTTTGGTTCCAGAGCGGTCAATGAGAGGAGGTCTAAGCTTGTTCTGGAGAGCCTCCTCCCATCCAGCACTACTCCTTCCACTCCTAAGGACAGGCCAGGTAAGGGTCACTGACACAAAGACTCCTAGTCTTTAAAAAGGAAACACAAGCAGTCCACTTTCTGTCTGCTCTTTGACCCTCTTCTGATCTGCCAGACCTGAAAGTCCCAAGACCTTTGGGTTCCTCGACTGCCTCGGCACCAGTGTCCACCCCAACTCCTCTGAGCCAGTTGCCTTCAGTGCTGATTTCAAGTAAGGCTGCCTCTCCGGCACTCAGTGTATAGAGCCTTTTCTTGGTAAAAGGATCTCCTTTAGGTCAGGTAGCTTTCCCTCATTTCCCTCCATTCTACTGGAAATTTTGCAGGAGTCATCTTCCCTGCCTTGGGTCTGAATCTGTCCTGTTTGCTTTGACCAGTGGGTCCTTCTTTTAAACAAACCTCTAAGTGCCCCCATTGGTAATGTTGGCCATTCCATCATAGCTGTCAATTGGTAGACTTAAAGATTCCAATTTAGAGCAGCGGATAAGGCCCGTTTTGCAAGCACAGATGCAATTAGGCCTTATTGCTTCAAATCTGGAACCTCTTCTTGGAACCTCAGCTCAGTCACCCTGGTTTCCTTCCTCTGGCCCCATGCATCCAAGGTCTGCGGGCCCAGCATTGTTTCAACCCTTGGGTTGGTTGGACCTGATAGCATGGCTGTGGTTTGCTCTGACCCCACCTTGGTCTCCTCAATTCTCGCTGCATTGGAACCGCGTGGACCTCTGAGCTGTTTCATCGGAGAAGGTATCTCTTGGTCAGGGTGAACTATCCTGGCTCTGGGGTCATCCCTTCTACTTGGGTCATTTGGACTTGACTGCTCAGTCCTGTTCAGAGTCTGGGATGGATGTAGCTACCCCAGGTTCTGGCATCTCTCTGGTTTCGCCGGCCTCAGCTGGCTGGCATCTGCTTTTGTCATGGAGAGGATGTTCTCAGCTAAGTAGATGGATTAGTCTGCCACAGCCAGTGGCCAATCCCTTTTCTCATCTCTGCATGTAACCAGCCATCAGTCTGCTCTGGGACAGCCCATACCTGTTGGCCTTCCATCCACCTCCCCCCCCCCTTTTGTATAGGCTCCTACCTCTTCCTGTTTCCCTCCAAATTCTCAAGAGTGGGAAGTGTCTGGTAAGGGACAGTGCAAGAAGAAGCACCTGGACTCCCTTGAGGAATCCCTCACAGAGGATACTGACCTTGAAAAGGGTCTGCTAAGTCAGTGCTCAACAATATCTCCTTTTGCGATCTTTTGGAGCTTCTTTGCTAATGCAGGGGCTGGACCATTTAACTTCCTATGGTGGAGTCAGTATTTCTGTATGCCTTTGTCATGGGCCTATCCATGCCTTCGGTGGTTTCCCCTCTGGATGCACACCAGTTTGGTATCTCTGACGGCATGGAAGGAACCAGATACTGTGGAGCCGATCCCCAAGAATCCCATCAAAATTCTTCTTCCACCCAAGGATCGACCTAACTGGTATAAGTGTTCGGCTGTGGATGCCATTGTGGTGGTGGCGCCATGAAGGATCACATCTCAGAGGAGAGTTCCTTTGTCTATCCTCTGAATAGAGAGTCTCTGGTTTTGGAGCATCTGGGGAAGTGCCCTTAAGCCTCAATGACGTTCACTTTAAGGGCTCTCTACTACCTTTCGTACCTGACGAGCTTCAATGTGACCTAGTTACTAAAGTGTCTAGGATTATTAGGACGCATCAATTTCTGGAGGATCAGAGGACTTTGGAGACTCATTTGACCACTTTCCAGTTGATTGCCAGTGTCTCCATGGGGCTCATATTTAACACAGCTGATGCAGAGTTCTTCATGGCTGCCAGAGGCATTGCTGTGCATCTCCATGTTTTCATGCAATTGTGCAGTTTTGTGGACTGCTTCAGGGTGTCCTTTATTAACGCCCCATTTGATGGCTTCTCTTTATTTGGCCAAAGATTAAAGATGCCCTTAGTAGGAGGAAGCAAGACTAGGAGTTGTCTGCTGTCAGAGTATGTTTTGCTACCCCTCAGTGAAACTATTCATGGATTCAGAAAAGGGGCAAATATCTGTTCTTTAAAAAAAAAAAAAAAATTAGCAGTATTTCCAGGACACGCCTGTGAGTTCTTCTTATGGCTGGGGGGGGGTGGCCATCATGGATGCCATCCAGTGGGCAGGGGCAGTCTGCAGAACCAGGGTTTTTGCAGAGCTTTCTCCACTGCCATCTTTAGAAATGTCAAATTTTAGTCCCAAAAGTCTCCCAAGTCATTCCACTCTGTCAGAGACAGCAAGCAGCACTAGAGATTCAGAAGCTACTTGCAAATAGTCATCCAAGATGTTCTGCAAGACCAGAGAGAATCCAGGGTCTACTCAAGGTTCTTTTTGGTGCCAAAAAAAGGACAAGGACATCAGGCATATTTAGGAATTGAGCATATTGAATCCTTTTATAAAACGGACTAAATTCCAGATGGTCATGGTGCAGTCCATTCTACCTTTGCTGAGGAAGGACAATTGGATGTGCTCGATGGACCTCAAGGATGTCTACCATCATATCAAGATAGAGGCACTCAAGGATGTTTCTGCACTTCCAGCTGGGGGGCTAGTCCATATCAATTCAGAGCCCTGCCATTCGGTCTCACCACCTCCACCTGAGTGTTCAGCAAATGCATGGCATTGGTGGCAGTCTGACTCCAGCTGCATGGGTTCCAGACCTTCCCTTACTAGAATGATTGGCTCCTCATTGCCCAAATGAAGGTGTCTCTAATCACAGCCAGGGACATCTTTATTCCACTTGTGCAGTCATTTGAGGATAACTGTCTGTTATCAAAAGATGGAGCCTGCACCTTGTCCATTTACTGGAATTCATAGGCTGCCACTTGAATACCATTTCCCAAATTGCCAAACTCCTGAGTTTGATTAATCAGCCTTCGATCTCAGGCAGTGTTCTTGCTTAATTACGCAAAACTACCAGCGCATACTCTTCTGAAATTTTGGGCCATGTGGCATCTTCTCTGGGGCTAGTCCCCTTAATGAGGTACCATGCGAGGGGTCTGCAGTGGACTCTCATATCTGCCAGTCCCCCTGATAATGGTACTTTTTGACTTATCCAGTGGACTTTCCCATGAGTTTAACAAAGGTTTGCCTCAAATCAGATTCTGTGGTGGTTGGAAATGCCTTTGGTGATCAACAGAAGATGGTTTGTTCTTCCCCTTCCATTAACCATGGTTACCATAGATGCCTCCCTTGTCTGGTGGAGGCGGATTTTGAAGGGAGGATGGTTCAAGGGTCCTGGTTTTCCATGGTGGCCAATGTTAACATCAGTGCTCTGGAGATGAGGGTCGTCCTTCATTGCAGGCCTTCCAAGATGTCCTCCCTAGCAGTGTGATTTTGATCCATATGGATAGTATATCTGGTATCTGGACAAATAAATCTTGGTTCATCACCAGCGAAGTTTTTACTTCAGGATTTGACTATAGTATTACCTAATTCTTCTATATTATATGCCTTATCATATTATGTCTCTTGTACTTCGTAATATACCCTGTAGTAAAATCTGTAGTGTCATTGTGATGCTTATGTTCATTGCTATCGGCATAAAAGTAAAGCAAACCTAAATGATCATGCTCATTTATCATATACTCTTTAGTGCGCTCAGTTATTTAATTTTTATACTCCCTAATATAAAAATCTTCAGCCATATTATTTACCTCTTGTAGGAAATTGTCCTCGCTTTTAAGTCTACTAGCCCTCAAAAATTCACTTTTCACTACACCTCTGTATATATTGCCTTAGATGCATATTATCAGAGTATATATACTTGATAGTCTGGACATCTTTCCTATAAATCATGGTATCAAACATTTGTCACTGTAAGTGTCAGTAATACCTAAAAAAATTTTTTCTGCAGAATAGTATAACTCAAATGCAAGAAAATCAGTTGTCTGTAAATGGTTAAACACTAAGAGTCTCAATACTGCCTTGTCTGCAACATCATCCACAAAACGTTTGAAAAATGTTGAATGCTTATTCCTAAAAGGTGTTACTTGATCATTACTAAAAATGTAATTCTCCTCCCATTTAGATAATACTAAGTTAGCATGTATATTAGCAACTGGGGTGCCCATAGCCACTCCCAGTTGCTGACGGAAGAAATATGTGTCAAACAGAAACACACTATTATTTAGCATAACTTCAAGCACAGAACACATTTTAATTTTAGTTGCAGTAAGGTTACTGTGTGAACATAAATATTCCCTTATTGTAAACCAAATGCATTTGGTGTGACAATGAATAGAAAATGTTCTTCATCTCACATTGCTGCAGTCCTTACTTATGGGTAGTCCGCTGTCCTCGGTCGGCCCGAATACCAAAGTATTAGGCTGACATCGGTCATGGGCGCCTAGATCTGACATCAGAGCGTCAGGGTATAAAGGCGCATGACCGACGTCATATCCTCAGTCTTTTTTGCCGCATGGTCCGATGCAGAAGCAGCGTTGCAAGTGCCGTTCGGCGTTCTGAAATTTTTCGTTTTCGGAGTTTCAGACCGATACCAAGTTGGGCTAAGTACCCCGTTGGGGAATATTTTTGTTTTTTCTTGCCTCAGTTACTTACCGGATGTCAGAAAAAGTGAATAATTGTATTTCTTGTGGGAAACAGATACCGCATAGGGATTACCACTCGCTTTGTATTCCTTGTTTGGGACCGGAACACGACGTAGTCGGGTGTCGGTTTTGTGCTAGGTTTAATAAGCGCACTATAAAACGGAGGTTAGATTGCGCTAGGTTAGTCTTTGGCAAGAGGTGTAATTATAATATGCCGTCGGATGTTCCGACGCCCGCTTCTACTAAGAAGCGCAAAGACAAATCTTTAAAGCCTAGGCAGGATGATTCGTCCATTTCGGACGCCGGACCTTTAGAAGCTACAGCTGAACAGGTGGATCCGGCTGAAGTTTCTGTTGAGTCCCAGGGGGAAACTTTGATTTTACAGGATGTGGCCTCTCAGGAGGCGGGTCAGGCTGAAGGGGCCTCGCAGGTTACTATTCTCCCTTCTATGCCTAAGGTGGTTAGGCCTTCTGCTACTGTTTCTAAGGCTCCTTCTAAGGGCAGGTCTGTCTTGCCTTCCTCTGGTGTCAATTCTGGTTCTTCAGGGTCTGTGCCTAAAAAGCACATGCTTAAACTGGCAGAGGATTTGATTACTTTAATTAGAGGTTCTATGCCCCCTCCTGATAAAAGGCCCAGGATGGAGCCAGAGTTGGAAAGTTTGGAGCAGGCCTCAGATGATTCAGAGTCTTCTGCTGAAGGCATTCAAGATTTCCCTCCTTATTCTGATTCTGATGCAGAGGATTCCACTCCTTCTGCTTCTCCTCCAGAGGATTTTTCATTTTCAGAAACTCTGCATTCCATGAGGGAGCATTTTCAGTGGGAGGGACAGGATTACTCTGATTCACGGAAGAGACTTAGGGAGTTCTTGTTTTTACCACAGCACAGACCCTTAGCTATACCTCCGGTTTTGGATGTTGTTTCAGATGTTTTTCCGGAAGCTTCCCTTAATCCAGATTCTGTGCCTCCTGCCCCAGTTAAACCGGACAGGTATTACAGGGTGCCTGAGGCTCATAAATATCTGTATAAGAGTCCTAGGGCGGACCCAGAAACTATTAGTCAGGGGCCTAAGGGTGTTAGAGCCTCTGTTGTTAAGAATCCGGTTCCTCTGGATAAGGAAGCTAGAGCTTTGGATAGATGGGGTAAGAAGGTGTATACCTCTTCTACTTTAGCAATGAGAGCTTTGAACTGCCAGTTTCATATGTTGAAGTATCAGAATTTCCTCCTTTCTCAGCTAAGGTCTAAAGTGGATGCTTTGGCAGAGGGCATAGAGTGTAAAGAATTGCAGGATTTAGTGCATGTTTCTGAACAGGTGGGTAAGCACTCTTTGCAATGTGGTTTTGATGCTTTACAGGCTTCTTCTAGGGTGGCTGCCACTGGTTCAGTTATTCGTAGGCACGCCTGGCTTAAGGATCAGAATTTGTCTGAGCATGTTAAGTCTAGAATTCTGGATGCCCCTTTACAGTCTGAAGTTTTGTTTGGTCCTCCTGTGGAGTCAGTCTTAAAGAAAATGGAAGACAAGGCTAGGTCTATGCAGACTGTTAAAGATTTTTTACAGGTACAACCTCCAAAGTTTAGTAGAAATTGGCCTACTAAGGGGTGGACGTACCCTTCTTCTGATTCTCAGTCTAGGGGTAGATCTAGGCGTGGTAGGGGCAGAGCTCAGAGTACTTTCAGGCCGAGACAATGGAGTTCGCCTGCTCAATCTGCTGGTGAGGGCAGGTGCCAGTCCTTTCGTAAACAGGCCCAATGACCTACATTTTCAGCTGCCAGATTCTTCTTGCCTGGCAGCTCCTTTGGGAGGAAAGTTGGCTCTTTTCAAGCAAAATTGGCATTTAGTCACCCAGGACAAATGGGTATTGGACATTATAAACCGAGGATACAAGTTCTATTTCCATACCATGCCTCCTTTCAAAGGCATGCCAGACGTCCCTCCTCGGCAAAGGATAGAGGCTCGCAGACAAATTTCTTTACTTCTTCAAATAGGAGCTATACAGCCAGTTCCTCTGTCAGAAGTGGGCCTAGGATTTTATTCCCGCCTGTTTCTAGTTCCAAAGAAAGGGAACACGTGGAGACCAATTTTGGATTTATCTATCCTCAACACTTTCCTGGACATTCCAAAGTTCAAGATGCTGACTTTACAACAACTTTTACCTCTGTTGGGAAAAGATCACTGGATGGTTACTCTGGATCTCAAAGAGGCTTACCTTCATGTTCCTATCAGGCCCAGTTGCAGGAGGTACCTGCTGGCTGGAAATTTACATTATCAGTTCTCTGCATTGCCCTTTGGCTTATCTACTGCGCCCAGAGTGTTCACAAAGGTTCTGGCTCCAGTGATAGCTTTTTTCAGGCAAAGAGGAATACAGATTTATCCTTATTTGGACGATTGCCTGATTATTGCACAAGAAAAGGACGAACTTCTTCATCATCTACAGTATGTGATGGCAGTGTTAAGATGCCTAGGGTATTCTGTGAACGAAACAAAGTCCAGTCTAGTACCCTCTCAGGACATGTGCTTTCTGGGTGTGAGACTGAATACAGCTTCCCAGATGGCCATTTTGACCCCGGACAAACAAAGAAGCCTTTCTCTTTATTTCCATCAAATGTCTCTACGGTCCAGGCTGACTGCAAGGACAGTCCTTCAAGCCTTGGGGTTCATGGCATCTTGTATTCTGGTGCTTCCCAATGCCAAATTGCATATGAGGAAGCTTCAATGGTATCTCAAAAATGTATGGACACAGCACTGCCAAGATCTAGACACTGTCATTCAGATAATACCTTGCATTCGAAGGAGTTTTGTGGTGGGCTCAGGAATGTCACCTAAACAAGGGACTCTCTGTGACCCAGCCAGAGGCGAGTCAGATTCTAACGACAGATGCCTCGGACAAGGCTTGGGGAGCACACCTCAATGGAAAATGGGTGCAAAACACGTGGCCTGTCAAACTCCAACATTTGCATATCAACTTGAAGGAAATGTTAGCAGTCCAGTTTGCATTGATGGCTTTCAAAGATTTACTTCACCCAGGGCAGGTGTTGATTCAAACAGACAACACTACTGTCATGTGGTACATCAACAAGCAGGGGGGAACTCATTCTTACCCTCTTTGCAGGTAAGCGATGATTCTGTGGGAAACTGCTCTCAATCTACACCTCAATCTTCAGGCAAGGTTTCTACCAGGAGCACAGAACTCCTTAGCAGATGTATTGAGCAGACAAATAGTGGATCCTCACGAGTGGAAATTGGATCCTCATGTATTTCAACAGTTGACAGTGTTATGGGGAACTCCAGACATAGATCTGTTCGCTTCTCCACTAAATTACCAGTTGCCAAAGTTTTGCACAAAAATGTTTCATCACACAGCTTGGAAGGTGGACGCTCTATCATTCAGTTGGAACAATCTGCATGTATATGCCTTTCCACCTCTGCCTCTTCTTCCCAAGGTACTCTTGAAGGCCAGACAAGACAAGCCAACCATGATTTTGATAGCACCGGATTGGCCTCGACAACACTGGTACCCACTACTGAGGAGCTTAGTACGAGAACCTCCATGGCCTCTGCCTTTGATCCCGCACCTTTTGTCACAAGAGGACAGTCACTTCCTCAATGTCAAGATTCAGTCTCTACATCTAACAGCCTGGCATATTCTGTTTTAGACTCTGGAGGGTCTCAGCTTCCACAACAAGTTTTGAATGTTATTTTGGAGGCCAGGAGGCCTAGTACCAGGAAAGTTTACGCTGATAAATGGAGGAGATTTTTTATTTGGAGCAAAGGAAAGGACTTTGATGCCTCCAAACCTGATTTAAGTGTTGCTCTTCAATATCTTACTGAGTTATTGGACAAGGGTTTGTCTTTCTCCTCAATAAAGGTCCATGCTGCAGCCATTTCTGCTCACTATGATTGTGACCCTCCTTTATTCTCTCATCCTTGGTTTAAGCAATTTCTTAGAGGGGCAAAGAATATAAGAACCCCACGTAGAGCTCCTACTCCTGCTTGGGATCTCAATTTTGTGTTGGAAAAACTCACTCTACAACCTTTTGAGCCTGCAGCTACTGCCGAGTTAAAGTATTTGTCATGGAAAACTGCTTTTTTGTTGGCCATTACCTCTGCAAGAAGGGTTTCTGAATTACAGGCCCTCATGGCAGTGGAGCCTTTCCTGATTTTTCATAAGGATAGGGTATCTTTACGTACTAATCCTTCCTTTATGCCTAAGGTGGTTTCTAGTGTGGCCTTAAATCAAACTATTCATTTGCCTACTTTTTATGCAAACCCCCAAAATAAAGGGAGAAAATTTTGCATACTTTGGATATTCACAGGCAGTTGCGTTATTATTTGAGCAGAACCAAGGAGTTCAGACAGTCTCAGCAATTGTTTGTTTCTTTTGCTTTGGGTTCACAGGGTAAACCTGTTTCAAAACAAACTATTTCTAAATGGATTGGGTTTTGTATTTCTTTCTGTTATTCCCATCATGGTAAGGAGATTCCTGCTGGAATCAGGCCTCATTCCACTAGGGCTACTGCTACTTCTACGGCCTTTCTAAGGGGGTAGCTACAAAGACATTTTGGAGGCAGCTACTTGGAGTTCAGTGCATACCTTTTCTAAACATTACCACCTTCCTCTTTATTCTAAGTCTAGGGCTGGATTTGCCACTGCAATTTTACAGGGCATTTTAGCGGCCCCTAATGCTTTATGATTTTACCATCCTCCCTTTCCGTTGCTTTGGGATTCTACCCATAAGTAAGGACTGCAGCAATGTGAGATGAAGAACATAGTACAGTTTTGTACCTACCATAAATGTAGATGTTCAAGATCCACATTGCTGCAGTCCAATTTACCCTCCCTCCTTCCCCACTGTAGTTAGACTTGGTGCTATGCTTTAGGTGATGGTTGTTGTTGGGCATGTTTTTGGGAGGTATTCTGTTTTTGGCTGTGGCCTTTCTGGTTTGGCCTTCTGACATCTGGGGCAAGAAAAGACTGAGGATATGACGTCGGTCATGCGCCTTTATACCCTGACGCTCTGATGTCAGATCTAGGCGCCCATGACCGACGTCAGCCTAATACTTTGGTATTCGGGCCGACCGAGGACAGCGGACTACCCATAAGTAAGGACTGCAGCATTGTGGATCTTCGAACATCTACATTTATGGTAGGTACAAAACTGTACTTTTTCTATCCATGGTTACTAAAAGGAGTTCATGCCTATCATTCTCTCTTGACCAACATCTAAGAGCCCTTAGGAAGTCATATGTATCCTTCATAAAGTTCTTACTGTGTTTTTAAAAAAAGAGCCCAAATGCTTTTCTAAATATTTAGACAAAACTGTAGTAATCCATCAATTGCCAGAGAGAATGGGTCTCATAGATGGTGCAGTCAAACTTTTTTGTGAATTTTCAGCAGTCCATAAATAATCGGAATAGCTGGGTTAACTGTGTGCAAATAATTATACAAATCAGAAGTAATAAATAATCGGAATAGCTGGCTTAACTGTGTACAAATAATTATACAAATCAGAAGTAATTGAATCGTCTATCAAAAGATCATACAGGAAAGTTATAACCGTATTAATAACAGTATTCATAAATACCCTATCAGCTTTTTTGAAAGTGTCAGTATCCCATAAGTCTTGCATCCATTCACTGTTTAATGTAGTATCCATGACAATATTGCCTCCTTTATCTGCTTGCTTTATTATAATATTATTACTAAGACATAGATCATGCAGATCTTCCCTTTCCTTTAAATTTAAATTGTATTATCTTCTACTATTATGACCTTTAAAATACATATCATAAATCGCTATTTCACACATATTTTGGAAGGCTTTTGCAGTTGATGTATTGATGGGAGTAAAAGTGCTCAATCTTTTAAGAAAGAGTGAGTAGCAGTCAGGGATTCATTTTTATACAATAATTTCAAATCAATATTACAAGCAAATAATCTAAGCTCTGTTAAGGATTCATTAATATTTCCGTAATTTGAAAGTTTAAAAGTCTCTGATAAGAGCCAGTTCAGCTTCACTAAAAATATTTTTAGATAAACTAGCAACAGTAGGGCTAATATTAATTAAATCTTGAGTTTTTGGTTCTTGTCGTTGGTCCTACCTGTGTGAAGGTTGATAGTCCTGTCTGTGTGGTTACTCCTGTTACCTCTTTCTCCTGGTTTCTTTTTCTGTTCTTGCTTCATCCTCTCAAATGTTGCCCATGTGGATGGGTAGTTGCAGACGAAAATGAGCAGAGGCTAAAAAATCCTTATTAGATAACAGAAGCGCCCTCTTCTGTTTTTAAAGTAACATCTTCAGTTTTAGGCAAATTGCCTCATTCATTCCTGAAGCTCCCACATCAGGAATCTAAACTGTCGCAGTATCACTTGCGTTAGTAACAGCTATAGTGAAGCTATCAAAATCGCACACAGCTTTGTTACATTTAGCTGTATTTAAGTTAACTTTTGTAGAGAGGGATTTGGCTGTGGTATATTATATTTCATCCTTAGCCGGCTCTCCATCAAAAAATGTCTTTGATCCCCGAGGGAAAAAATATTATGAAGACAGATGGATGTAGGAGCTCCAATCTCAGTGTCTCGACATTCCCTGAGTGCTGGATTAAATTTGCTTCTCTTCTGCCTGGCATACGTAATCATTTTCCACAAACATTCTGCTCTGTCCAGCTTTTGATATGTTACATTTCTGCCATAGTTTTGTTAGGATCAACTCTTTTTCTGCTGGTATAATCACATCTTTATGCCATTAGTAACTGTGTGGATTTTCACCCACTGGGGCCAACCTTGTTGCAGTATCTTTGCCTCTCCCCATAACACCAAATGCAACAAGTTCTTCACTCTAATTTCCCATGAGGGAGAGTCACCTAGGGATGCTTTAATGCACCCTTGACTCCTGGGACTTCTTTACATCTTTCCCCCAATGCATTTGATTCTAAAGTTCATACTGAAGTCATCAGTGTTGAAGGTCACTGTAATCCTTATAACTCCATATTAACCTCTTTCTCTGGTCTCCTCTGATTCACCTTCCTTGGGTACTGGGCTCAGATCCAGATTTACTTTCTTACCCACAGGGGTTGCTTCACTCGAACATTCAGTTCCTTAAACTGACTGCATGATTTCTCCAATTCTAGTGATGGCTTGACAGTCCCGGTTGTCATCCCTAGTTATCCTTATTTTGTCCTCTTCCCAGAAATCTTCCATTAAGAAGGTTTATAAAAGCATGTGGAAAAGGTTTTCAGTTTGAGCTATGGAGAAAAATATTGATCCCTTTTCAGCCTCTCTTCCCACAATTATGGACTTTCTTGCACATCTCTTCCAAGGTGGATCCAGCTATTCCGCTGTGAAGATACAATTTGTTGCAATTTCTTCCTTTCACATAGAGGAAAATCAAACTCCCATAGCTTCTCTTAGATTGTTCACAGGTGCATTTCAGTTTCGGTCTCCTCTTAAAGCTAGTTTCTCCATGGGATATTACTGTTGTCTTGCAGGCCCTGACTGGCCCTCCCTTTCAACTTGCTGCAAAAGTTGACCTGAAGTTTTTATCCTGGATAAACTTTATTTCTGGTGGTTATAGCTTCTGTCAGGAGTTTTTTCTGAAGTACATACACCACCTTATCCTCCAAACCTCCATACATAATGTTTCATAAGGAAATAGTGTCTTCAGAGCCAACAGTTCTTTTCTCCCCGAGGTGGTTTCTGAATACTCCATTAATTGGTCTATAAATATTCTAGATGTTCATCGTGTTTCACTGCTGCAGTCATTACACTTGGTTATCCTGCCATCAGGCGGTCCCGCAGTCGGCCAGAGTTCCAAAGTCTTGGTCCAGCGTTGGTTGCTGTCACTTCTTCCCTGACGTCAGTGTGCCAGGGGTGTACAAGATGCAGCCGATGCCATTTACTTCAGTCTTTCTTGCCGCATGGTGCCCGAAGCAAAAGCAGTTCGCAAGTGCTGGTCGACCGACTCCTGAGATTTTCAATTCGAATTTCAGAACTGAAGTCTTCAATAAAGCTAAGTACCCCGTTGGGGAAACTTTTTCTTGCCTCAGACCAATGTCAGTAAAAGTTAATAATTGTATTTCTTGTGGGAAGCAAATACCTCATAAGGATTTTCATTCTTACTGTATTCCATGCCTAGGCCCAGACTACGACATCACTAGTTGTCGGTTTTGTGCTAGATTTAACAAACGCACTATAAAGCATCGGTTTGATTTTGTTCGCCATTACTTTGGCTGAAGGTTTAATTACACTATGCCGTCGGAACAGCCGACAACCGGCATACACAAAAAATGCAAAGACAAGGATAAGGACAGGCATCCGAGGCCCAAAACTGACGATGAAGCCTCTTCTAGGCCAGTCACCTGTTCTCAGTGAGGTGCTTTTGCAGCCCCTGACACCTGCTACCTCAGAGCCACAGGCTGCCTCCAACTCCCATGTGGAGATGTCTAGGCTTGTGGATACTCAAGGTGTTGGGCCTACGGAAACTAACCCTTCAGATGGGTCCGGAGCCGCTGAGCAGGCATCTGCTTCTGAGGATGTTTTCAGACCTTCACAGCTTACCATAAAAACTACAGCCAAGTCTAAAACTCCATTAAAGACAAAGAAGCAAGTGCAGCATTCACCTGGACAGGCCTCCATGCGTAAAAAACAGATGCTCAAAATGGCCGAAGACTTAATTACTCTGATCAGGGGTACCCATCCCCCTCCTGATAAAAGGCCTAGGCAGGATACAGACTGACTCCTCTGACCAGGTTTCCATTTCCTCTGATTCCTCTTCAGACCAGGGATACTCTTTACCCCCCTTATGAGGACTCTGATGCTGAAGAATCCATTCTTTCAGCCTCTCCTCCTGAGGATTACTCTTTTGGGGAAACTTTACATACCATGCGGGAGCATTACCATTGGGAGGGCCAGGATTACTCAGAATCCAAGAAAAGGCTCAGAGACTTTATTTTATTGCCTCAAAAAAGGCCCCTAGCTATTCTGCCAGTGTTGGATATTGTGGATGATGTGTTCAATGAATCCACTTTAAATCCTGATTCTTTGCCCCCTGCTCCAGTCAAGCCAGACAGGTACTACAGAGTCCCTGACTCTCACAAATTTCTATATAAAAACCCTGTGGCTGACCCAGAAACTATTTCCCAGGGTCCCAAAGCGGTAAAGGCTTCCACGGCTAAAAATCCAGTCCCCTCTGACAGGGATTCCAGAGCATTAGACAGATGGGGGAAGAAAGTTTACACTTCTGCAACTTTAGCAGTGAGAGCTTTAAATTACCAGTTTCACATGCTTAAATTCCAACAATATTTAATGTCTCTGTTAAAACAGAAAATTATTACAATTTCAGAACACCCTGACTGTAAGGAAATGCAGGATTTATTGCATGCAGCTGAACAAGTGGGAAAACATACTCTGCAGTGTGGTTTTGATTGTGTGGGGGTAGCCACATTCTTTGATTTCCTGTCCTTGCATATTTAAACTGGTGCATGTGAAATAATTCCTGCTTTAAAACTTCAGCTTGGCCAGCTAAGAACTTGGTTATATTCAACTGGACGTATAAGAGAATTTAAGTACCTTTATCTGCTCTTTTTTTAAAAAAAAATACAGTATTTAATTTGAGTGTTGAAGGAATTTTTAACTGAAGTTATTCTGCTCTTCAGTCTGGGCCCATCTCATTTGCTCACTCAACTGAGTGCAGTGAGATCATATTCTGATTTCAGGCACTCCTACTGTGTACAAAGAGAGCATCTGGGAAATAGAAAAATAAAAAAAAATTAAGCTTATTTCCTGCCTTTTTTGTTAAGTGGTACAGACTATTTGTAGGCTTCTGAGCCCCCAAGCCCTTCTGTGTTTGAGGGAAGCCTTCTAGCTTGTTTTTTTTTCTTATAACTAGCCAGTTTTCTAGTTTCAGCACTCAAATCTGTTTCTTTGATCTCAGCACTTGTTCAGAAAAAAAAAAAAAAATTTTCATCTGCTTTTACTGTACTTGTGTTTTTACCTACTTCTTTTTACTTTTGCATCATCTTAAAATACTCAATTGTATTTATTACTGCTTGGTGTAACTCATTCTAAGCCTTTTGGTTTAAACACTTGGGCTTCGGACCAGTTAGTTGTTTTGCACTGAGAGGGTTTGTGGTCTGCACTGTTGTGGCAGAACAGGTAGCTTACATCCTTCTAGGTTGAGAACTGCTGATTGAGGGCTCAGTGTCTGTTATTCTAAAAGTGTATTAATTCTGGTTTAAGCACTTGGGCTTTCAAGCCAGTTATTTTACATTAAGAGGGTTCATGGTCTGCACTCTTGTGGGAGGAGAGGCTGGACTCTGCCCTTCTGAGCTGGGAATTTCTGGTTAAAGGCTTATAGTGCATGCATATCTGAACTGTTTCTTACTGAAGTTGGTGCCTTGTTTGCTGTGGCATAGACTGGATTCGGGCCTGCTGGATCTAGCTTTGTTTGTGTAACTTGAGCACTAATCCAGACATTCTCTAAAGTATTCAATGGTATTTATTACTGCTTGGTTGTAACTTGATTAAAGTGTAGCTATCATTCAAGTCTTTTGGATTAAGCACTTGGGCTTCAGACCAGTTGTTTTACATTAGGAAGGTTTGTGGCAAGCACTGTGGTGGCAGGACAGGTAGCTTTCATCCTTCTAAGTTGGGAACTGCTGATTGAGAGCCCAGTGTCCAAGTGTATTAGTTCTGGTTTAGGCACTTGGGCTTCAGGCCAGTTATTTTACATTAAGAAGGTTCGTGGTCTGCACTCTTGTGGGAGAAGAGGCTGGACTCTGCCCTTCTGAGCTGGGAATTTCTGGTTAAAGGTTTATAGAGCCTGAATATTTGAACTGTATCTTACTGAAATTGGTTCACCTTGTTTGCTCTAGCATAGACTAGATCCAGGCCTGCTGAATCTAGCTTTGTTTATATGCTTGTTGTTTGTTTGCTTGTTATTTCCTGGAAGCTAATTCCACCTAATACAACTTCTCAGCTTCTGTGGATCACTAGTGATATCTGCATTGCTTACTGTACTTATTTCCTTGTTTCACTTGAAAGAAAGTTACTGTTTGTCGTTTTTGCATTTAGTTACTTGTAACACATTGCACTCAAGTTACCTGGCACTTGCTCACTAAAGCAATTATATAAGTCAGCACTAAAAATTAAAAGCACTACACCCTCACTCCCCACTGGCCCTTGTTTTCAATTAAGGAATTCCCAATATTATTCTAGCATGTCCAAAGGTCAGTTGTCAATCTTCTCTCGGTCCAGCTGGTGAATCTGGGAATCTTGAGGCAATGTTATAACTGCCTCATGTACACAGACAACCCTCTCCTCCTCCCACATAACACAAATACTTGCGAGAGATGCAGCTATTTAGCCAAACTGGAGGCTGAGCTCTCTCAACTCAGGACTGGCAAGACCAGACAGGAGGAGAAGGCAACTACACACACCACAAAACCAGCCTCACATAATGCTACCACTCCACTGAATCAAACACATAAACACACAAAGACATACTCGGAGGCTCTGAGTAAAAATTTACCTAAACAGCAGAGGCCTCCAAAACAGACACCCAAACAACTGCTACCTCAAGACACCCCACAAGCAACACATAAACCACAAAAGCAGTGTGCAAAGCAGTCACAGCCCTTAAGGCCAAATACAACACCAAACATACTTGTCATAGGTGACTCCATAGTCAGACACACTGACGTCCCACTCACCAGGCTGAACAAGGAGGGGGTCACAGTAAGCTGCCTATCGGGCGCTAGAATCCGCCACATAACACAAGCACTCTGGTCACTCCACGGCAAGTACAAATATGACACAGTCATTGTCCATGCTGGTGTGAGCGACCTGAGACGTACCTCCCTGGACTACATGAAAAGAGACATAGAGGAGCTCTCTGATTATGTAGCCCAGGCAGGTATGACCCTAACCCTGAGCAGTATCCTTCCTTCACCAAGAATGATGCCACAATATAGAGACAAGATGATCAGCTTTAACAATTGGCTTAATGTCTGGTGTCATTCAAAGGGGATCCAGTGTCTGTCTGCCTGGGATGACATGCTTGACAAGCCACGCTGCTTCGCAAGGGACGGCTTGCACCTGTCACCCTGGGATTCGGATATTGGCTAAGGCTCTTGCCACCCCATAGTGCCTTTTTAGGCAAGGCTCAAATTCTAAACCTACCACCCTAGAAAACAAAAATGGGAAGAAACTGAGGGTAATGCTGCTCAATGCCAGAAGTCTAAATCTCAAAATGCACGCACTCGAGGCCCTTCTCAGTATGGAGAACATCGATGTCTGTGCTGTAACTGAAACCTGGTTCAAGGCTCCTGAGAGCACCCGGCACTATTAGGTTTTACCTCATATCATGCGTTCCGCCCCAAAACCCGGACCACACCACAAAAGGAGGGGTGTATCCATATTCATAAAGGATACCCACACCTCCAGGTTGGTGGCAACGCCTAAGCTCGGAAACCATCCAGGTGCAACTAACCATAGGCAAAACTGCTCTACAAATTGTAGCATGCTACAGGCCACCCGCTCAAACTCAGGAACCCCACACAGCCTTCCTGAAGACACTGGAGGGTATAAATGTATCTCCAAACACCATCATATTGGGTGACTTCAACTACCGAATATAGACTGGGAACATTACTCAAGCCCTAACTTTCTAGCCCAACGGTTCCTGGAGTTCATAAATTCAAATGCCATGGAACAGCTAGTCACTGTTCCCACGAGAGGAGAAAATATACTAGATCTCATTGTCACAAACATGGGGACAAAATGCTCCACACGAAGTATATCCCTCATTGGTGAGATCTGATCATAAACTAATCTCACTGGAAATCCACATCCCGCCCCACCCCAAACAAAAAGACCATAGTGAAGAACTTCTCTAAAGCAAACTTCACACTACTCAAGACTGGTGTGGTATCCTTCAAGGCCCCTGAGCCAGTGGAAACCACAACCCAAGCTGCGGAAGCCCTTACAAATGCCTTCTATGAACACCTCCAGGACTGCATGGATCAGGCAATCCCAAATAAAACCAAGACTCTTTCCACAAAGGGCAAGCGTCCAGTCTGGTGCACCCCAGCCATTAACAAACTTTACAATAAGAGGAGAAAGCTATTACATGATAGAACAAAATCCATAAAGGAAGTCACCCCTGATCATTATTAGTAAAAAATACGAGCACTCATAAAATCAACTAAGGGCAATTTTGAGAGAAAAATTGCCATGGATTCAAAGGACAATCATAAGGCCTTTTTCAGCTATGTTAGGAACCTGGGTGGAAACTCCCAGATATGCTCAGAATTAGTCCAAAATGATACAAAAATCACTGAACCCACAGACATTGTCAACATACTGGCAGGCAGGTTCAGTGCAAACTTCACCCCTCTCCCCTAAAGGAGAGATAACTATCCCAGCCGAGTGTAGCCTCCCGGACATCTCAAATGCGCAGGTGAAAGCTGCTCTCTCTAAAGCTAAAACACAGCATCAATGGGACTGGATGGTGTCCCGGCTGTGTGCTACACGAGCTAAATGAGGAATTAAACCCGCACATAAGGCAGCTGTTTAATCTCAGCCTTACCACAGGATACGTGCCCAAGGAGTGGCGACGGCAACTGTTGTCCCACTCCACAAAGGCGGCCTCACGGACCCTGGTAATTACCTCCCCATAAGCTTAACAAGTCTAGTCTGCAAAGCTATGGAGAGGATCATAATGGAGCTCATAAACAAAGATATAGGGGACTTGCAGACATTGGACCCGACCCAGTTTAGCTTTGTCAAGGGAAGATCATGCCTTTTGAACTTGGTCGACTTCTTGAAACAGTCACCAAGGCCATTGATGAGGGAAAGGCAGTCCATACAGCCTACCTTGACCTTGCAAAGGCTTTCGACACAATACCCCACTCGGGTATTGTAGAAAACTTACCAGCTTAAATGTAAACCCATATGTCACAAGATGGGTTGCAAACTGGCTTAAGGACAGAACCCACAGGGTTAGAGTTCCTGGCGCTGTGTCAGACTCCAAGCCGGTCACAAGTGGTGTCCCACAGGGCTCGGTCCTTGGCCCCTATTGTTTGGCATCTACTTCTCAGAAGTACAGGCCAACATAGGAGGACTTTGGCTGACAAAGTTTGCAGACGACTGCAAACTGGGCCATAGTGGAAAGTGCATCGAACACGGATATCCTTCAGAAGGGACTCACTGAAACAGATAGCTTGTGCCAGAGCCATGGCCTGAAGTTAAACGCCAAAAATGTATAGTCATACCCTTCGGGAAAAACAAAGTAACCCCAAGCTACCATATAGGTGGCAATCCACTAAGCACAGAAGAGGTTATCAGGGACCTGGGGACCCAGGTTGACAGTGGCCTTTCTTTGACACTCACATTGCTAAAGTGGTTAGAAAGACCTTCTACATTGCCCACCTGATCATGAAGGGATTCACATCCAGATCTAGTGAGGTTATTGTTCCCCTGTACTCTTCACTTATCAGACCAATGATCGAGTACAATGCCCCATTCGGGATGTATCTCACCCGACATCTGCAGCAATTGGAGAGACCCCAAAAGTTCCTCACCAAAAGGATAAAGGACTCCAAAATCTGTCATATGCTGCCAGATTGAAGAAACTCCAGCTCTATTCAGTCGCATACCGTCTGCTCAGAGGTGACATGTGCCTGACATACAAGGCCATGTCCAACCCGAATTAATGGACATGCTCCACCTCAAAAATCCAAATCCACCAAAACCACTAGAGCAAGCGACTTAAACCTTAGCACGGATATAAATAGGACGTGCTGGAGGGATAGATTTATCACTCAGAGACTCCTATGCTGTGGAATAAAATCCCGGTCCATGTGAGGCAGAGCACCTCGCTGACTCTGTTCAAGAGAAATCTAGACCTGTGGATGGGAGATCGTAGGTTTACCCCGGGAATCATCTCTGTGTCACTGCTGGACAGAGGCACAACAAACTAATGGGCACAGTATTTTTTCATATAAGGGGTGGCGTAAGCCACAAAAATTTGGGCTAGGCTTATAAATGCCTTAGGGCAGATAGCCTAGTATAAACCTATGAACCTATGAACCTATTAGAGGCTTCCTGTAGAGCAGCAGTTACAGGATCTGTGATTCGAAGGCATGCTTGGTTAAAAGAACAAGGTTTACCTGATCATGTTAAGGCTAAATTATTGGATGCTCCTTTACAGCAGGACATTTTATTTGGTGTTAAGGCAGAAGACGTATTAAAGAAAATGGAGAATAACGCAAAATCTATGCAAACAGTGAAGGATTTCTTACAGGTACAACCACCTCGATTTAGCAGAAATTGGCCTTCAAAGAATTGGTCCTTTCCAGTGTCAGACAGGCCACAAAGAGGCAGATACAGACGCCCAGGAGGCAGATCTCACCCCCAAGGCTCTTACAGACCACGACAGTGGGGTGGTTCAACCCCAAAAGGAGGTGAAGACAAGTCACAACCTTACAGGAAACAGTCCCAATGACTTCCCCCTTCAAATGCCAAGCACTTACCTTTTGGCAGCTCCCTTAGGGGGGAAAACTAGCACTTTTTTCCCAAAAATTGTCATATAATCACCCAAGACAAGTGGGTTCTGAATATTGTGTCTCAAGGTTACAGGTTCCACTTTCACACTCTGCCAAGGCTAAAAGGAATGCCAGACCTGCCACAAAATCGATGGGCAGAGGCACAGAAGCAAATTACAGTCCTCATGGACATGGGAGCTATTCAAAAAGTGCCACAACAGGAACAAGGACAAGGATTTTACTCAAGACTTTTCCTGGTCCCCAGAAAAGACAAAGCCTGGAGACCCATACTAGACCTTTCTACTCTAAATACTTACCTGGATGTTCCGAAATTCAAAATGTTGACATTACAGCAGCTTCTTCCCATGCTGGGCAAGAAGGCTTGGCTTGTTACTTTGGACCTCAAAGAGGCATACCTGCATGTCCCTATCAGACAAAATTGCAGAAGATACCTCAGATTATTAGCTGGTTCAATGCATTACCAATTCTCTGCACTGCCCTTTGGCTTATCTACTGTGCCCAGGGTCTTCACAAAGTGCCTGGCACCAGTAATTGCATATTGCAGACAAAAGGGAATTCAAATCTATCCATACCTGGACGACTGCCTTATTCAAGCAGAGAGCAAGGACATTCTTCTAAAGCATCTGGCGTTTGTAAAAAAGTTGCTAATTTGCCTAGGGTACACAGTAAACGAAAAGAAATCAAAACTTGTGCCCTCACAAGAGATAATATTCCTGGGTGCCAGCTTAAATACAATGGCCCAGATGGCTTATCTCACGCCAGACAAGCAAGGACATCTGACTCAGTACTTTCAATTGATGGCAACAAAAACCCAACTCTGTGCAAGAAAAATTCTGCAGGCCTTTGGATTCATGGCATCCTGCATACTACTAATTCCACATGCCAGACTGCATATGAGGAAATTACAATGGTACCTAAAGAGTGTTGTGACTCAACACTGTCACAGTTTGGAAGCAGTAATATCACTAATTCCCTGCCTACAACAGCAGTTTCGATGGTGGGCACAGCCTTGTCACCTCAACAAGGGACAGCCTTTCACTCTATCCCCAGCCAGGCAGACACTAACAGATGCTTCGGATTACGCCTGGGGAGCACACATGGCAGGAAAATGTATTCAGGGCAAGTGGACCGCAGACCAACTGCATCTTCACATCAATCAAAAAGAGATGTTGGCTGTACAAAATGCCCTAACAGCTTTCAAGGACCTGCTGCATCCAGGACAACTATTATTAAAGACAGACAACACCAAAGTTATGTGGTACATAAACAAGCAAGGGGGCACTCATTCTTACCCCCTATGCAGACAAGCCATGACCTTGTGGAACACAGCTCTAACCTATCAAGTTCATCTACAAGCACAATTCCTGCCAGGAAAGAAAAATACTCTGGCAGACGACTTAAGCAGAAACATCATGGATCCTCATGAGTGGAAATTAAATCCACAAGTATTCAGCATGATAACGCAAAAATGGGGATGCCCAGACATAGATCTTTTTGTCTCCCCAATGAATTGCCAACTACAAACATTCTGCACAAGGACTTATCACACACAAGCATGGAAAGTGGATGCGGTCTTGTTCAGCTGGAAAAGCCTAAAAGTTTATGCCTTCCCACCACTGCCTCTCCTATCAAAGGTACTCCGAAATGCCAGACAAGAAAAACCACAGATGATCCTGATTGCCCCAGACTGGCCACGCCAGCACTGGTACCCAATCTTAAAGAACTTAGCTCAAGGCCCACCGTGGATTTTACCTCAAACTCCTCACCTTCTGACTCAATGAAACAATCCGATCCTGCACAGTCAGCTCAAAACCTTAAACCTGGCTGCATGGCAGATTCATTAGTCAAGCAGACCATACCTCTCTCTAAAGCTGTTATGGATGTCATTCAGGAGGCCAGGAGGCCTAGCACCAGGAAATCCTATTCAGAAAAGTGGAAGAGATTCTGTGCCTGGAAGCAGGCTCAAAGCTTTGACCCTCTTGTCCCAAATATTCCTCATATATTGCATTACTTAATTGAGATGCAGGACAAAGGACTATCCTTCTCATCCATTAAGATCCACGCCTCTGCCATCTTGGCTCATTACAACACAGATCCTCCTATTTTCTCTCATCCATTGCTAAAACAGTACCTCAGAGGAGCTAAAAACATAAGACCACCCCGGAGAGCACCAACACCAACTTGGGACCTGAATTTTGTCTTGGAAAAACTAACTTTACCTCCTTTTGAGCCAGCCAATTCAGCAGATTTAAAATATGTATCATGGAAAACCGCTCTGCTTCTGGCAATAACCTCAGCACGAAGAGTATCAGAGTTACAGGCACTAATGACAAACCCTTCATTTATGCCTAAGGTGGTATCCAGTGTGGCTCTTAACCAAACTACTCACTTGACAACTTTTTATCCAAATCTCCAGAATAGAGAGGAGAGACTTCTGCATTCCTTGGACATACACAGGCAATTACGTTTCTACTTGGACAAAACAAACGCTTTCAGAAAGACTGAGCAATTGTTTGTAGCATATGCTGCAGCATCACAGGGAAAGGCAATTTCAAAGCAGACCATTTCAAAGTGGCTAGGACACTGTATCCGGTTCTGCTACACACAGCATGGGAAACCTGTACCTAGTAACATTAGGCCTCATTCCACCAGGGCAACAGCCACTTCAACTGCCTACCTTAGAGGAGTACCTACCAAAGATATATATGCAGCTGCAACTTGGAGTTCAGTGCACACCTTTACCAAGCATTATCACTTGCCTCTTTATTCTAGATCCAGAGCTGGCTTTGCCTCTGCAGTGCTGCAGGGCCTCATAGCCACCCCAAATCCTCTATAGAACCAGCCACCCTAACTCAGCTTTGGGATTCAACCCAAGTGTAATGACTGCAGCAGTGAAACACGATGAACATAGTACAGTTGTGTACCTACCATAAATGTAGATGTTAGAGTGTCTTCACTGCTGCAGTCCAGGTTACCCGCCTGCCTTCCCCTCTTTCTTAGCTGGGACTAATCTATACCTTTCAACCCTATACTACCTATGTGGTGTATTTGCTGGTAACTGAAGGTTTTGTGTTTATTTTTATTGTTTGGTTTATTAGCAATATGTATAATACCTATTTGGGGGCACCTGACATCTGGGGCAAGAAAAACTGAAGAAAATGGCGTCTGCTGCATCTTGTATACCCCTGGCGCACTGACGCCGGGGAAGAAGCAACAGCAACCAATGCCAGACCAAGACTTTGGAACTCTGGCTGACTGCGGGGACCGCCTGACGGCAGGATAACGTAAGTGTAATGACTGCAGCAGTGAAGACACTCTAACATCTACATTTATGGTAGGTACACAACTGTACTTTTTCTTCCCAAATTTCTCAAGTAAGGGTGAATGTACTCTGCATTTTATGTGGATGTTCATTGTCAGTTTTGTTTTTATCTCCATCAGTCAAAACTCTTCAGAAATTCTAACCAGTTTTGTGTCCTTCTCTCAAAATTGGAAAAATCAGTGTCCAAAGTCAGTCTTTCACATTAGGTAACTTAGTGCATTTCTTTTGTTTATCAAAAAAGGGAATTCCTCTCTCCATCCACCAAAAGCTAGCTCATTCTTCCAACTCTGTGGCTTCATCAACAACCTGTTCTTCAGTGTGTGACTTGAATGACATCTGTGCTATATATACCTGGCCCCAAAATTCATACCTTACTCTCCCATTATAAATTGGATTTGCAGTCCAGATCTAGGGCCTCTTTTGGTTCAGCTGTGCTCTAGAATATCCTTCCATGAGGCCCCCCAGGTTTAAAAGTAGCCTGGAACTCTGTCCCAACCATTGAGGAATGGATGGAAAAGACGGCCTCAGTTATAAGTTTTCTGCTCACCATAACGTAAGATCTGTGATGTCCTTCAAGAATGCAACTGCAGTCATAACATATGGGTTGTCCTGCCTCAGGCAGCCCTCAGTCGGCCAGATTCCAAAGTCTGGGTCCGACGTCGGCTGATGTCGCATTTCTCTCCGACGTCAGAGCGGCTGGAGTACATAAGCATCAGCCGACGCCATCTTCTTCAGTCTTTCTTGCCGCGCGGTGCCCGAAGCAGAAGCAGTTCGCAAGTGCCGGTCGGTCAGCTCCTGCATTCTTCGAAACCGAAGACATCAAAAAAGCTAAGTACCCCGTTGGGGACCTTTTCTTGCCTCAGCCGATGTCAGAATTAACTGAAAAAGTAAATAATTGTTTGTCTTGTGGTAAACAAATACCTCATAAGGATTTCCATTCTTACTGCCTCCCTTGCCTTGGCCCAGACCACGACGTCTCTGCCTGTGCCGCCTGTACTCGCTTCAATAAGCGCACTCTCAGGCGCCGGGCGGAGTTCGCTGTAGACTTTTTCGGCAAAAAGTTTGCTTACATTATGCCGTCGGAACAACCGACTACACATATTTCTAAAAAACGGAAAGACCGGGACTGACCTCCTCGGCCCGCGACTTCCTCCGACTCCACGCCAAAACTTACCGCGAGTGCCCCGGTTCCCTCTGAGGCGGTTATTCCACCGCTTGGAACCGAAGACACTGCACTACCGATACCTCCGACACCGGAGGCCACACCGACGCCAATTATTGATTTTCCTCCTGATACTGCAACCGAGGAAATGCCCGAGACCATTGCTGTGTATAAGGTTACCCCTGCACGTGGGGCTGCCAGGCCTCCCATGTCTATGTCTATCAAGGCCTACATACGTGCTAAGGCAGCAAGCCAGGCCAAGCCTGCAAGCCAGGCCAAGCATCACTCAGCTAAAACCTTGCCTCAGCCTAACCCTGAAACTCAAATTATGTCCTTGGCCGCAGATCTAATTTCTATGATCAGAGGCTCCCAGGCCCATCCTGAGAGAGGATCCCAGCCTCCTCCTGATAAGAGGCCCAGGGTTGATCCACCTGACCCCCTTTCTTCAGATGAAGATTCTGGGGACTCTGTGCTTTCCGAATCCCAGGAACCCCCTTTTCAGACCTTCGAGGATTCGGATGCAGAGGACTCCATTCCTTCGGCCTCTCCTCCTGAGGATATTTCTTTTGGGGAAGTTCTGCATTCCATGAGGGAGCATTTCCAGTGGCAAGGTCAGGAATTTTCTGATTCCAGGAAGCGCCTTGAACTTTCCTTAAAAGCCACAACACAGACCCTTAGCTATTCCTCCTGTGCTTGATGTGTTGGATGACCTTTACTCTGACTCCAGTGCTACCCTGATTCTCTGCCCCCGGCTCCTGTCAAGCCTGACAGATATTATAGGGTCCCTGAAACCCATTCTCATTTCTTTAGGGCCCATGCTGTAGACTTAGAAACTATTTCCCAGGGGCCTAAGGGGGTTTCTGCTACCACTTCCAAAAATCCTTTGCCTTCCGACAGAGAGGCAAGGTCCTTAGAGAGATGAGGGAAGAAGGTTTACACCTCTACTACCTTAACTATGAGAGCTCTCAATTGTCTGTTTCATATGTTTCAATATCAGGATTCCCTGTTGGATGATTTACAGAAAAAATTAGCCTCTCCTGACCCTTTAGATAGGAAGTCTTTGCAGGAGGCTGTCCATAACTCTCAGCAGGTTAGTAATCATTTTCTGCAGTGTGGATATGATGCATTGGAAGCTTCATGTAGGGCAGCTATGACAGGAGCGGTCATTCGTAGACATGCATGGTTAAAAGAGCAACCCTTACCAGATCATGTTAAGGCAAAACTACTGAATGCTCCCTTGGAAAAGAACAAACTTTTTGGGGATACTGCTAAAGATGTGTTAAAGACAATTGAAGAAAAAGCCAAGTCAGTTCAGACAGTCAAAGATTTTCTCCAGGTTCAGCCCCCCAGGTTCAGCAGGAACTGGCCTTCTAAAAAATGGTCATTCCCAAATCCTGAAAAATTTCAAAGGGGTAAGAACAGGCGTGCCCGTGGCAGAGGGCAATATAGAGGATCCTACAGGGGACGCCAATGGCAACCAACAAACCAAAGAGGTGACACAGGGGTTTCCCCTGTCACTCCGGGACAATCTCAATGACTTGACTCTAACTTCTCCGACCAAGGAGCAAGAACAAGCCCCTTTGGGAGGAAAGTTATCTCTGTTCTCAGAAAATTGACACAAACTGATAAAAGACAAATGGATATTGGACATTATAGATCATGGTTACAGGTTCTATTTTCATACCTTACCAAGAAAACAAGGCATGCCAAATCTTCCACAAAATCAAAAGGCAGAGGCTATCAAGCAAATTTCTCTGCTGGCTCAGATCAAAGCAATAGAAAAAGTGCCTCAACAAGAACAAGGTCAGGGGTTTTACTCAAGACTGTTCCTTGTTCCAAGAAAACAAAATCAATGGAGACTGATACTGGACTTGTCCGCTTTAAACACTTTTCTCATAGTACCAAAGTTCAAAATGCTGGGCAAGGGGTCTTGGCTGATTACTCTGGACCTCAAGGAGGCATACCTGCATGTCCCTATCCGACACAGCTGCAGAAGATACCTCAGATTTCTTGCAGGGCCAGAGCATTATCAATTCTCAGCATTGCCTTTTGGCTTATCTACTGCGCCCAGAGTATTCACGAAATGCCTGGCATCAGTAATTGCTCATTACAGACTCCAGGGGATTCAAATCTACCCCTACCTGGACGATTGCCTCATACAAGCGGACAACGAACTAACCTTGACAAAAAACTTGAATTATGTCATACACTTGCTACAGGCTTTGGGATACACAGTCAACTTTCAAAAGTCAAGACTTCTACCATCCCAGCAAATAACTTTCTTAGGAGCCAAACTAGACACAGCCTCTCAAATGGCCTACTTGACAGAAGACAAGCAAGAACAGTTAACTCATTACTTCAAAAGTTTAGCAAAACTCTCCCAGATGACTGCAAGGAGATTCCTACAGGCCCTGGGGTTCATGGCATCTTGCATTCTCCTGGTCCCACTAGCAAGACTACACATGAGAAAACTTCAATGGTATCTAAAGAGCTTATGGTCTCAGCACAACAACAACCTAGAAGCAATTATCCCACTCATTCCATGTCTTCAAAAGGAATTTCTATGGTGGGCCTCAGCAAGTTAGTCAAATACAGGCATGCCATTCAAAAAACCTCAGACAACACAGACCATTACCACAGACGCCTCAGACCATGGATGGGGGACGCACATGGAAGGCAGATGTATTCAAGGACAATGGAATCCAAAGGAAGAACATCTGCATATCAACCAAAAAGAAATGCTGGCAGTAATGCATGCCATCGAGGCCTTTGGACATCAACTTCATCAAGGCCACCTTCTAATAAGGACAGACAACACCACTGTGATGTGGTACATAAACAAGCAGGGAGGTACTCACTCTTACCCCCTTTGCAGGCTAACAATGAATCTTTGGGAAAAATCACTGAATCTGAACATACAGCTACAGTCCCAATATGTTCCAGGCAGAGACAATGTTCTGGCGGACAGTCTAAGCAGGAATTTCCTAGACCCACACGAATGGAGGTTACATCCAGACAAATTTGCACAACTAACCTCTGCATGGGGCAGGCCAGACGTAGACCTATTTGCCTCCCAGCTCAATCATCAACTACAAAAGTTCTGTTCAAGGACAAATCATCCACAAGCATGGAAGATAGATGCTCTCTCATTCAACTGGAGCTCCCTAGTCATCTATGCATTTCCACCTCTGCCACTGATGACCACAGTATTACTAAAAATCAAAGCAGAGCAGCCAAAGGGAATCCTAATAGCTCCGAACTGGCCTAGACAACACTGGTACCCACTACTACGGAGCATATGTCACAACAAACCGTGGGCCCTTCCCAAATGGCCTCAACTGTTGACTCAACACAACTTCAGGACAGCTCATCCCAACCTCCAGACTCTACAGCTAACAGCTTGGAAGATCACATAAATAACCTCAATTTATCTCTCTCCAAGGAAGTTCAGTGGATACTAACAGAAGCCCGCAGACCATCCACCAGAAGGGCTTACTCAGCCAAATGGAAGCGTTTCAGCATTTGGAATACCAACAAGGGTCAAGATGCATCAGTACTGAGCATTCCACTCATTCTGGAGTTCTTGGCAGAGTTGCTAAATAAGGGACTTTCATACTCTTCCATAAAAATACATGCTTCAGCTATTTCAGCTAGATACAACACTGACCCACCTGTGTTCTCACATTCTTTGCTAAGGCAATTTCTTAGAGGGATCAAGAATATAAAACCTCCAAGAAAGGCACCAGTACCAGCTTGGGATCTCAATTTTGTGTTAGAAAAATTGACTCTACCTCCCTTTGAGCCAGCAGCTTCAGCGGATTTACAATTTCTGTCCTGGAAGACAGCTTTCCTGCTGGCCATTACCTCAGCTAGAAGGGTTTCAGAATTACAGGCACTAATGGCAATACCACCCTTCATAATCTTCCACCGAGACAGGGTCTCCTTACGAACCAATCCTTCCTTTCTGCCAAAAATTGGTATCTAGGGTCTCTCTAAATCAGGCAATTCACCTGCCTACTTTCTTCCCCAATCCTGAAAACAAAGGGGAAAGACTGTTGCATACCTTGGACATACATAGACAACTTCGCTTCTGTCTAGACAGAACCAAGATCAGTAGGAAGTCCGATCAGCTATTTGTAGCTTACGCTCCTGGAGTACAGGGAAAAGCAATTTCCAAACAGACAATTTCAAAATGGATTGGACATTGCATCAGATATTGTTATTCCTTCCATGGAAAGAGTGTGCCAGCCAATATCAGACCACACTCTACCAGAGCTACAGCCACCTCCACAGCCTTCTTAAGAGGGGTGCCTACAAAGGATATTCTAGAAGCTGCTACATGGAGCTCCGTGCATACATTTTCCAAACACTACAACCTCCCTTTATTTTCCAGATCCAGAGCAGGCTTTGCTTCGGCAGTCCTGCAGGGATTGCTAGCTACACCATCCTTTTCCTAGAGCATACCACCTCCCCCAGCTAAGCTATGGTATTCAACCCATATGTTATGACTGCAGTTGCATTCTTGAAGGACATAGTACAGTTTTGTACCTACCATATATGTAGATGTCCGATAGATATGCAACTGCAGTCGGGTTTTCCCTCCCTCCTTCCCCTCTATTCCTTGGGTCCACTCCTCTCCCTATTATCCTTAGCTGGGATATCTGTTATGGTGTATCTGTTTATTGCTTACTTATTTGTCTGGAAACCTATTTTTGTTTCACAAATTTGATTTTATCCTTCCTTGGAGGGCACCTGGCATCTGGGGCAAGAAACACTGAAGAAGATGGTGTCGGCTGATGCTTATGTACTCCAGCCGCTCTGACGTCGGAGAGAAATGCGACATCAGCCGACGTCGGACCCAGACCTTGGAATCCGGCCGACCGAGGGCTTCCTGAGGCAGGACAACCCATATGTTATGACTGCAGTTGCATATCTATCGGACATCTACATTTATGGTAGGTACAAAACTGTACTTTGTCTGTTTCCGTCCTTTCCTCAATTACCCTCCTGTCATTCCTCTCCTTATTTTGTGGTAGTATACTTTGTTTACTGTATACTCTTTCTGAGATTGATCATGCTGACCTTGCTGTGGCTCCTGAAGGTCCTATCTTTGTCTGCCCTTCTTTGTCCTTAAGCAGGTTATCGGTGTTTGAGTCAGCACTCTTAGCTTGCCCATACCTAATATTTTAAATTTTCAAATATCTTTTTTGGGTGTGCAGACTAAATCTGATGTAGTTAACTTTTCTCCCATTGATTATATGTAAGGGGAGGAGCCTGAAAACCATATCCAAAGCTTTGAAGTGGACGTAGCTGAATTCAAGGTCAGATCTGAGATCCATCCGTTAAGGAAAGGATGGAAATGGCCAACACAAATCTATCATTGCAGTGTGTACATATCTTTAATCTTTTTCCATTGTTGAAGTCACAACTTATTGTTTACAGTGTTTAAATGACTCGATTCCTGGGCTGTAGCCACTAGTACTGTTTTGAGATTTGCCTGTCTGTGTTCATAGAACCTCCCGGATGGTGTAAAAAATGAGATTTTAAATTCACCTTCAATACAGATTTAGTTTTCGGCTGTTCTGCTGCAGAGGTTCTCAAAAAGTGTAATGAAAAGGGTAAGTTGATACAGGAAATCTCAGTAATTTTTCTGCTCATCTTTTCCACATTTTCTAAGGGATTCTCTAACTTCTCAAACAGTTTTTGGAAAAAAAAAAAAAAAAAACCGGTCCCAACAAAATGTCTTTAAACAGATGTTTAAGAAAAAACTGCAAGGGTGTTCTAAAAATATTTCAGAACCACCCCCAAAGCCAAGGATAGTCAACAAGTCAAAATGACTGCTTAACAGATTTTGCCCCCCCCCCCCCCCAACCCTGGTAGCCTGTTTTTCCTTCCAGAAAGTCTAAATCGCCACCTTTCTCTCTGGCAACAAATGGTTTCAGACAAATGAGTTCTGAAGATCATTCATTAAGGTTAGAGATGGCAGTGGGAGGAAATCCCCCATTTTCAGGGGGGTAATTTCTCTTCCATCAGATCTTCGATAGTCGCGAAAGAAAACATCGGTTTGTGTCGAGATCCAGTATTGTGAAGGACTTCCTCTGAAGCCGGTGCCTGCTCAGCGGCTCTGGACCCATCCAAGGTAGAGACGACCGCAGGATCCTTCGAAGAAGAATTTTGTGGCATACTGGACTCCGAAGAAGTCTCGGTAGTGGCCTGCGAATCAACTGAAGCAGGCATCAAGGGCTGCAAAAGCACCTCACTGAGTACCGGAGTACTGACGACTAGCTTAACGGAAGCGTCGTCGGTAGGTTTGGACCTATGCGGACTGTCTCTTTATTTATCTTTACGTTTTTTTCTGAAGATCTGCTGTCGGATGGCTTACCAAAGCCATATCGCCATTTTAAGCATTTGAGACTGAGGCAAGGTAGCAGGCACCTGAGAGTGGGTAGTAGGTTTCTTGGGTGTGGTTCGAACCTTCAGGCTAAGGAATTCTATTGTTTTCAAAAGAACGGTAGTCACGAAAGAAGACTGTTTGTGTTGAGATTTGGTAGTGCGAAGGACTTCCTCAGAAGCCATTGCCTGCTTAGTGGCTCCAGACCCATCCAAGGTTGAGACAACCGCAGTATCCTTTGAAGAGTTTTGCGACATACCAGACTCCAAAAGGGTCTCTGTAGTGGCCTGCGAATCAATAGAAGCTGGCATCAGGGGCTGTGAAAGCACCTCAATGAGTACCAGAGGACTGACTACTAGCTTAACAGAAGCGTCGTCAGTAGATTTGGACGTGTGCGGTCTGTCTCTGTCTTCTATCTTTACGTTTTTTCGGAAGACCTGCTGTCGGATGGCTTACTGAAGCCATATCGGAATTTGAGGACTGTAAACTGAAATATCTGGTTACAGTAAGGGCCCGACGACAGGTAGTTCTGGCATTAAAGCACAGAAGTGACAGTGGGGGATGTCATGGTCTGGGTCTGGGCAAGTGACGCAGTAATAGTGGAAGTCTCTGTGTGTATTTGCTTTCCACAGGCGAGACAAATAACTTTTTCTGACATCGTTTAGTGCAAGAAAAAAGGATCCCCAACATGGTACTTGGCTTAAAAGACTTCAACTTCAGTTTGGAAATGAAAACTCAAGTAGCGGTCGACCGACAATCGTGCAAACTGCTTCTGCTTCGAGCTCCACTGCAAGAAAGACTGATGTAATGGCGTCGGCTGTCTTACTTTATACCACTGATGACCTGATGTCAGTCCTCAAGCAACCGCAACTGACGCAGAAATACTAAGCCTCTGGTATTCTGGCTGGCCGAGGGCTACCCTGGCAGGGATAACCCAAATGTGATGACTGCAACCGTGAATACACTTGAACATCTACATTTATGGTAAGTGTACACAACTGTACTTTTCTTCTTTCCTGATCGAGAAAGGGTTTTATTCACTGATGTTTTTATTGCCAAAGAAAGAAAATGTTTGGAGACCAGTTTTGGATCTTTCTTTCCTAAACCTGTTTGTTGTAAGTGTCCCAGTTCAAAATGAAGTCGCTTCATAACTTGTTGCCTCTTCTTTCTCACTCAAGTTTCCAGGTAATTTTTTATATAAAAGATGCTTATTATCTCATTCTTATTCATCCAGACTTCAGGCATTTCTTAAGGTTTGGTGTGTCTGGATTACATTATCAGTTCTCTGCCTTGCCCATTGGGCTGTCCACCACACCAAGAATATTCACAAAGTGTCTAGTTGCAGTCACACTGTAGCCTGTAATGAACATTCAATAGTCTTTTGTGGACTCCTTCACATAGGATTTCTTCAAAAAGCTTTTCTTCCACAGGTAAAAATAGATCTACATTTAGATCTATTTCTAAGGTTTTCTACTCAATCTTTGGTCACTGCAAGGGAATACATTAGGATTTTGGGTCTTGTGGTATCTGTGAATCTTCTTCATGTTTCACTGTTTCAGTCATCACATTTGGGTTATCTGCTTGCAGTAGCCCTCAGTCGGTCTGATTATCAAAGTCTTGGGTCCTGCATCTGTTGCTGTCTCATCTTCCATGACGTCAGGTAGTCAGGGGTATAAAGCATGCAGCCGACGCCATTACATAAGTCTTTTTTGCAGTGTGGTGCCCAAAGCAGAAGCAGTTCGCAAGTGCCATTCAGCCGACTCCTGAAATTTTAGTTTTCGAGTTTCAGAACCTAAGTCTTCATCTAAAGCTAAGTACCCCATTGGGGAAACTTTTTCTTGCTCTAAACCGATGTCAGTAAAAGTCAATAATTGTATTTCTTGTGGAAAGCAAATACCTCATAAATATTTTAATTCGTACTGTATTCCTTACCTAGGTCGTGACCACGATTTACCTCGCTGTCGGTTTTGGCCTTATTTAAACAAAACTATTCGTAGTCTGTATATTTACGCTTCTAAATTTTGGTACTCTGTTCAATTACCCAGAAATGGCTTTGGTAAGCCACCCGACTACCGACATTGCGAAAAAACGCAAAGATAAAGACAGAGACAGGCCACCTAGGAACAAAGCATCCGACGTCACTTTTCCTAAGCTAGTCGCCAGTTCGCCGGTACTCAGTGAGGTGCTTTCGCAGCCCCTGATACCTGCTACTTCAGATTCGCAGGCCTCTACTGAGACCCATTCAGAGTCCAGTATGCCGTGAGATGCTTCAACTGTGGAATCTGCACATATCTCTACCTTGGATGGGTCCGGAGCCGCTGTGCAGGCACCAGCTTCTGAGGGTGTATTCAGGCCTACTGACTTCCATATTAAACCGACGCCATCTTATTCCTCAAGACCTAAAACTCGATCCATGCCTAGAAAACCGATGCCCAGACCGCATGGACTTGCCTCTATGCCTAAAAAACAGAAGAATGGCCGAAGACCTTATTACTTTAATCAGGGGAACCCAACCTTTCCCCTCTAGGAGACCTAGGATTGAATTTGCTTATGATTCTTCTGATCAGGATTCTGAAATTTCTGTTTCCTCTGGTGACCAGGATTTATCCTTATCTACCTATGAGGATTCTGATGCAGAGGACTCAATTCCCTCTGCTTCCCATCCAGAGGATTTCTCTTTTGGTGAAACCTTGCATACTGTTAGGGAGCATTTTCACTGGGAAAGCCAGGATTACTCTGATTCTAAAAAGAGGCGTAGGGATTTCTTATTCCTACCCCAACACAGGCTTTTAGCTATCCCTCCTGTACTGGACATTGTTGGTGATGCCTTTTCGGAATCTAGCTTGGCCCCTGACTCCTTACCTCCTGCTCCCAGAAAACCAGATAGATATTACAGGGTTCCTGACTCTCACAAGTTCCTCTTTAAAAATCCTACTGTGGATCCTGAGACCATTTCACAGGGACCCAAGGGCATTAAGGCTGCTACTGCCAAAAATCCTACCCCCTCTGATAGAAATTCCAGGGCGCTGGATAGATGGGGTAAGAAGGCATACACTTCTGCAACTTGGCATTAGGGCCTTAAACTGCCAGTTTCATATGTTAAAGTATCAGCAGCATATTATTGGGTTGCTTAAACAGAAAATGATTATTCCTGACTGTGCTGAAAATAAGGATTTATAGGATTTAATGCATTCTGCTGAACAAGTTGGAAAACATACTTTGCAGTGTGGTTTTGATTCCCTAGAGGCATCTTGCAGGGCTGCTGTCACTGGGTCCGTACTTAGAAGGCATGCGTGGCTTAAGGAGCAATCTTTGCCAGATCATGCTAAAGCTAAATTGCTGGATGCTCCCTTAAACCGGGACCACCTGTTTGGCAACAAAGCAGAAGAAGTACTTAAAAAGATGGAGGACAAAGCTAAATCTATGCAAACTGTTAGATTTTCTGCTAGTACAGCATCCCAAGACTTAGTAGGCATTGGCCCTCTAAGAATTGTTCCTTTCCTGCCTCTTCCAGGCCTTCTCAGTCCAAACCCAGAACCAGCAGAACACCCAGGCTTCAGTCCCAAGGTACGCACAGGACTAAGCAATGGGGGGCTCCCACTTCCAAAGCAGGGAGTAGTAAGACTCCCCCCCTATGGTAAACTGTCTCAATGACTTAACTTTAAAACTTCCAAGCCCTTCTCAACTGACCCCTTTAGGGGAAAATATTGTTCTGCAGTCAAAAAGGATACAGATTCCATTTCCATACTTTACCAACCCCAAATGGTTGGCCCAATCTACCCCCAAATCAGTGGGCAGAGGCTCAAAAACAAGTTCTCTCTCTCTCTCTCTCAAGTATAAGGGCTATTCAAACTGTCCCAGAAGAGGAAAGGGGAGAAGGTTTCTACTCAAGAGTTTTCCTGGTGCCCAGAAAAGACAACTCCTGGTATCCTATTCTTGGATCTGTCTATCCTAAACACTTTTTTGGTGATCCCAAAATTCAAGATGCTAACTCTTCACCAGTTACTTTCTATGCTAGGCAAGGATGCCTGGTTGGCAACACCGGATTTAAAGGAAGCCTACCTGCACATCCCAATCAGGGAATCTTGCAGAAGATACCTACTCTTCAAAGCAGGCTTCATGCACTATCTGTTCTCTGCACTGCCCTTTGGCTTATCTACTCGCCCAGGGTATTCACAAAGTGCCTAGCTCCAGTCATTGCATTTTGCAGGCAAAGAAATATTCAAATATACCCATACCTGAACGATTGACTAATTCACCCTGAAAGCCAGGACATACTTTTGAATCATCTGGCATTTGTACAAAAGGTGCTGACTTCTCTGGGCTACACCATAATCGAAAATAAATCACATCTTGTACCCTGCCAACAAATTGTATTCCTGGGAGCACGCTTGAACACAGCTTCCCAGATGGCTTTCCTCACGCCAGAGAAACAAGTTCATTTGACAGTTTTCTTCAAACTAATGGCCACAGAGACCCTGCTATCTGCAAGACAAATACTGCAAGCCTTGGGGTGCATGGCGTTGTACATTCCATATGCAAGACTGCATATGAGGAATCTACAGTGGTATCTAAAAAGCCTATGGTGTTAACATTCTCTATCTAGAAGCAATGATTCCTATCATGCCTTGCCTACAGTTAGAGTTCCTTTGGTGGGCAGAGGCCTGCCACCGAAACAAGGGACTACCATTCACTCTACCCCCTGCCGCCCAAACTCTAACAACAGATGCATCAGACTATGCATGGGGGGGGCTCACTTGGCAGGGAAGTGCATTCATGGCAAATGGAACCAAAGTCAAATGCACCTGCATATCAATCAGAAATAAATGTTAGCTGTACTGAATGCTCTGACAGCCTTCAAGGGACCACATTCTTCCAGGACAATTAATGGTAAAGACAGACAACACCACTGTTATGTGATACGTAAACAAGCAGTGGGGAACCTACTCATACCCTCTCTGCAGACTAGCCATGGCTGTGTGGAACACAGCCTTGAGCTACCAAGTGCACCTACAGGCTCAATTCCTGCCAGGAAATCTAAATACACTGGCAGACGAACTAAGTAGAAATCTCATGGACCCACACGAGTGGAAACTGGAACCAAAGACATTCAACATGTTGATAAACAAATGAGGGAGCCCAGAGATGGACCTGTTTGCCTCCCCCCAGAACTACCAATTAGACAAATTCTACACAAGGGCTCCCCACAAACAAGATTGGAAAGTGGATGCCATGCCCTTCATCACCTTGAAAAATCTGTCAGTTTATGCCTTTCCTCCTCTGCCTCACCTCTACAAGGTGCTACTAAAGATCAAACAAGACAAACCAAGGATGATACTGATTGCACCATACTGGCCACGCCAACACTGGTACTCCCTCTTGCGCAGTGTGTCACTGCTGGCACCATGGCACCTGCCTCAGACCCCTACCCTGCTGTCCCAGCAGGAGGGCCAGATTCTGCACCCTCAGCTTCAAACCCTGAACCTGGCATCCTGGCTAATTACCTGATCTCTCTGTTACCATCACTCCGTAAACAAGTGTTGGATGTCATTCTGGAGGCAAGGAGGCCAAGTACTAGAAAATCTTATGCTGAAAAATGGAAAGGATTCTGTTCCTGGAACCAAACTCAGTGGATGGGCACAGCAGCGCCCAATTTACCTCAGATTCCTCAATACTTAACTGAGATGCTTCACAAGGGCCTTTCCTTTTTCTCCATCAAAATTCATGCATCGGCCATTTCAGCTCATTACAACACAGAACCCACCCCTCTTTTCTCATTCACTGCTGAAGTAGTTCCTCAGAGGGGCCAAAAACTTAAGACCACCCAGGAGTGCCCCAACTCCAGCCTGAGACCTTAACTTTGTATTGGAAAAAACTCACTTTACCTCATTTTGAGCCAGCTGCAAGTGCAGAGCTGAAATTCCTTTCTCGGAAAACAGCCTTCCTTTTCGCCATCACTTCAGCAAGAAGGGTGTCTGAATTACAGTCCCTTATGGCAGTGGAGCCTTTCGTCATCGTTCATGCAGACAGGGTATCTCTCGGGACCAATCCCTCCTCCATACCCAAGGTAGTATCTAGTGTTGCACTTAATCAGTCCATTCATTTGCCAACCTTATTTTCTAATCCACAGAACAAAGGGGAATGTATACTACACTCCTTAGATGTGCACAGACAACTTAGATTTTACTTGGACAGGACTAAACCTCTCAGGAAATCTGAACAGCTGGTGGTGGCATTTGCTGCAAGGGCAGAGGGGAAGGCCATTTCAAAGCAAACCATTTCCAAATGGATAGGTCATTGCATTCATTTCTGCTATAAGCACCATGGAAAACCTATCCCACAGGGGATAAGACCACATTCAACCAGGGCTGCATCTACCTCTCCAGCCTTTCTCAGAGGTGTCTCTACCAGGGACATCCTAGAACCTGCTGCCTGGAGTTCTGTACATGCTTTCACCAAGCATTACCATTTGCCAATTTTTCCTAACTCCAGAACTGGCTTTGCCTCTGCAATCTTGCAGGGCCTTATAGCTGGTCCTAATGCTGTCAAATTTCCTCCTTCCATCCTTTTCTTTGGGAATCTACCCAAATGTGATGACTGCAACAGTGAAACATGAAGAACATAGTACAGTTGTGTGCACTTACCATAAATGTAGATGTTAGAGTGTATTCACTATTGCAGTCCTGGTTACCCTCCCCTCCAGCCCCCTGACGTCTTTTGGCTCTACCTCTATTCCTTTTTACTATGCTTAAAGATTTTTGGTGTATTAGCTTTTTTGTATATGTGTATATGCATGTGTATGTGTGTGTGTGTATATATATATATATATATATTTTTTTTTTTTTTTTTAAATTGCTTCCCATTAGGGGGGCACCTGACATCTGGGGCCAGAAAAACTGATGTAATGGCGTCGGCTGCATGCTTTATACCCCTGACTACCTGACGTCATGGAAGATGAGACGGCAACCGACGCAGGACCAAAGACTTTGATAATCAGTCCGACTGAGGGCTACTGCAAGCAGATAACCCAAATATGATGACTGCAACAGCAAATGCGCTCTAACATCTACATTTATGATAAGTGTACACAACTGTACTTTCTCATGATACCCCTGACAAGGCACCACATGCAAAACGTACTGTATCTGATGTCTGTTTTGTGCCAGCACTGATGTCCTTTTTTTTTTTCTTTCAAATCCCTGTGCTGGAGTTTGTCAGAAAAGAAATCACTTTGTGGATACTACAAATTTCCTTAAATCTAGGTCTCCCCTTTTCTCTCCCTCCTGCAAAGCAGTCAGTCACCATAGACATTTCTGATTTTGATTGGTAAAATGTTTCAGGAGGGATAAAAATGCTAGGTGTCTGGGACATTAAGACAGATGCAAGCACATAAGTTTAAAAAAATGCTGGCCTTGATCAAGGCTGTCAACAGAGTCAACTTTGGCCCCATTGAGCATTTCAAGCTTTTGCAAACAGCATCACAGTCATATGGTACATCAAGCAAGGGGGAACAAGGTCATATTCCCTTTGCATACTAGCCATGTTAGCTTGGGTTATAGCTTCACAGAACAGTCACACTTTACAGACATCCTACATTCAGTGAGATCAAAATTTTGTGGCAGACAAGCTGAGCACAAGGGGAGACCCTCACAAGTGAAAACTAGATCGGAGTCTTCCAAGATTTGATTTATCTGTGCGGAATTCTGCAAGTAGACATGTTTGCCTCCTCTGTGAACAATTAGTTGAAAATGTTCTGCTTCAGCACTCCGTTCAAGAAGGGCTGAAAGGCAGATGTGAAGCTGTCCTTTTGCATTCATTCCTACTGATGGGTTCAGAGCTGATCCTCTGCTCTGACTCAAGCCATTTTTTACAAGCTCAAAGCCTTCAGCTAGCTCAAGGCTAATCCCTATCCCATGATGCACTAGTGCCCAACTCCGATCTCATTTGCCACGGAAATGGATCGAGAGTTTTCTATGCTAGCTCAGGCCAAGTACAGACTTTTTCTAAACAGTTTATAGATATCCTTCAAATGTTTCATATCTTACTTTAAAAAATAGTTTAGAAGTCCTTATCCTCTTTATAGTTTATCTTTTGCTGTTCTTTTTGTGAAAAGATAATCTTTGTTTATATTCGTTAGGCCGTTGGTTTTTTGGGCCTTTTCTTACCCTATCCCTTATTCTGTAATCAAAATTGATTTTTTATTAGCATTATAAAATGTGTCTTTGGCCTCTAAAGAGACTTTTTCAATATATTCGATAGTTCTTGTATTACAGTATGCTTTATAGTATAGTTTAAATAAATAGTTGGCTTTTACTGGTGTGTTCTATATTGCCTTTACTAATTAGATATTTGCAGGAGTCTGTTAAAATTAGAAGACTTATTTTTGTTTTCATCCGAAGGGATTGTTTGTGTGTGTGTGTTTCCCTTCGGTATTAGTCTTTACATTTTCAGGTATAGTTAGACATATATTTTCTTAATATAACCTCATTTAAGTTAGAGAGGTCCAGGTAAATTCTTATCTCTTCTCATTAACTTGAGACAAACTTGTTTTGAAAAATGTCTAAACAGTTAAAGGAAACAAAACTGTCCGGTTTTAAGAAGTGCCTTAAGTGTGGGCAAAAAATGTCACCAACTCATGGTCACACGGAATGTGTATATTGCTTGGGAGCGATTCATTTGCAGGACTTTTGTGCTATTATGTCATTTATTTAGCTCAAGATTCCTGCATGAGAGGAAAAACTGATTTTAAAAAGGCTCCTAAAGTCCTCATTTACTGAAAGCCTTGAACAATGTCAAGAGACTCAAAAAAAAAAAAGTAAGTCACCCACTTCTGAAAGGTCATCAAAAAGATCTTCAACATCATCAGAGTTGGAGCCATCTAAAAAGGCACCCAGATTGTCTCCAACTGTATCGAAAAAATTTCACAATTAAAAAAACTTCAACCTCTGCTCCCACTGCCTTCGGAGCCGATGGTTATACAAGTAAGGAGACGGTCCTCAGCAGTGAAGCCGATATCTCCAACATTAAGATTGCCATTACTTCAAATGTCTGCATCACCAGTCCCATCGTCCAGATCTTCATGAAGCCTTTCTGGATTTGATTTGGATCAAGTTGTGCAGAGACCGCTAAGGACTCCAGCGCTAGCCAAATTAAGGGAACCGACCCTCAGGGCTTCAGAACTGACTGGACCTTCCCCTTCTACCTTGATTCCTCTTCCGACCCGACCAGTGGTCTTGGAGCTGGAATGTGTGGAGCCAATGGTGATTGGGTTGTTGGAACCAAGAGCTACTCCAGGATCTTTGGTTCCGACTGCTCCGACTACCTTGGTGCTGTCCGTGGAGTCTAGGAGCTGACACTCGCCGGTCATGTCGGGGGGGGGGGGGGTGAGTGGAGCCGATATTTTGTTGGATCCAACTCTTCCTCTCAGACCATCGGCTCAGGTGAACTCTGTTCTTAGCTCTGCTTCGGAGCCTACTCCTGTGGTGCCGGGGATGCCCTTTAGTTCCTTGGAGCTGGGGGGTGTCTTCGGCCTGGGGGGGTGGAGCCTTTGAAACTATGAGGAAGAGCTCTGTCCTCTGAGACATCCTCATCATCCTCTGCACCCATTCCATCCCTTAGAGCTCCATAGTCTGTCTCAGCCAAACCGACTCCACAGAAGCATAGAGACCCAGAGCTTCAGGAAACCCCAGGGGTGGTCATTTATCTTCCAAGATCTCTCCAGAATAGTCTTTTGAAGAGGCTCCTTGGAAGAAAACTTACAAGAGGAAGCATTTGGACTCCCCACAGGAGTCAGTCACATCGGACATGGGCCTCTATGAATCAGAAGGATCCCCACAGTCTCCCTGTGCAGATGTCTCCTTTGCAGACATCCTTGAGATCCTAAGGCAGAGAGGCAGCTGGAAGTCCATCAACCCTACTGAAGAGGAGTCTGTGTACCTGAAAGCCTTTGAGTCTTGACCCTCTACCTCTTTGGTGTCTCCGCCTTTCGACAAGCTTCTGGAATTACTTTGTCAAAAGACATGGGAGTCTTCAGACACAGTGGAGCCTGTCCCTAGGAGGCCTAATAAGTTCATAACCAGCTCAGAAGATACAGTTTTTCTTACCAAAGGTGTTCCTGTAGATACTATGTTGGTGGCAGCAGCCACTAAGAAGGAGTTAGAGACATCCCTGTCTGTTCATCCTCTGAATAAAGATTTGCATATGATGGACAGATATGGAAAGCGCACCTTTTCATCAGTGGCCTTTATTCTCAGGTCCCTGAATTACTTAACCCACTTTACTAGATTACAGAGAGATCTCATAAAAGAGCTAGGAGATTCTCTCCAGGGTTCAGTAACTGAGGGGATATCCGAGAAAGTATCATCCCAGTTCTCCACCCTTAATTCCTTAGTGATCTCATCCATGAGGCTTATGTCTTATGCAGCTGATGGAGTGAGTAGGTCAACAAGTTCAAGAATCGCCCTTAGGAGATGCTTCTGGATGTGCCTCTGCAATTTTGGAACCCTTTAAGTTATCCTTCATAAACACCCTCCTAAAGTAAAAGAAACCCAAACCAGGTGTGAGCAGGAAGGAAAGGCTCTCCCTGCCATCAGAGTATGTTTTTCCACCCCTTCCAGACTCTATCCCAAAGGTCAAAAGGGTCGAAAGAAAATCTCAGAGTTTTTTTCCTGACACACGTGGCAAACCTTCCTTCAGGGGGCAAAGGAGGAGGAAATAATGGAAGACACTGCCCACGTGGCAGAGGGGGTCCGCAAAACGAGGGTGACCGTGAATCTTTTCCTGGTAAGCCATTTCAGCGCACCTGAAAGGAGGCCTGCCTGTCCCACTCTGGAGGCAGTCTGGGTATGCTTGTCTTTGCATCCAGTCGCCTGGCTAAAAATTACAAAAGACATTTGTGTACAAAGAATCATATCCAGATGTTATTCAGTACCCTTTTTGGACCACCTTCTCCAAACAAAAGAAACCCGGATGTTCCACCCAATCATAGGGGTCAAGCAACCATAGAAATTCAAAAGTTGCTAGGAAAAGAGAACCATCCAGTTAGTCCTCGCAAATCAAATAGGATCCGGCACTTACTCAAGGTTCTTTTTAGTTCCAGTGAAAACAGGGGACTGGAGACCTATTCTAGATCTCAGCAGACTGAACATGTCATAAAAAAAAAAAATCAAAGTTCTGGATGGTCACATTGCAGTCGATACTTCTTCTAGGGAAAGACCATTGGATGTGCTCGATAGAGCTCCAGGATGTGTACTACCACATAAAAATTGACAGGCCATCCAGGCGTCATCTGTGCTTTCAGCTGGAAACCAGTCATTTTCAATTTACTCTGCCCTTTGGCCTCACTACAGCCTCCAGTGTGTTCACCAAATGCATGGCAGTAGTCACCGCTCATCTGAGGCGGCTAGAATTCCAGGTGTTTCCAGACTTAGACTACTGGCTCCTAACCGCCACCACCAAGCAACTACTAATCCAAGCATGGGACACAACCTTACAACTATTCGCACAGTTAGGGATTACTGTCGATTACAAAAAGTATGCCTTCTTGCCATCTCAACATACCGCTTTTATAGGAGCAGAATTAAACACAAAAACAAGGATAGTAAATCTTCCATAAGAGAGAATTCACGTCCTTCAAAATCAAGCCCTAATTCTTCTTCACAAAAAGAAAAGTCCAAGCCAGACAGGTTCTGAAAGTAGTAGGTACAATGGTGGTGCTTGTAGCGTTAGTCATTCCAACCTGTAGGAACAGTTGCAATTCAGGCAGACAGTATGTCAGTGGTATGGTACATAAACCAGGAGGAACCATATCTTACCCCCTATGTCAATAGGTCTTGAGAGTATGGCAGTGGGCTACGTCCTCCCAATGTTTTCTAGTAGCAGTGCACATCCTGGGGAAATTCAGCATGATTGCAGACAAACTCAGTAGGCAGATACTGATGCCACATGAATGGTCCCTCAAACAGGAAGTAGCGGAGAGTATTTTCCGCAAATGGGGGTAGCCTTGCTGCGACCTCTTTGCCACGTTCACATACACAAAATGCAGCAACTACTTTTTCCCTGATATCCCCCTTAGGGGAAGTCCCCGAGGGATGCACTTACGATTGGCCCCCGGGTCTCCTATATACTTCCCCCCTTCCCATTAATACCCACAGTCGTTCAGAAAGCCTCATTATTGGGAAGGCCCTTAATCTTGATAGCCCCTTCTTGGCCTCCGTCAACTTTTGTTCCCTTTCCTACAACCTCCTCTTCAGGAGGAATCTTGAATCCTGGATCCAGTGCCGGATCTACTGATACATTCATCAGGAGATGTTCTTCGTGTTTCACTGTTGCAGTCATCACATTTGGGTTATCCTGCCAGGGGTAGCCCTCAGTCGGCCTGAATGCCAGAGGCTTAGTATTTCTGTGTCTGTTGCTGTTGCTCCAGGACTGACTTCAGGTCATCAGTGATATAAAATCAGGCAACCGATGCCATTACATCAGTTTTCTTGCCGAGGAGCCCAAAGCAGAAGCAGTTTGCACGAGTGCCGGTCGGCCACTACCTAAGTTTTCGTTTCCGAATTGAAGTTGAAGACTTCTAAAGCCAAGTACACCGTTTGGGATCCTTTTTTCTTGCTCTAACCGATGTCAGAAAAAGTTAACAATGGTCTCGTCTGTGGAAAGCAAATACCACACTGAGACTTCCACTCCTACTGCGTCACCTGTTTAGGCCCAGACCACGAAGTCCCCTGCTGTCGCTTTTGTGCTTTGTTCAATGCCAGAACTATACGTTGTCAGGCCCTTATTGTAGCTAGATATTTTTGCTCTCCGTCCTCGAATTCAGATATGGCTTTGGTAAGCCGTCCGACTACCGATCTTCCAAAAAAAAAACCCACAAGGATAAAGACAGACTGCACAGGTCCAAAACTGCCGATGATGCTTCCACTAAGCTGTCATCGGTTCTCCGGTCTTCAGTGAGGCACTTTCGCAGCCCCTGATCCGACTTCTGCGGATTCGCAGGCTGCTACCGAGACCCTTTTGGAGTCTGCTGTGCCGCGAGACTCTTATTCAACCAAGGATCCTGCGGATGTCTCTACTTTGGATGGGTCCGGAGCCGCTGAGCAGGCACCGGCTTCCAAGGAAGTACTTCACACTACCGATACTCCACAAAGACCGACGACTTATTTTGCGTCTTCAGTTCTTTCTAAAACTACCGAGTTTCTAAGGCCCAGGGTACAAACCACACCCAAAAAAACGGTCACCCAAGCTCAGGCACCTGCTTCCTTGCCTCAATCTGAAATGCTTAAAATGGCGGAAGACCTAATTATTCTTATTAGGGGAAGCCAGCCTACCCCTTCCAAAAAAAAAGACTTGTCCCCAGTAGTTTTATCTGAACAGGAGTCAGATGACTCTGATGCATCTGAATATGAAGGTATGCAATCCCTCTCTGCTTATGAGGATTATGATGCAGAGGAATCCATTACTTCCATCTCTCCACTCAAGGATTTTACATTTGGAGAAAGTCTTCATACTTTAAGGGAGCATTTCCAATGGGAATGTCAAGACTATCCTCAGTCAAAAAAGATACTCAGGGAATTCTTAGATTTACTACAGCACAGACCTTTGGCCATTCCTCCTGTCCTGGATGTTGTGGATGATTTTTTTATGGAATCCAGTCTGTAATCCCAGTCAGATTTCCTGGGAGCTGGAGGAAGGGTGTCAGGAGTCAGAATCCCTGACTCAATCAAATTTCTTTTCAAAAATTCTACTGCTGACCCAGAGGTAATCTCTCAAGGACCTTAAGGAATTAAAGCAACTTCAGCTAAGAATCCCACCCCCTCAGAATAGGGATTCCTGAGCTTTAGACAGATGCGGTAAAAAAAGTATCCACCTATGCTACTCTTGCTATTAGAGCATTAAATTGTCAGTTCCACTTGTTGAAATATCAGCAGCATACCATAGAACTCCTCAAACAAAAAATATCTTCCTTTCCTGCTTGTGCAGAAAATAAAGAATTATAAGAGCTAATGCATTCTGCAAGTCAAGTAACTAAGGACATTTTGCATTGTGGCTTTGATTCCCTAGAAGCATCTTGCAGGGCAGCAGTCAGTGGTTCTGTCCTTAGAAGGCATGCTTGACTTAAGGAACAGACCTTGCCCTACCATGTCAAATCCAAGTTATTGGACGCACCATTTAACAAAGACAACCTATTTGGCACCAAGGCAGAAGAGGTCTCAAAAACGATAGAAGAAAAAGCTAAATCTATGCAGACAGTTAAAGACTTCTTACAGGTCCAGCCTTTAAGGTTCAGTAAGCATTGCCCTTCCAAGCACTGGTCCTTTCCTCCTGCCTCCAGGCCAGCTCAGCCCAGACCCGGGAGAAGCATACCACCCCCCCCCAGACAGCAGCCCCAGGGAATGCGGAGATGTTCTTCATGTTTCACTGTTGCAGTCATCATATTTGGGTTATCTGCTTGCAGTAGCCCTCAGTCGGCCTGATTGACAAAGCCTTGGGTCATGCGTTGGTTGCTGTCCCATCTTCCATGACGTCAGGTGGTCAGGGATATAAAGCATGCAGCCGATGCCATTACATCAGTTTTTTTTTTTGCCGTGCGGTGCCCGAAGCAGAAGCAGTTCGCAAGTGCCGGATGGTAAACTCCTGAAATTTTCGTTTTCAAGTTTCAGAACCGAAGTCTTCAACTAAGCTAAGTACCCCATTGGGGAAACTTTTTTTTCTTGCTCTAAACCGATGTCGGTTAAAGTCAGTAATTGTATTTCTTGTGGAAAGCTAATACTTCATAAAGATTTTTATTCGTACTGCATTCCTTGCCTAGGCCTTGACCATGACCTACCTCGCTGTCGGTTTTGTGCCTTATTTAAACAATGAACTATTCATCGTCTGTATATTTTCGCTTCTAAATATTTTGGTATTCTGTTCAATTATCCAGATATGGCTTTGGTAAGCCACCAGACTACCGACATCCCAAAAAAACGCAAAGATAAAGAGACAAACTGCATAGGTCCAAAGCTGCCGACAACGCTTCTCCTAAGCTAGTCGCCAGTTCGCCGGTACACAGTGAGGCTCTTCCGCAGCCCATGATACCCGATACCTCAGATTCACAGGCCTCTACTGAGACCCATTCGGAGTCTGGTATGCCTCGAGATGCTTCATCTGTGGAACCTACGGATGTCTCTACCTTGAATGGGTCCAGAGCCGCTGTGCAGGCACCAGCTTTTAAGGGTGTATTCAGGCCTACTGACTTGCATATTAAACTGACGCCATCTTCTTCTTCAAGGCCTAAAACTCGATCCATGCCTAGAAAACTGACGCCCAGGCCTCTATGCCTAAAAAACAAATAAGAATGGCTGAAGACCTTATTAGTTTAATCAGGGGAAGCCAACCTTCCCCCTCTAAGAAACCTAGGACTGAGTTTACTTATGATTCTTCTGATCAGGATTCTGAAATTTCTGTTTCCTCTGATGACCAGGATTTACCCTTATCTACCTAGGAGGATTCTGATGCAGAGGACTCTTTTCCCTCTCCTTCCCCTCCAGAAGATTTCTCTTTTGGTGAAACCTTACATACTCTTAGGGAGCATTTCCGCTGGGAAAGCCAGGATTACTCCGATTCTAAAAAGAGGCTTAGGGATTTCTCACTCCTGCCCCAACGCATGCCTTTAATTATCCCCCCTGTACTGGACATTGTTGATGCCTTTTCGGAACCTAGCTTGGCCCTTGATTGTTTACCTTTTGCTCGCAGAAAACCTGATAGATATTACAGGGTCCCTGACTCTCTCAAGTTCCTTTTTAAAAATCCTACTGTGGATCCTGATGAGACCATTTCACAGGGACCCAAGGGCATTAAGGCTACTACTGCCAAAAATCCTATCCCCTCTGATAGAGATTCCAGGGCGCTGGATAGATGGGGTAAGAAGGTAAACACTTCGGCAACCTTGGCCATTAGGGCCTTTAACTGCCAATTTCATATGTTGAAGTATCAGCAGCATATTATTGGATTGCTTAAACAGAAAATGATGATTCCTGACTGTGCTGAAAATAAGGATTTACAGTATTTAATGCATTCTGCTAAACAAGTTGGCAAACATACTTTGCAATGTGGTTTTGATTTACTAGAGGCATCTTGCAGGGCTGCTGTCACTGGATTTGTACTTGGAAGGCATGCTTGGCTTAAGGAGCAATCTTTGCCAGATCATGTTAAAGCTAAATTGCTGGATGCTCCCTTTAACCAAGACCGCCTGTTTGGCAATAAAGCAGTAGTAGTACTTAAAAAGATGGAGGAAAAAGTTAAATCTATGCAAACTGTTAGATTTCCTGCAAGTACAGCCTCCCAGATTTAGTAGGCATTGGTCCTCAAAAAATTGTTCTTTTCCTGCCTCTTCCAGGCCTTCTCAGTCCAAACCCAGAACCAGCAGAACACCCAGGCTTCAGTCCCAGTCTCACAGAGCTAAGCAGTGGGGGGCTCCCACTTCAGTGCAGGGAGTGGTAAGACTCCCCCTATGGTAAATTATCTCAATGACTTAACTTGAAGTCTTCCAAGCCCTGCACAACTGACTGTTTCCTTAGGGGGAAAGATTGCCTGGCAGGCAAAAAATTGGGAACTTGTTACCCAGGACAAATGGGTTTTAAATATAGTTTGCCAAGGATACAGATTCCGCTTTCACTCTTCACCAATCCCAAACGGTTGGCCAGTCCTACCCCCAAATCAGTGGGCGGAGGCTCAAAAGCAAATTCTTGCTCTCTTAAGCATAAGGGCTATTCAACCTGGCCCAGAAGAGGAACGGGGACAAGGTTTCTACTCAAGACTTTTCCTGGTACCCAGAAAAGACAACTCCTGGCATCCAATACTGGACCTCTCTATCCTAAACACATTTTTGGGGATTCCAAAATTCACAATGTTAACTCTTCAACTGCTTCCTATGCTAGGCAAAGATGCGTGGTTGGCAACACTGGATGTAAAGGAAGCCTACCTGCACATCCCAATAAGGGAATCATGCAGAAGATACCTACGCTTCAAAACAGGATACATGCACTAACAGTTCTCTGCACTGCCCTTTGGCTTATCTACTGCGTCCAGGGTATTCCCAAAGTGCCTAGCTCCAGTCATTGCATTTTGCAGGCAAAGAAATACCCAAATATATCCATACCTGGGCGATTGTCTAATTCAGGCAGAAAACCAGGGCATATTATTGAATCATCTGGTGTTTATACAGGTGTTTATACAGAAACTGATAACTTCCCTGTGGTACACTATAAACAAAAAGAAATCACATCTTGTACCGTGCCAACAAATTGTTTTCCTAGGAGCAAGCTTAAACACAACTTCCCAGATGGCTTTTTCTCACGCCAGAAAAACAAGTTCATTTGACAGCCTACTTCAAACTACTGGCCACAAATACCCAGCTATCTGCAAGGAAAATACTGCAAGCCCTGGGGTTCATGGCCTCCTATATTCTACTAATTCCATATGCAAGATTGCATATGTGGAGACTACAGTGGTATCTAAAAAGCCTATGGTGTCAGCATTCTCAGGATCTAGAAACAATGCTTCCTATCATTCCTTGTCTACAGATAAAGTTCCTTTGGTGGGCAGATGCCTGTCACCAAAACAAGGGGCTGCCATTCACTCTACCCCTTGCTGCCCACACCCTAACAACAGACGCAATCAAACTATGCATGGGGGGCTCACTTGGCAGGGAAGTGCATTCGGGGCAAATGAAACCCAAGTCAAATGCACCTACACATCAATCAGAAAGAAATGTTAGCTGTACAGAATGCTCTGACAGCCTTCAAGGACCACATCCTTCCAGGACAGTTAATGGTTAAGACGGACAACACCACGGTTATGTTGTACATAAACAAGCAGGGGAGAACCCACTCATACCCTCTCTGCAGACTAGCCATGGCTCTGTGGAACACAGCCTTGAGCTACCAAGTGCACATACAGGCTCAGTTCCTGCCAGGAAAGCTAAACACAATGGCAGATGATCTAAGCAGAAATCTTATGGACCCACACAAGTGGAAACTGGAACCATTGATTTTCAACATGTTGAGAAACAAATGGAGGAACCCAGATATAGACCTGTTTGCCTCCCCCCAGAACTACCATTTTAAAAAAATTCTGCACAAGGACTCCCCACAAACAAGCTTGGAAGTGGATGCCCTGTCCTTCACCTGGAAAACCCTGTCAGTTTATGCCTTTCCCCCTCTGACTCTTCTTTTGAAGGTACTACTAAAGATCAAACGGGACAAACCAAGGACGATACTGATTGCACCAGACTGGCCACTTCAGCACTGGTACCCCCTTTTGCACAGTGTGTCATTGCTAGCACCACGGTACCTGCCTCAAATCCTTGTTCTGCTGTCTCAGCAGGAGAGCTAGATTCAGCACCTACAGCATCAAAACCTGAACCTGGCAGCCTGGCTAATTACCTGATCTCTCAGTTACCATCCCTCAGTAAACAAGTGTTGGATGTCATTTTGGAGACAAGGAGGCGTAGTACAAAAAAATCCTACACTAAATAATGGAAAACATTCTGTTCCTGGAACCAGACTCAGGAGATGGACACAGCAGCGCCCAATTTACCTCAGATTCTTCAATACTTAACTGAGATGTTGCAAAAGGGCCTTTCCTTTTCCTCCATCAAAGTTCATGCCTCAGCCATTTCAGCTCATTACAACACAGAACCATCCCTCTTCTCTCATCCACTGCTGAAGCAGTTCCTCAGAGGGGCCAAAAACTTAAGACCACCCAGGAGAGCTCATACCCCAGCCTGGTACCTTAACTTTGTATTGGAAAAACTCACTCTACCTCCTCTTGAGACAGCTGCAAATGCAGAGTTGAAATTTCTTTCTTGGAAATCAGCCTTCCTTTTAGCCATCACTTCATCTAGAAGGGTGTCTGAATTACAGGCCCTCATGGTAGTGGAACCCTTCATCATTTTTCATGTGGATAGGGTTTCCTTCAGGACCAAATCCCTCCCGTCATGCCCAAGATGGTATCCAGTGTGGCCCTTAATCAGTCCATTCATTTGCCAGCCTTCTTTTCTAAGCCACAGAACAAAGGGGATATAATCATGCACTCCTTAGATGTGCACAGAAAACTTAGATTTTATTTGGACAGGACTAAGCCTCAGAAAATCTGAACTGCTGGTTGCATTTACTGCACAGGCAGAGGGGAAAGCCATTTCAAAGCAAACCATTTCAAAGTGGATAGGCCATTGCATTCATTTCTGCTGTAAGCACCATGGTAAGCCTACCCCACAGGGGATTAAACCACATTCTACCAGAGCTGCATCTACCTCTGCAGCCTTTCTCAGAGCTGTCCCTACCAGGGACATTCTAGAAGCTGCTACCTGGAGTTCTGTACATACCTTCACCAAGCATCACCATTTGCCAATTTTCTCTAAATCCAGGACTGGCTTTGCCACTGCAGTCTTGCAGGGCCGTATAGCTGGTCCTAATGCTGTCTGATTTCCTCCTCCCATCCCTAGCTTTGAGAATCTACCCAAATGTGATGACTGCAACAATGAAACACGAAGAACATAGTACAGTTGTGTACACTTACCATAAATGTAGATGTTCGAATATATTCACTGTTGCAGTCCTAGTTACCCTCCCTCCAGCCCCCTGACTTCTATTGGCTATACCTCAATTCTTGCTTAGTATGTTTAAAGCTTTTTGGTGTATTTGCTTTTTTGTTGTAGGTGTAAACCTATGCATGTATAATTACTTCACATTATGGAGGCACCTGACATCTGGGGCAAGAAAAACTGATGTAATTGAGTCGGCTGCATGCTTTATACCCCTTACTACCGGACGTCATGGAAGATAGGACAGCAACCGACGCAGGACCCAAGAATTTGTTAATCAGGCCAACCTGAGGGCTACTGCAAGCAAATAACCCAAATGTGATGACTGCAACAGTGAACATGCTCGAACATCTACATTTATGGTAAGTCTACACTACTGTACTATCTAAGCAATGGAGTTTCTCCTCTTCAAAAACAGGGAGTGCAAAGCCCACCCCGATGTTCTTCATCTCACATTGCTGCAGTCCTGACACTTGGGTAGTCCGCTGTCCACGGTCGGCCCGAATATCAAAGTATAAGGCTGACGTCGGTCATGGCGCTTTTAACTGACGTCAGGACACAAATGCGCATGACCGGCGTCATATCCTCAGTCTTTTTTGCCGCATGGTCCGATGCAGAAGCAGCATTGCAAGTGCCGGTTGGCGTTCTGAGATTTTTCGATTTAGAAGTTTCAGACCGAGTTCAAAGTTGGCTAAGTACCCCGTTGGGGAAAATTTTAGTTTTTTCTTGCCTCAGTCATTTACCGGATGTCAGAAAAAGTTAATAATTGCGTTTCTTGTGGGAAGCAGATACCGCATAGGGATTATCATACTTTGTGTATTCCTTGCTTAGGGCCTGAGCACGACGTTGTTGGCTGTCGCTCTTGTGCTAGATTTAATAAACGCACTATAAAGAGACGGTTGGATTGTGCAAGGTTAGTCTTTGGGAAGCGGTGCAATTATAACATGCCGTCGGATGCTCCGACGCCCGCTTCCTCGAAGAAGCGCAAGGACAAGGCAGTTAAGCCTAGGCTAGAAGAACCGTCTGTACCGGACGCCGGTTCTTTAGAGGTGTCGGTGGAGCCGGTGGCTCCACCGGAGATTTCTTTGTGTTCCCAGAGTGAGACCTTATTATTTCAGGATGTGGCCTCTCAGGAGGCAAGTCAGGCTGAGGGGGCTTCTCAGGTTACTATACTCCCCTCCCTTCCTAAGGTGGCTAGGCCCTCTCCTTCTGTTTCTAAGACTTCTCCCAGGAGCAGGCCAGGTTTAGCTTCAGTTGGTGTTACCCCTAGCTCTTCAGGTACTATGCCCAAGAAGCATATGCTTAAAATGGCAGAAGATTTGATTACTTTGATTAGGGGTTCTATGCCCCCTCCTGCTAAGAGACCTAGGATGGAGCCTGAGCTGGGGGGTTTTGAGCATGCTTCAGATGTTTCAGAGTCTTGACTGAAGACTTACAGGAGTACTCTCCTTATTCTGATTCTGATGTGGATGATTCTACTCCTTCTGCTACTCCTCCTGAGGATTTTTCTTTTCAGAAACTCTTCATTCCATGAGGGAGCATTTTAAGTGGGAGGTCAGGACTTCTCTGATTCAGGAAGCGGCTTAGGGAATTTCTGTTTTTACCCCAGCATAGGCCTTTGGCTATACCTCCTGTTTTGGATGTAGTGGAAGATGTTTTTACTGAGGCTTCTCTTAATCCTGATTCTTTGCCTCCTGCTCCTGTTAAACCGGATAGGTATTACAGGGTGCCTGAAGTTCATAAGTATCTTTTTAAGAGTCCTAGGGCAGACCCAGAAACTGTTAGCCAGGGGCCTAAGGGTGTTAAGGCTTCTGTTGTTAAGAATCCGGTTCCTACAGACAAGGAGGCTAGGGCCTTGGATAGATGGGGAAAGAAAGTTTATACTTCTTCCACTCTTGCTATGAGGGCTCTGAATTGCCAGTTTCACATGTTGAAATACCAAAACTATCTCCTTTCACAATTGAAGTCTAAGGTTGATGCTCTGGCAGTAGGTATTGATTGGAGTTGCAAGATTTAGTACATGTTTCTGAACAGGTGGGTAAGCATTCTTTGCAATGTGGTTTTGATGCTGTACAGGCCTCGTCTAGGGTGGCTGCCACTGGGACTGTTCTTCATGAGGCACGCCTGGCTGAGGGATCAGAATTTGTCTGAACATGTTAAAACAAGGATTTTAGATGCTCCTTTACAATCTGACGTGTTGTTTGGTCCTCCTGTTGAGACGGTCTTGAAGAAAATGGAAGACAAGGCTAAGTCTATGCAGACTGTTAAAGATTTTTTGCAGGTCCAGCCTCCAAAGTTTAGTAGAAATTGGCCTACTAAGGGGTGGACGTATCCTTCTTATGATCCCCAGTCTAGGGGTAGATCTAGACGTGGTAGGGCAGAGCTCAGGGCTCTTTCAGGCCTAGGACAGGGAGTTCTCCTGCACAGGCTTCAGGTGAGGGCAGGGGTCAGTCCTTTCGTAAGCAGACCCAATGACCTACCTTTTCAGCTGCCAGAGCCTGCTCGTCTGGCAGCGCCTTTGGGAGGAAGGTTGGCACTTTTCAGAGAAAATTGGAGTTTAATTACCCAGGACAGATGGGTATTGGATATCATACACCACGGCTACAGGTTTTATTTCCATACCTTGCCTCCTTTCAAAGGCATGCCAGCCGTTCCTCCTCAACAAAGAATAGAGGCTCACAAACAAGTTTCTCTGTTGCTCCAACTAGGGGCCATACAGCCGGTCCCTCTGCCAGAAGTGGGCCTAGGATTTTATTCTCGCCTGTTCCTAGTACCAAAGAAGGGGAACACGTGGAGACCAATTTTGGATTTATCTATCCTCAACACTTATCTGGACATTCCCAAGTTCAAAATGTTGACGTTGCAGCAGCTTTTACCTCTGCTGGGCAAAGATCATTGGATGGTAACTTTGGATCTCAAGGAGGCTTACCTTCATGTTCCTATCAGACTCAGTTGCAGAAAGTATCTGCGTTTTCGAGCTGGGACTTCTCACTATCAGTTCTCTGCATTGCCCTTTGGCTTATCTACTGCCCAGAGTGTTCACGAAAGTTCTGGCTCCAGTGATAGCTTTCTTCAGACTAAAAGGAATACAGATCTATCCTTATTTGGACGACTGCCTAATTCTGGCTCAAGGAAGGGAAGAGCTTCTTCATCATTTGGAATATGTGATAGCAGTGCTAAGATGCCTAGGGTATTCTGTGAGCGAAATAAAGTCCAGTCTAGTACCCTCTCAAGACATGTGCTTTCTGGGTGTGAGACTGAATACAGCAGCCCAGATGGCCTTTTTAACCCCGGACAAACAAAAGAGTCTATCCCTTTACTTCCATCAACTATCTCATCAGTCCGGGCTGACTGCAAGGACAGTCCTTCAAGCCTTAGGGTTCATGGCATCTTGTATTCTGGTGCTTCCCAATGCCAAACTGCATATGAGGAAGCTACAATGGTATCTCAAATATGTATGGACACAGCACTGCCAGGATCTGGACACTGTCATTTAAATAATACCTTGCATTCAGAAGGAATTTTTGTGGTGGGCTCAGGAATGTCACCTAAACAAGGGACTCTCTGTGACCCGGCCAGAGGCAAGTCAGATTTTAACGACAGATGCCTCGGACAAAGCTTGGGGAGCTCATCTAAATGGAAAGTGGATACAAAACAAGTGGCCTGTCAGACTACAACATCTACATATCAACATGAAGGAGATGTTAGCAGTCCAGTTTGCATTAATAGCTTTCAAGGAATTCCTTCTTCCAGGACAGGTGTTGATTCTAACAGACAACACAACTGTCATGTGGTACATCAACAAGCAAGGGGGAACGCATTCTTATCCTCTATGCAGGCAAGCAATGGTTTTGTGGGAGACTGCTCTCAGTTTACAGCTCAATCTTCAGGCAAGGTTTCTGCCAGGAGCACAGAACTCCTTAGCAGATGTGTTGAGCAGACGGATTATGGATCCCCACGAGTGGAAATTGGATCCTCATGTATTTCAGAAATTGACAGTGTCATGGGGAACTCCAGACGTAGATCTGTTCGCTTCTCCACTGAACCATCAGCTGCCAAAGTTTTGCACAAAAAGGTTTCATCCCACAGCTTGGAGAGTGGATGTTCTTTCTTTCAATTGGAGCAATCTTCATGTGTATGCCTTTCCACCTCTGCCTCTCCTCCCAAAGGTACTTCTGAAGGTCAGACAGGACAAGCCAAGGATGATTTTAATAGCTCCAGATTGGCCTCGACAGCACTGGTACCCATTACTAAGAAGTCTAGTATGGAAGCCTCCATGGCCTTTGCCTTCGATTCCACACCTGTTGTCACAGGTGGACAGCCATTTGCTCAATGTCAAGCTTCACTCTCTGCACCTAACAGCCTGGCATATTCTGTTTTGAACCATAATGGGCCTCCACTTCCTCAGCAAGTTTTGAATGTTATTTTGGAAGCTAGAAGGCCTAGTACAAGGAAAGTGTACGCTGATAAATGGAAGAGATTTTTATTTTGGAGTGCAGCAAAAGATTTTGATGTTTCTGAGCCTAATTTGTGTGTGGCTCTTCAATATCTTACTGAGTTACTAGACAAAGGTTTGTCTTTCTCTTCTATTAAGTTCATGCTGCAGCAATTTCAGCTCACTATGATTGCGACCCGCCATTGTTTTCTCATCCTTTGTTCAAGCAATTTCTTAGAGGGCAAAGAATATAAGACCCCCGAAGAGCTCCTACTCCTGCTTGGGATCTCAATTTTGTGTTGGAGAAACTCACTCTACAACCTTTTGAGCCTGCAGCTACTGCTGAGTTGAAATATTTATCATGGAAGACTGCTTTTTTGTTGGCCATTACCTCTGCAAGACGGGTTTCTGAATTACAGGCCCTTATGGCAGTTGAGCCTTTCTTGATTTTCCATAAGGATAGGGTATCATTACGTACTAATCCTTCCTTTATGCCTAAGGTGGTTTCTAGTGTGGCTTTAAACCAGACTATTCATTTGCCTACTTTTTATGCAAATCCCCAAAATAAGGGGAAAAGATTTTGCACACTTTGGATGTACACAGGCAGTTGCGTTATTATTTGGACAGAACTAAAGGGTTCAGGCAGTCTCAGCAGTTGTTTGTTTCTTTTGCTTTGAGTTCTCAGGGCAAGCCTGTGTCAAAACAAACTATTTCTAAGTGGATTGGGTTTTGCATTGCTTTCTGTTATTCCCATCATGGCAAGGAGGTTCCAGCTGGGATTAGGCCTCATTCCACTAGGGCTACTGCCACTTCAACAGCTTTTTGAGGGAGTGGCAACCAAGGATATTTTGGAGGCAGCTACTTGGAGTTCTGTGCATACTTTCTCTAAGCATTATCACCTGCCACTTTACTCTAAGTCCAGGGCTGGTTTTGCCACTGCGGTTTTGCAGGGCATTTTGGCAGCTCCTGCTTCCATATAGTTAGCCATCCTCCCTTACCTCTGCTTTGGGATTCTACCCAAGTGTCAGGACTGCAGCAATGTGAGATGAAGAACATAGTACAGTTTTGTACCTACCATAAATGTAGATGTTCAAGATCCACATTGCTGCAGTCAATACCTCCCTCCTTCCCCTCTGTAGTTGGAGGTGGTTGTGTGGGTTGGGTTGTACATATTGTGTATATTGTATATGTATTGTACATATAGTTAGTGCAAGGGTGGTTGGTTATTTGTTTGCTGTCTTTTGGTTTTGACCTTTGTTTTTAAGGTCTTCTGACATCTGGGGCAGGAAAAGACTGAGGATATGACGCCGGTCATGCGCATTTGTACCCTGACGTCCTGACGTCAGTTAAAAGCGCCATGACCGACGTCAGCCTTATACTTTGATATTCGGGCCGACCGTGGACAGCGGACTACCCAAGTGTCAGGACTGCAGCAATGTGGATCTTCGAACATCTACATTTATGGTAGGTACAAAACTGTACTTTGTGGTAAAAACTCAAAATTACTACATCTCCACCCCTTACCTCTGCCCACCTGCTTGTGCCTTTAGGAGGAAAACTCTCCTTCCACGCAAGCAACTGGGACACTATTACCATCGACCTATGGGTTCCTCAACATAGTGTCCCAGGGATACAAATTTTATTTCCACTCTCCGCCAACCTCAAAAGGGTTCCCAGGTCTTCCTCCAAACCAGTGGGCAGAGGCCAAAAATCAAGTCCTTTCCCTGCTCTCCATGAGGGCAATACAGCATGTTGCAGAACAGATAGGCCAAGATTTCTACTCCAGACTATTCCTAGTACCCATAAAAGAGGGCACATGGCACGCCCTATCCTCGATCTATCCATTCTAAACACTTGTCTGGTGATACTAAAATTCAAAATGCTCACCCTCCAGCTGCTTCTACCAATGCTTTCCAAGGATGCTTGGTTTAGCCAACCTAGACCTAAAAGAGGCCTACCTACAGATCCCAATCATAGTATCATGCAGGAAATACCTACATTTCAGGGCAGGATGTATGCACTTTCAGTACTCTGCGCTTTCCTTTGGCTTATCCACTGCTCCCAGAATTTTCAGAAAATGCCTGGCTCCTGCCATTGGTTTTTGCAGACAAAGAAATATTTCAAATTTACTCATAGTTAGATGATTGCCTTATTCAGGCAGACAGTCAGGAAAAGCTGTTACAGCACCTGACTTTTGTAAGGGACCTACTGACCTCCTTTGGGTATACTATCAACAAAAGAAATCAAAACTAGTCCCCACACAAAAAGTGTATTCCTGGGAGCAAGCCTGGACACAGGATTCCAGATGGCATTCCTTACTCCAGAAAAACAAGCCTACCTGACAGGCTACTTCTGTCAACTAGCCACCAGAACCCTGTTAACCACAAGGAAAGTCCTGCAAACTCTAGGGTTCATGGCTTCCTGCATCCTACTTATTCCATATGCCAGACTGCATATGAGAAAAGTACAATGGTACCTAAAAAGCCTTTGGTGTCAACACTGTCAAGACTGGGAAACTCTCATACCAGTGATACCATGTCTAAGGAAAGATTTTCTTTGGTGGGCAGCTTGCAACCAGAACAAGGGACTTCCCTTCTCACAACCCCACACCGCCCAAACCCTCACCACAGAAGCATCAGACTATGCCTGGGGTGCACACCTGGACAGCAGGTGCATGCAGGGCCATTAAAGCCCAAATCAAATACATGTGTATATCAACCAAAAAGAGATGTTAGCTATTCAGAACGCCCTGACGGCCTTCAGACTCCTACTCTCCCCGGGGCCTCTACTGATCAAGACAGACAACACCACAGTGATGTGGTTCATCAACAAGTAGGGAGGGACTCACTCTTAGCCTCTCTGCAGGCTCGCCATCACCCTTTGGCACACTTCCTCAGCCATGCAACTACACCAGCTAGCACAATTCCTGCCAGGCTCACTAAACTCTCTGGCAGGCAACTTTAGCAGAAACCTGCTAGACCCACATGAGTGGCAGCTAGACCACGAAACCTTCACCCCCCTAACCCAGAAATGGGGCACCCTGAAGGTGGACCTTTTTGCCTCCCACTCCAATCATCAGCTCAGCAAATTCTCCACCAGGGAACCTCACACCAAGGCCTGGAAGGTGGATGCTCTATCCTTCCAGTGGTAAACCTCTCAGTCTATGCATTTCCCCCTCTACCACTCGTTTCAAGGGTACTGCTCAAAATAAGGGAGGAAAAACTGAGGGGAATTCTGATTGCCCCAGACTGGCCACGCTAGCACTGGAACCCACTGCTGCACAGCCTGTCACCCCTGCCACCATGGCACCTACCTCAGATCCCAACACTCCTGACCCAGAGGAATGGAGAATACATGCATTCCCAATTGCAGACCCTCAACCTGGCAGCCTGCCCTATTCCCTGACCACCTCTCAAGCTGCCAGCCTAAGCAAACAAGTCGTAGATGTGAGGCCAGACGCCCTAGCACTAGGAAATCCTATGCTGACAAGTGGAAAAGGTTTTGCACCTGGATCCAGGCTAAGGGAGCCGGAATGGCACAGCCCTCCTTGCCTCTCATCCTGGATTACTTGGCAGTCCTACTACACAGGGGTCTATTCTTCTCTTCTATTAAAACTCATGTCTCTGCCATCTCTGCTTATTACAGCACAGTGCCTCCTCTCTTCTCACGCACTGTCGTCAAACAATTCCTAAGTGGGGCTAACAACTTAAGGCCACCCAGAAGAGCTCCTACCCCAGCTTGGGACCTTTAACTTTGTGTTGGAAAAGCTCACCCTACCCCCCTTTGAACCTGTAGCTTCAGCAGAGTTAAAATTTATCTCTTGGAAAACAGCCTTGCTTCTGGCCATCACTTCAGCTAGAAGAGTATCAGAGCTACAAGCACTCATGGCTGTAGAGCCCTTCATTTTCCATCCTGACAGTCTCTCACTTCGGACTAACCCATCTTTCATGCCTAAAGTGGTATTCAGTATGCCTCTCAACCAGTCCATACATTTGCCCACCTTTTTCCCTAACCCACAAAACAAGGGGGAAAGGATTCTGCACTCTCTAGATGTGCACAGACAGCTCAGATTCTAGCTGGACAGGACTAAATCTTTCAGAAAAACTGATCAATTGCTAGTCAGCTTCGCAGCAGAAGCAGAGGGCAAGGCCATATCCAAACAATCTCCAAATGGATAGCACACTGCTTCCATTTCTGCTACAGACGTCATGGGAATCCACCCCCAAAGGGAGTTGGGACACATTCCACCAGAGCAACCGCCACCTCTGCAGCCTTTCTCAGAGGGGTCCCCACCAGGGACATCCTGAAGGCTGCAACATGGACATCTGTTCATACCTTCACCAAGCATTACCACCTGCCTATCTTCTCCATATCCAGGGCAGGCTTTGCCACCACTGTCTTGCAGGGGATCCTAGCTAGCCCACAGTCTTCTTGACTGCCTCCACCCTTTTCTTCAGCTTTGGGAATCAACCCAAATGTGATGACTGCAGCAGTGAAACACAAAGAACGTAGTACAGTTGTGTATACTAACCATAAATGTAGATGTTCGAGCGTATTCACTGTTATAGTCCTGGTTTCCCTCCCTCCATCCCCCTTGCCTCTCTCTCTCTCTCTCTTCCTCTCTCCTTACAGGGATTTTTTGGTATTTACTTTCTACTGGTGGTGGTCTTCCACCATAATGGTAGCCATAATCAAACCTCCAAAAGATGTGGACATCCTACAAAAGAGCCTCACTGAGACAGATGTCTGGTGTCAAAGCCGTGGCCTCAAGCTCCATGCCAAAGTGCATGGTCATCCCTTTCGGTAAGAACTCTGTACCCATGAACTACCACATAGACGGTAGTCTACTTAACACCAAAAGTGTGATAAGAGACCTTGGGACACAGGTGGACAGTAGTCTCTCCTTTAATAATCACATCGCTACAGTAGTCAGGAAATCCTTCTACATGGCACACCTCATCACAAAAGGTTTCTCATGCAGGAAAAAAGAGGTCTTTGTTCCCCTCCACTCGTCACTCATTAGACCCATTATAGAGTACAACGCCCCTTTTGGTATGTACCTCACAAGACATCTACAACAACTGGAAAGGCAGTAGAAATACCTCACAAAGAGGATTACCAGCCTTAAACAGATGCCCTACGCAGACCGTCTCAAAAACTCCAGCTTTGCTCTGCCGCATATCGCCTACTCAGAGGCAATCTCTGCCTAACAAACAAAGTTGTGTTAAACCCAGAGCTTTTGGACATGCACCACTTAATCCCTCCGAGCTATACGGTCTAGGAACCTAAACTTTGTCACCACAATAAACAGAACATGCTAGAGGGATAGATTCTTGTCCCAGAGACTTCCCATACTGTGAAACAAACTACCTATCTATATCGGACAAAGCTCCTCATTTGCACTCTTCAAGAAAAATCTTGATGATTGGATGGGAGATGGGAAATTCACCCCCTTCTGTGGTTCTTCTCGACAGTGGCACAGGAAAATAACTTTCTTGGGTGGCTAAAGCCAGGGTACCTTTTGGCTAGGCTTATATAGGCCCTAGGGCCAACAGCCTAGTACCTACCCATGAACCTATAACCTAGCTCCCTTTTTGGGGGGCTTCTGACAGGGCAAGAAAAACTGATGTAATGGCGTCGGCTGCCTGATTTTATACCACCGACTACCTGACGTCAGTTCTGGCTGACATCAACTGATGCAGAAATACTAAGCCTCTGGTATTCTGGCCGACTAAGGGCTACCCCTGGCAGGATAACCCAATGGTGATGACTGCAACAGTGAATACACTCGAACATCTACATTTATGCTAAGTGTACACAACTGTACTTTCTCCATCCATCTCTCAAATCCCTCAAATTGACGGCTTGGTTGCTCTGGTACCCAACATAGCCAGGTTGCAAAATCTTTCATCACCCACATGGCACGTTTTAATATCTTCTCAGAAAGGTTCAACAAGAAAATTATACCTTAGCAAGTGGAAAAGATTCACAACTTGGGCTCTGCAGAATAAAATTGATCCCTACTTCGCACCCCTTTCTTCCATCTTAGAATTTCTAACAAGTCTTTTCAAAGAAGGTGCAGCAGCTGCTACTATTAGGGTGCAATTAGCAGCAATCTCATGTTTTCATCTAGGTGAAAATGGACCAAATATGTCACTCAGATTGTGCAAAGCTTTTCTTAAGGGCACTTGTCTTTTAAGACCACCAATAAAATCTCCACTAACGCCATGGAACCTCAATTTTGTTATATCCATGATAATCCTTCCACAGTTTGAACCTGCATCCTCGTGATCTGAAGTATTTAACTTGGAAAAATATCTTCTTGGTAGCCATCACTTCAGCCAGAAGAGTGTCAGAACTACAAGCATTGTCAGTCAAACCCCTATATTTATTGTTTCATAATGACAGAGTTTCACTACGTACAAATCCATCTTTCTTACCTACAGTGTGTTCAGAATCCAACTTAAATCAGACCATAGAGTTACCAGTCTTTTTTCCTAAGTATGGCAGTAAGGCAGAATAAGTGCTACACCAACTTGATGTCCACCGACAGTTACATTTCTATTTACATAGAACAAAGGTTCAGAAAGTCTGACCAACTTTTTGTCTTTTATTCAGTTGCTAAAAAAGGTACAGCGGTACCCAGAACCACTCTCTCCAGATGGTTGTCTGACCGTATTTCCTTTACTTATGATTCATTGAATAAAAAACTTCCAGGTAGAATAAAGGCTCATTCAAGTAGAGCAATCACCACTTCAGCCTTTCATGCTAGAGTGCCTATAAATACCATTTGTGCAGCAGCAACTTAGGCAAGACCACATACCTTTATTACTCATTACAAAGTAGACATGGCCTCCAGGGACAGGGCCTCCTTTGGGTCCACTGTGCTGAAGAATATACTCCCGTGAGCCACCCAAGACTAACGGTGCTAGGGATGGTGTCTCATCAGTAAAAATGAATGCAAGATAGGATAACCTCACATAAAGAAGTTATGTTCTTACCATAACGTTCCATGTGAGTTGTCCATCTCGCCATTCATTCTTATGTCCCTTCCTCCAACCCCCAGCCTGTGGATTCTGGTGGATCTGGACATTTTTATTACGTTTGGACAAATCTTTCATGTTGACCCTGTTTAATTGCTTTACTAGATGAAGTTTTATGCACATCTGTATGGTGTTTTATTTATAGATATATATATATATATATATATATATATATATATATATATATATATATATATATATATATATATATATATACACATATATATATATATATATATATATATATAAGCACACACATATATATATATATATATATATATATATATATGTGTGTACACACACACACACACACATATATAAATATATATATATATATATATATATATATATATATATATATATATATATATATATATATATATATTTATATATATATATATATGTGTGTGTGTGTATCGGAGATCTTTACCTCTGCAAACTTCACTCACCTTACCACTACCAACTGGGGCAACTCGGGATAAACATGGTTACACTTGTAAGGGCTCTAGGACCATTAGCCTAGTAACCTCCTTTGAAAAGCTCTGCATATACTTTTGTAGAAACTGTGTCTTAGCAGGATGGCAGCAACCAGAGAAGGCCCTGCCTTTTGATAACGTTGATTTCCCTGGATTGTATTGGAGTTTTTGAAGGCATGGGCTTGTTTTTAATTTAGGAATGTAGTCTTAGAGTTGTAGACATGTTTTGGAATATAATGCAATTTTCCCAGTCATGGTTACAGCCAGGTGATGTAGTTGTAGTGGCCCTTCTTTCTGAGATTAGTGATTTGGGTGATTAGCCAGGGTGAAGGTTGGTATCTGGAATGCCTGTCTTGTAATGGGAAAATATGTAGTCCTGTCCTTCCAGAACCTCTTTTAAAAAAAGTAGTTGCAGAGTCATTTTATTATAGTATTACAGTCTAGCCTATAGGGACTAGTTGGAAGGCAGGTTTCAGGTCTCTGTAGAATAGTCTACAGGATACTAGTGTACATAGAGCTTTGGGTTTTTCAATGCATGCAGCTCTGGAATGGACTTTGATCACTCCGCAAAATCCCCTGTACTGTATGGTGCAAGTCTGCTATATGAGTTTAGCTGCTGCGTAATGGTTAAGGGGTGTATACGTCCCATACAATAGGTACAGGGTTTGATTCTCACCTTTGAGGGAAATTGGATAGGCTTAAAGTGGCCCATAAGGGCAGCTAACCTCGTTTTTGCTTATTGAACTTATTGATACGAGTGGTGGGATTATTTGATCTGGATAGGGTCGGTGGGATTATTTGATCTGGATAGGGTCAGTGGGAAAGGTAAACAATTTGATGTAGACCATGTCTTGATAGGCACATGCTCAATGCGGTTTGAGATTTTGCACATCAGGCACACTAAATTCGCCTAAAGTGATATTATTCCCTTATGGTGATGATCCTTCATTGATATGAGGGCAGATAGAGTGTAGGGTTGAGAACAAGTGGATGTTCATCGTGTTTCACTGTTGCAGTCATTACTCTTGGGTTATCCTGCAGGCAGGCTACCCGCAGTCGTCCATAATTCCAAAGTCTAGGTCTGGCGTCGGTTGCTGTCGCCTCCTCCCTGACGTCAGTGCGCCAGGGGTATAAAAGATGCAGCCGACGCCATTTTTTTCAGTCTTTCTTGCCGCGCGGTGCCCGAAGCAAAAGCAGTTCACAAGTGCCGGTCAGCCGACTACTGAGATTTTCACAGACGAATTTCAGATCCGAAGTCTTCATTAAAGCTTAGTACCCCGTTGGGGAAACTTTTTTATATTGCTCCAGACCGATGTCAGAAAAAGTTAACAATTGTATTTCTTGTGGGAAGCAAATACCTCCATAAGGATTTTCATTCTTACTGTATTCCTTGCCTAGGCCCTGATCATAACGTTGCTAGCTGTCGGTTTTGTGCTAGATTCAACCAACGCACTATTAAGCGTCAGTTTGATTTTGCTTTTCTTTACTTTGGCCGAAAATTCAATTATATAATGCCGTTGGAATAGCCGATGACCGGAGTTTCTAAAAAACGCAAGGAAAAAGAGAAGGACAGGCATCCGCGGTCCAAAACAGACGAGGCTTCCGCTAAGCCTATCGCCGGTTCTCAGTGAGGTGTTTTCGCAGCCCCTGACACCCACTACCTCAGAGCCACAGGCTGCTGACGACTCCCACGTGGAGCCAGCTAGGCCTCTGGATACTCAAGGTATTGGACACTCTGAAATCATTCTCTCAGATGGGTCCGGAGCCATTGAGCAGGCATTGGCTTCTGAGGGTGTTTTCAGACCTACACAGCTATATGTAAAGCCTACTTCAGCTTCTAAAGCAAAGACTAAAGCAGCTTTAAAGACAAAGAAACAAGTACAGCATTCTCCAGGACAAACTTCCATGCCTAAGAAACAGATGCTCAAAATGGCTGAAGACCTTATTACCTTGATCAGGGGTTCCCATCCCCCTCCTGATAAGAGGCCTAGGCAGGAGACGGACTGATTCTTCAGATCAGGTTTCCATTTCCTCTGACTCCTCTTCTGTACAGGAATACTCTCTTCCTCCCTATGAGGATTCTGATGCTGAAGAATCCATTCCTTCAGCCTCTCCTCCTGAGGATTATTCTGTTGGGGAAACCCTGCATACCATGAGGGAGCACTTCCACTGGGAGAGCCAAGATTACTCAGAATCATAGAAAAGGCTTAGAGAGTTTCTTTTACTTCTCAGCACAGACCTCTTGCTATTCCCCCTCTGCTAGACATTGTAGAAGATGTAGTTTGAGTCCGGCCTATCTGCAGACTCTCTACCTCCAGCTCCTGTTAAACCAGACAGATATTACATGGTTCCACATTCACATAAATTTCTTTATAAAAACCCTGCAGCTGACCCAGAAACTATTTCTCAGGGTCCCAAAGGGGTTAAGGCTGCTACTGCAAAAAACCCTATCCCTTCTGACAGGGATTCAAGGGCACTAGACGGATGGGGGGAAAAAGCTTTACGCTTCGGCTACTTTGGCTGTGAGGGCTTTAAATTGTCAATTTCATATGATTAAATATCAGCAATACTTAATGTCACTGTTAAAACAGAAAATGTTGGCCAGTTCTGATTGTGCAGAATATAAGGAAATGCAGGATTTATTGCATGCAACTGGACAAGTGGGAAAGCATATTTTGCACAATGTGGTTTTGATTCTCTGGAGGCCTCCTCCAGGGCCGCAGTTACGGGTTCTGTCATTAGAGGCATGCTTGGTTAAAGGAACAAAATCTGCCTGATCATGTTAAAAGCAAAATTATTAGATGCTCCATTACAGCATGATACTTTATTTGGTGTTAAAGCAGAGGAGGTTTTGAAGAAAATGGAGGACAAAGCGAAATCTATGCAAACAGTTACTTCTATATACTTTAAAAACCCTGTATCTAGATACTCCAGCCCTTGACTGGTTTCAAGCTTACCTCACTGGGAGACAACAAGCAGTAATGTGGCAAAACAAGCTCTCCTGCCTACTACCAAATACCATAGGAATTCCTCAAGGTTCCATATTAGGACCTCTCCTCTTTTCAGTCTTCATAAACGACATCCAAACAGTCATCCCTGAAGCCACCTGCATTCAATATGCAGATGACTTGACTATAATATGTTCCAATGCCTCTCTTGCAAATCTACTAACTACCACCCAACATAGCTTCACCAAAGTCGAAAACTGGCTTGCCAACCATCTCCTGATCTTAAATCCAAACAAAACCAAGTTACTTCTCTTCTACCCAACCAATAGATCTCCGACTGAAAACTTCACTATAAAATCCAATAATGGGACCATCATCTCCCCAGACACCTATACAAAGCTATTAGGAGTAAATATTGACAATAAACTCAGATTTGATATACATATCAACCAAGCCATTAAGTCAGTCAACAAGAAACTTGGGACCCTATATAGAATTAAAGCCTTCCTTACCCTGAATGCCAGGGCAGCCACAGCCCGTTCACACCTTCTCTCTACCCTACTATATGCCTCTCCTGTCCTCACTCACCTTAACAAATCTGATCTGGCCAAGCTCTCATCCTGCTATAATCACATTGCCAGGTTCGTTACAGGCCTACCCTACAGAACACACCACTGTACTAACCTGAAAAAGCTTGGATGGATAGAATTCCCACACCTTCTTCACCAGTCCGAACTCATAGAGGCCTTCAAAATCCTTAAACAACCTGAGAATACCCCAGCACTAAAAACTTAATGACTCCCTACTCCAATCTAAGCTGCCTTCACTCAGCAAACAGACTCCTTGTCCAAACAACTAAATCTCTCAACCTAGGTGGTGACGCGCTATTTGCCAGCACCACTGGTAAAATATGGAACTCTCTCCCAAATAACATCACGCTTGCAACTTCTCTAAGTCAATTCAAAAATAGTCTAAAACTCCACTTCAAGTCACACTGGCTATGTCCTTGCTCAAACCCAGACTAGCTCTGTGCCATTAACTAAAACATAAACAACTAGCTAAGATGATAAGTACTTTGTATACTGTGATAAAGAAATATGTATCCTGTCTAACTCTATGTCATTATACTGCCTACCGTCCTTGCTAATATGTTATTAATGTTACACTGTAGTAATCTCAGAAATAGTAATGGCAGTCTTGTACTTGCATGTAAATAGCCTATGTTTTTGTTAAGTTCTTTCAGCTCATTTACTGTACCTAATTATCAGTGTAACTCTGTTGGAGCTTTTCTCCCCGGGCCTCCGCTGAAAAAGGACATGTATCCAGTCGGACCATCCCGGTTAACAAATGTAAAATAAATAAATAAATAATAAATAAACAGTAAAGGAATTTTTACTGGTTCAGCCACCAAGATTTAGCAGGAACTGGCCTACAAAGAATTGGTCCTTTCCAGTGTCAGACAGGCCACAAAGAGGCAGATACAGACATCCCAGAGGCAGATCCCAGCCCCAGGGCTCATACAGGCCTGAAAAGTGGGGCGTTTCGACCTCCAAAAGTGGAGAAAACAAAGCACAGCCATACAGGAAACAGTCCCAATGACTTGCCTCTGCCAGCACCAAGCACTTATCTTCTTGCAGCCCCCTTAGGGGGAAAACTAGCACATTTCTTTCAAAATTGGCAAATGGTCACCCAGGACAAATGGGTATTGAATATAGTGTCCCAGGGCTACAGGTTCCACTTTCACACCCTGCCAAAGGCAAGAGGTATGCGAAACCTGCCACACAATCAATGGGCATAGGCACAAAAACAAGTTTCGTCCCTTATGAACATGAGGGCCATTCAGCAAGTACCACAACAAGAGCAGGGACAAGGATTTTACTCAAGACTTTTCTTGGTACCCAGAAAGGACAAAGCCTGGAGACCAATACTGGACCTGTCTTTTCTAAACACATTTCTGGACGTTTCAAAATTCAAGATGTTAACTCTGCAGCAGCTTCTGCCCATGCTGGGCAAGAAGGCTTGGCTGGTAACTTTGGACCTAAAAGAGGCATACCTGCATATCCCAATCAGACAGTCTTGCAGAAGATACCTCAGATTCATAGCTGGCTCAATGCACTACCAATTCTCTGGTCTGCCCTTTGGCTTATATACTGCGCCCAGGGTCTTCACAAAATGCCTGGCACCAGTAATTGCATTTTGCAGACAGAGGAATTCAAATATATCCTTACTTGGACGACTGCCTTATACAAGCAGAGAACAAGGACACTCTGCTAAAGCATCTGGCATTCGTAAAAAGATTATTAATTTGCCTAGGGTATACAGTAAACGAAAAGAAATCAAAACTAGTACCCTCTCAAGAGGTAATATTCCTGGATGCAAGCCTAAATACAATTGCCCAGACGGCTTATCTCACACCAGACAAACAAAGGCAACTAACTTTTTACTTCAAAATGTTGGCAGCAAAGACCCAGTTATCTGCAAAAAAAATTCTGCAGGCTTTGGGCTTCATGGCATCCTGCATTCTGCTAATTCCATATGCCAGACTGCATATGAGGAAACTTCAGTGGTACCTAAAAAGTGTCTGGACTCAACATTGTCAAAGCCTGGAAGCATTAATTACCCTCATTCCTTGCCTGCAGCAGAAGTTTCGATGGTGGGCACATGCCTGTCACCTCAACAAGGGACAGCCATTCACTCTACCCACAGCCAGGCAGTCAATAACAACAGATGCATCAGATTATGCCTGGGGAAGCACACATGGCAGGAAAATGTATTCAGGGCACATGGTCCACAAGCCAAATGCATCTACATAGCAGTCAAAAAGAGATGCTAGCTGATGTCCTTCAAGGATGCATCTGCAGTCCTAACATATGGGTTGTCCTGCCTCAGGCAGCCCTTCGGTCGGCCGGATTCCAAAGTCTGGGTCTGGCCTCGGCTGATGTCGCACTTCACCCGACGTCATAGCTGCTGTGAATTGGGTATAAAGGCATCAGCCGACGCCATTTTCCCCAGTCTTTCTTGCCGCGCGGTGCCCGAAGCAGAAGCTGTTCGCAAGTGCCGGTCGGTCAGATCCAGAGATTTCTACTACCGAAGACTTCTAAAAAGCTAAGTACCCCGTTGCGGACTCTTTCTTGCCTCAGCCGATGTCAGAAAAAGTAAATAATTGTTTAACTTGTGGGAAACAAATACCTCATAAGGATTTCCACTCTTACTGCCTTCCTTGCTTAGGCCCAGACCACGACGTATCAGCTTGTCTAGCCTGTGCTTCCTTCAACCGACGGACACTTAGACGTCGGTCGGAGTTTGCAGAGGAGTTTTGGTCCCGCTTTTGCTTACAAAATGCCGTCGGAGACTCCGACTTCACAATTAGCTAAAAGCGTAAGGAAAAGGACCGACACTCGCGGTCCAGCGTTTCGCCGAAACCACGGTTAAGCCAACCGCGAGTGTCTCGGTTTCGGCTGAAACCGAGTCCTCGGTTCTTCCTTCGGCCGAAAGCATACCTCCGGCAGCGAGGCCTCACACAGCATGGCTGAATCTGCTACTGAAATTTCTCCTGCTGTAGCAGGCACCCAGGATTTATCAGATACTATTCCTTTAGACATATCTACTCCTGCACGTGGAGCTGCTAGGCCCCCTGCATCTATGTCTATCAAGGCTTTTTCTAGGGCTAAAGCAGCTAAATCTTCTAAGGCCTTGCCTGCTAAAACCCCCTCACACAGGCCTACCTCTAGTTCCCAAATGCTCAGCCTGGCTGAGGATCTCATTTCTTTGATCAGGGGATCCCAACCTCACCCAGACAGGGCCTCTCAACCCCCTCCAGAGAAGAGGCCTAGAGCAGAGCCCCCGGACGCAGTTTCTACAGACTATTCCTCGGATGATTCAGAAAACTCAAATCCTCCAGAAGGCCCTTATTCTCCATATGAGGATTCTGATGCAGAAGACTCCATTCCTTCTGCCTCTCCTCCTGAGGAATTTTCTTTTGGGGAAACCTTACATGCTATGAGAGAGCAATTTCAATGGCAGGGCCAGGATTTTTCAGATTCAAGGAAAAGGCTAAGGACCTTTTACATTTACCACAGCATAGGCCTTTAGCCATTCCTCCAGTACTAACAGTTGTGGATGATGCATTTAATGATGCCTGTACTGCCCCTGACTCTCTTCCCCCGGCCCCTGCTAAGCCCGATAGATATTACAGGGTCCCGGACACACACTTTCACTTGTATAAGGCTCCTATTGCAGATCCTGAAACCATTTCACAGGGCCCCAAAGCTGTAGCAGCTGCCTCTGCCAAAAACCCCCTCCACTCTGAAAGAGAATCTAGAGCATTAGAGGTGGGGTAAAAAGTTTATACTTCTGCTACTCTTTCGCTAGGGCCTTAAACTGTCAATTCCACATGATTCAGTATCAGGAATTTTTGTTAGACCAGCTAAATAAAAAACTGTCCTCTCCTGAACCTATAGACCGTAAGTCCCTTCAGGATTTGGTACATAACACTCAGCAGGTCAGTAATCATTCCTTAAAATGCGGCTATGATGCACTGGAGGCTTCCTTTAGATCAGCTATGACTAGAACAGTGATCAGAAGGCATGCATGGTTAAAAGAGCAATCCTTACCAGACCATGTAAAGTCAAAGCTCCTAGATGCTCCCATGGAGAAACAAAGTTTGTTTGGCTCCCCTGCACAGCAAGTGCTAAAGAAGGTGGAAGAAAAAGCAAAATCTGTCCAAACAGTCAAGGATTTCTTACAGGTCCAGCCTCCGAGGTTTAGTAGAAATTGGCCTTCGAAGAATTGGTTCTTTCCAGACACCTCCAGAGCACAGAGAGGCAGAAATAGGCGCCCAAGAGGCAGAGGTCAATCCAGAGGTGCCTACAGAGGACGTCAGTGGCAGCCTAACAACCAGAGAAGTACTGCCACAGATCCAGCTACTACCACTTCCACAGGACAGACACAATGACTTGACTCTGATACCGCCTACCAGGGAACAACTGGAAGCACCCTTAGGCGGAAAGCTAGCCATATTTTCCGTAAACTGGCATTACATTACAGGAGACAAATGGATTTTACAGACAATAGACAAAGGCTACAGGTTTCACTTCCACACTCTTCCAAAAAAGAGAGGAATGCCAAACCTACCACCAAACCAAAAAACAAACGCTCTAGGACAAATCAACCACTTACTAAGGATGAGAGCTATAGAAAAGGTACCGCCTATGGAACAAGGACAAGAATTTTACTCCAGACTTTTCCTGGTACCAAGGAAGGAAAACCAATGGAGGCCTATTCTCGACCTTTCCGCTCTGAACACATATCTCATTGTTCCAAAATTCAAAATGCTGACCCTACAGCAACTTCTTCCCATGCTGGGCAAGGAGTCTTGGCTGGTGACTCTAGATCTCAAGGAGGCATACCTGCACGTCCCTATACGACCAGATTGCAGAAGATACCTCAGATTTCTTGCAGGATCAGAGCATTATCAATTCTCAGCATTGCCCTTTGGCTTATCTACTGCGCCCAGAGTATTCACGAAATGCCTGGCATCAGTAATTGCTCATTGCAGGCTTCAGGGAATTCAGATTTATCCATACCTGGACGACTGCCTAATACAAGCGGACAACAAGACCAAATTAACAAAAGATTTGGAAAAGGTTATACAACTACTGCAAGCCCTGGGATACACAGTCAACATGAAAAGTCAAGGCTGGTACCATCCCAAAGGATAACATTCTTGGGTGCAGAACTGGACACTTCAAATCAGATGGCATTTCTCACAGCAGAAAAGCAAAACAACTACCACTCTATTTCATGGCATTAACAACACAGAACCAGCTTACAGCAAGGAAAGTCCTGCAAGCCCTGGGTTACATGGCATCCTGCATAATATTGATTCCACATGCCAGGCTGCATATGAGGAAGTTGCAGTGGTACCTAAGGAATATATGGTCTCAACACAAGCACAGTCTAGAAGCCCAGATTCCAATAATTCCATGCCTGAAACAAGAATTCCTGTGGTGGGCTCAGGCCTGTCAGTTGAACAGAGGACTGCCTTTCCACAAACCTCACCCAAGCCAGACTATCACCACGGACGCCTCAGAACTAGGCTGGGGGGCACACATGGTGGACAAGTGTATACAAGGCCTATGGACACAAGACCAGCCGAATCTACACATAAATCAAAAAGAGTTGCTGGCAGTGAAACAGGCAATTCAGACATTCAGACCGTTTCTTCAACAGGGTCATTTGCTGATAAGGACGGACAACACCACAGTCATGTGGTATATCAACAAACAGGGAGGCACACACTCATATCCTCTATGCCGGATGGCAATGGACCTGTGGAATGTGGCCCTGAACCTCAACATTCAGCTCCAGGCCATATTTGTGCCAGGAAAAGAAAATATACTAGCAGACACCTTAAGCAGAACTACCACGGATGCCCACGAATGGATGCTGCATCCAGACATCTTCAAATCCATTACAAAGAAATGGGGACTACCAGAAATAGACCTGTTCGCATCCCCACACAACCACCAATTGAGGAAATTCTGCACAAGGACATACCACCCACTTGCTTGGAAGGTGGACTCCCTATCCTTCAGTTGGGAAAACCTAACAGCATATGCATTCCCACCTCTTCCTTTGATGCACAAAGTGCTACTGAAGATCAAAGAAGATCACCCAAGGATCATCCTGATAGCTCCAGACTGGCCGAGGCAGCATTGGTACCGCTACTGAGGAGTATGTCTCGGACACGCATGGCCTCTACCTCTAGTTCCTTTACTTCTAACACAGAACAACTTCAAGATCCTACATCCAAACTTGAAGACACTGCAGCTAGCTGCTTGGAATATTACATAAAACAAAATCACCCAGATTTATCTCAGAGGGTTAAAGACATTATCCTGGAGGCTCGCAGACCCTCCACAAGGAAGACTTATTCAGCCAAATGGAAAAGATACCTCATTTGGAGTGCAGCAAAAGGAGAAAATGTATCATTAGCAAACATAGCTAACATCCTGGAATACTTAGCAGAGCTTTTCCACAATGGCCTGTCTTACTCCTCCATTAAGATTCATGCATCAGCAATTTCAGCAGAATACAACATGGATCCTCCAGTCTTCTCTCATCCTCTACTCAGGCAGTTTCTGAGAGGAATTTAAAAATGTAAAGCCTCCAAGGAAGCCACCTTTGCCTACATGGGACCTTAACTTTGTGCTGGAAAAGTTAACACCCCCCCCCTTTCGAACCAGCAGCAACAGTAGAATTACAGTTCTTATCTTGGAAAACTGCTTTCCTGCTTGCAATCACTTCAGCAAGAAGGGTTTCTGAATTACAGGCATTAATGGCAGTACAGCCCTTCCTCATCTTCCATCAGGATAGAGTGTCCTTGAGAACTAACCCTACTTTTATGCCAAAGGTGGTCTCCAGGGTATCATTGAACCAAGCAATCCACCTACCAACATTCTTCCCCAACCCACAGAACAGGTGGGAAAGACTACTGCATACCTTGGATGTGCACAGGCAATTGCGCTACTATCTGGACAGAACCAAGAACAATAGAAAAACTGACCACCTTCTGGTAGCATATGCAACAGGAATGGAAGGAAAAGCAATTTCAAAACAGACAATCTCAAAATGGATAGGAAATTGCATTAGATTTTGTTACTCTTTTCATGGAAAGACAACTCCAGAAAACATAAGACGTCACTCCACAAGGGCTACAGCCACTACTACAGCTTTCTTACGAGGAGTGGCTACCAAGGACATTTTAGAAGCTGCTACTTGGAGCTCCATGCATACATTTGCCAAGCATTATAATCTACCTTTATACTCCAGATCCCGAGCAGGTTTTGCAACTGCTGTTTTGCAAGGGATCTTAACTGCACCATAATCATCTTAGTGCCTCCTCCCCCAGTTTGGCTATGGTATTCTACCCATATGTTAGGACTGCAGATGCATCCTTGAAGGACATAGTACAGATGTCCTTCAAGGATGCATCTGCAGTCATAACAAATGGGTTGTCCTGTCGTCAGGCAGCCCTTCGGTTGGCCGGATTCCAAAGTCTGGGTCCGGCTTCGGCTGATGTCGCACTTCACCTGACATCATCTCTGCTGGTCTTCGGGTATAAAGGCATCAGCCGACGCCATTTTCCTCAGTCTTTCTTGCCGCGTGGCGCCCGAAGCAGAAGCTGTTCGCAAGTGCCGGTCGGTCAGATCCAGAGATTACTACTACCGAATACTACTTGAAGACTTCTAAAAGCTAAGTACCCGTTGGGGACTCTTTCTTGCCTCCGCCGGTGTCAGAAAAAGTAAATAACTGTTTAACTTGTGGGAAACAAATAACTCATAAAGATTTCCACTCTTACTGCCTACCTTGTTTAGGCCCAGACCACGACGTAGCAGCCTGTTTAGCCTGTGCTTCCTTCAACCGACAACGCTTAGGCGCCGGTCGGAGTTTGCTGAACAGTTTTTCGGCTCAGATTTTGCGACATTATGCCGTCGGATCCTCCGACTACCCAAATTGTTAAAAACGCAAAGAAAAGACCGACACTCGCGGTCCGCAGTGTCTCTGTTTCGCCGAAACCGAAAACGGGTCAATCTTCAGCCGAATCCATGACTACTACTGAGGCTCCTGCTACCTTAGTTGAATCGGCCTCTGAAGTTTTGCCTACTACTGTGGTTCCTAGTGAATTATCAGACACCATCCCTTTGGATGTCTCTACCCCAGCACGTGGTGCTGCTAGGCCTCCTGCAGCCATGTCTATAAAGGCCTTTGCCAGGGCTAAAGCAGCCAAAACTGTTAAATCAGTGCCTGTTAAGACCCCCTCACATAGGCCCACTTCTAGTTCACAAATGCTTACTCTGGCAGAGGATTTAATCTCCTTAATTAGGGGATCCCAATCTCACCCGGACAGGGCCTCTCAGCCTCCAGAAAAGAGACCTAGAGCAGAGCCCCCCGAGCCAGTGTCCTCTGATGATTCTTCGGATGACTCAGACATTACAGATCAGCCAGAGGCTCCTTTTTCTACTTATGAAGATTCCGATGCTGAAGAATCCATTCCATCTGCCTCTCCACCAGAGGAATTTTCCTTTGGGGAAACCTTACATGCCATGAGAGAACAATTCCAATGGCAGGGACAAGATTTTTCAGATTCAAGAAAAAGGCTTAGGACCTTTCTGCACTTACCACAACATAGGCCCTTAGCCATACCTCCAGTTCTGCCTGTTGTGGATGATGCATTTAATGATGTTTGCACTGCTCCTGATACTTTACCTCCAGCCCCTGCCAAACCAGGTAGATTTTACAGGGTGCCAGACACTCATCACCACCTATTCAAGGCCCCACTTGCAGATCCTGAGACTATATCCCAGGGGCCTAAGGCAGTAGCTTCGACCTCAACAAAAAACCCTCTCCCTTCTGAAAGGGAATCCAGGTCCTTAGAGAGATGGGGGAAAAAGTTTACACCTCTGCTACTCTCTCAGCTAGAGCTTTAAACGGTCAGTTTCACATGATCCAATACCAAGAGTTTATGCTTGATCAGTTAACTAAGAAGCTGTCCTCTGATGACTCCTTAGATAAGAAATATGTTTTAGAAATGGTGAATAACATTCAGCAGGTTAGTAACCATTCTTTAAAATGTGGCTGTGATGCACTGGATGCTTCATTTAGATCAGCCATGACTGGCACAGTAATAAGAAGGCATGCATGGTTGAAGGAACAGGTTTTGCCGGATCATGTTAAAGCAAAGCTGTTAGATGCTCCTATGGATAAGGCCAGTCTATTTGGTACACCTGCTCAGCAAGTAATGAAGAAAATGGAAGAGAAGGCAAAATCTGTACAAACAGTTAAGGATTTCTTACAGGTTCAGCCCCCAAGGTTTAGCAGGAATTGGCCTGCCAAAAATTGGTCCTTTCCAGACTCCTCAAAATCTCAGAGGCAGGAATAGACACTCTAGAGGCAGAAATCAATCCAGAGGAGGTGCCTGTAGAGGACGCCAGTGGCAAGGCAATAACCAGAGAGGCACAGACACAACCACTGCCACTGCAACAGGACAATCACAGTGACTTGACTCTGACACTGCCTACCAGGGAGCAAATAGCAGCACCTTTAGGCGGAAAGTTAGCCTTATTTTCGAAAAATTGGCACTATATCACAAAAGACAAGTGGATTTTGCAAACCATAGACCAAGGCTACAGGTTCCACTTCCACACCTTACCAGTAAAAAGCGGAATGCCAAACCTACCTCCAAATCAAAAAACAGAAGCTCTAAAAGCAGATAGCTCAATTAACAAAGATGAGAGCTGTGGAAAGAGTACCAATAACACAACAGGGCAAAGGATTCTACTCCAGACTCTTCCTAGTACCAAGAAAAGAGAAAAGTTGGAGACCTATTCTCGACCTGTCCGTCTTAAACGCATACATCATTGTACCAAAATTCAAAATGCTGACCCTACAGCAACTTCTTCCCATGCTGGGCAAGGAGTGTTGGCTGGTAACTCTAGATCTCAAGGAGGCATACCTGCACGTCCCCATACGACCAAATTGCAGAAGATACCTCAGATTTCTTGCAGGATCAGAGCATTATCAATTCTCAGCATTGCCCTTTGGCTTATCTACTGCGCCCAGAGTATTCACAAAATGCCTGGCATCAGTAATCGCTCATTGCAGGCTACAGGAATCCAAATTTATCCATACCTGGACGACTGCCTGTTACAAGCGGACAACAAAAGCAAGCTGACAACAGATTTACAAAGAGTCATTTGCTTATTACAAGCCCTGGGATACACAGTCAATTTAAAAAAGTCAAGACTGATACCATCCCAGACAAGAACATTCTTGGGTGCGGAATTGGACACAGTAAAACAAATGGCATTCCTAACTGCAGAAAAACAAGCACAACTCCCTCTTTACTTCTTGGCATTAACAAAGCAGCACAAACTAACAGCAAGAAAAGTACTGCAGGCCTTGGGCTTCATGGCATTATGCATAATCCTGGTCCCCCATGCCAGACTGCATATGAGAAAACTACAGTGGTACCTAAAGAATTTATGGTCTCAACACAGGCACAGCTTAGAAACGCAAATCCCACTAATCCCATGCCTGAAACAAGAGTTCCTATGGTGGGCTCAAGCATGCCAGTCAAACCCAGGCTTGCCCTTCCACAACTTTCAAGCAAACCAAACCATCACAACGGATGCCTCAGACCTAGGCTGGGGGGCGCACATGTTGGACAAGTGCATACAAGGATTGTGGACTCCAGACCAGCTGCACCTGCACATAAACCAAAAAGAAATGCTGGCAGTAAAACTAGCAATCCAGAAATTCAAACCATTTCTCAAAGAAGGCCATTTAATGATAAGGACAGACAACACCACAGTCATGTGGTACATAAACAAACAGGGAGGCACTCATTCATACCCCCTATGCAGAATGACTCTGGACCTTTGGAATATGGCTCTGAGCTACAACATCCAGTTACAGGCAATATTTGTGCCGGGAAAAGAAAATACCCTAGCAGACATGTTAAGCAGAACCACCACGGATGCTCACGAATGGATGCTACACCCGGACATCTTCAAGGCCATCACAAAGAAATGGGGAATGCCACAAATAGACCTTTTCGCATCCCCACTCAACCACCAGCTTAAAAAATTCTGCACAAGGACATGCCACCCACTAGCATGGAAGGTGGACTCTCTATCCTTCAGTTGGAAAGGCCTGACAGCATATGCATTCCCACCTCTTCCTTTGATGCACAAGGTACTACTGAAAATCAAAGAGGAATGTCCAAGGATAATTCTGATAGCTCCGAATTGGCCAAGACAACACTGGTATCCTTTGCTGAGGAGCATGTCTCAGGGGAGAATGTGGCCAATACCCCTGATGCCTTTGATGTTAACTCAGAACAACTACATCATCATGCACCCAAACCTAAAAACCTTGCAACTGACTGCCTGGAACATCACATAACAGCTACTAACCCAGACTTATCCCAAAGGGTTAAAGACATTATCCTTGAAGCCCGCAGACCTTCAACAAGAAGGAACTATGCAGGAAAATGGAAAAGGTTTGTCATTTGGAGTACTGAAAGAGGAAAAGATGTCTCGAACATAGATATTGCTAACATCCTGGAGTACTTGGCAGAGCTTCTACATACGGGCCTGTCCTATTCCTCCATCAAGATACATGCATCAGCTATTTCCGCAGAATACAGCTTCGATCCACCTGTCTTTTCGCATCCTCTACTCGGGCAATTCCTCAGAGGGATCAAGAATGTAAAACCTCCTAGGAAACCACCATTACCAGCATGGGACTTGAACTTTGTGCTAGAAAAATTGACACTACTCCATTTGAACCAGCAGCAACAGCAGATCTTCAACACCTATCATGGAAAACTGCTTTCCTACTGGCAATTACTTCAGCAAGGAGGGTTTCGGAACTACAGGCCTTAATGGCAGTACAACCCTTCCTAATCTTCCATCAAGATAGTGTCCATGAGAACTAATCCTACATTTATGCCTAAGGTGGTATCCAGAGTGTCTTTAAACCAGGCAATCCACCTACCTACCTTCTTTCCCAATCCACAGAACAGGGGAAAGGCTGCTGCATACCTTGGATGTACATAGACAGTTACGCTACTACCTGGACAGAACCAAAAGTAACAGAAAAACTGACCAGCTTTTAGTAGCCTATGCAACAGGAAGGGAAGGAAAAGCGATTTCCAAACAGACAATCTCCAAATGGATAGGAAATTGCATAAGATTCTGTTACTCCTACCATGGAAAACCAGTTCCACAGAACATAAGACCTTATTCTACAAGGGCTACAGCCACTACCACAGCTTTCCTACGAGGAGTGGCAACCAAGGACATTATTGAGGTGGCTACTTGGACCTCCGTATATACATTTGCCAAGCATTATAATTTACCTCTATACTCTACATCCTGAGCAGGGTTTGCCACTGCTGTATTGCAAGGGATCCTAACTACACCATAATTCTTCTTCCTCCTCCCCTAGTTTGGCTATGGTATTCTACCCATTTGTTATGACTGCAGATGCATCCTTGAAGGACATAGTACAGTTTTGTACCTACCATAAATGTAGATGTCCGAACAGGATAGCATCTGCAGTCAAGATTACCCACCCTCCTTCCCCTCTGTGGTACTCCTAGGGTGTTTACCCTCCTAATAGCTAGCTGGGGGGGGAGTCTCTTATGGTGTATTTGTTTGTATATATGTACATACATGCTTATTTTTTGTGTTTGCCTTCTACTATTTTGGAAACATTGGCATTTATCCAAATTTTAGCTTTCCTAGAGGGCAACTGGCATCTGGGGCAAGAAACACTGAGGAAAATGGCGTCGGCTGATGCCTTTATACCAAGACCAGCAGAGATGACGTCTGGTGAAGTGCGACATCAGCCGAAGCCGGACCCAGACTTTGGAATCCGGCCGACCGAAGGGCTGCCTGACGACAGGGCAACCCATTTGTTATGACTGCAGATGCTATCCTGTTCGGACATCTACATTTATGGTAGGTACAAAACTGTACTTTTTGTACCTACCATAAATGTAGATGTCCGAGAGGTATGCATCTGCAGTCAGGATTACCCACCCTCCTTCCCCTCTGTGGTACTCCTAGGGTATTTGCCCATCTTGTAGCTAGCTGGGGGAATCTATTATGGTGTATTTGTTTGTATATATGTATATACATGTTTATTTTTGTTTGCTCTCTACTGTTTGGAATCATTTGCATTTATCCAAATTTAGCCTTCCTAGAGGGCACCTGGCATCTGGGGCAAGAAACACCGAGGAAAATTGCGTCTGCTGATGCCTTTATACCCAATTCACAGCAGCTATGACGTCGGTTGAAGTGCGACATCAGCCGAGGCCAGACCCAGACTTTGGAATCCGTCCGAAGGGCTGCCTGAGGCAGGACAACCCATATGTTAGGACTGCAGATGCATACCTCTCGGACATCTACATTTATGGTAGGTACAAAACTGTACTTTCAGAATGCCCTGACAGCTTTCAAGGATCTATTCCATCCAGGACAACTACTGATAAGGACGGACAATACTACAGTCATGTGGTACATAAACAAGTAGGGAGGCACATTCTTACCCCCTATGCAGACCAGCCATGATTTTGTGGGACACGGCATCGATTTGTCAAGTACACCTGCAAGCACAGTTCCTGCCAGTAAAGAACAATACTCTGGCAGACGAACTAAGCAGAAACCTCACTGATCCCCATGAGTGGAAACTGGATCCACAAGTCTTCAGCATGATAAAGGAATGGGGATGCCCAGACATAGATCTATTTGCCTCCCCTCACAACTGCCAACTTCAGAAATTCTGCACAAGGATTTATCACAAGCAGCCATGGAAAGTGGATTATCTGTCACTCAGCTGGAACACTCTAACAGTATATGCCTTTCCTCCTCTGCCTCTCCTCCCCAAGGTACATCTAAAGGTCAGACAAGAGAAGCCAAGAATGATTCTGATTGCTCCAGACTGGCCACGCCAGCACTGGTACCCAATCCTAAAAAGCTTGTCTCAAGGCCCAGCCTGGATATTGCCTCTAATTCCTCACTTACTGACCCAGCGAAACAGTCAGATTCTGCACAGCCAACTCAGGACCCTAAATCTCACAGTATGGCGGATAATGTTACCATTCAAAACACTCCTCTTTCTCAAGCAGTGATAGGTGTTATTTTGGAGGCCAGGAGGCCCAGTACCAGAAAATCTTATGCAGAAAAATGGAAAAGATTCTTTGCTTGAAACCAGGCACAAGTTATTGACATGTCTGTTCCAAATATTCCTCAAATTTTACAATACCTTACTGAGATGCTGGACAAGGGCCTATCCTTTTCATTAATTAAAATTCATGCCTCTGCCATTTCAGCTCATTACAATACGGAACCTTCTATTTTTTCCCATGCATTACTAAGGCAGTACCTCAGAGGGGCCAAAAACATAAGACCTCCAAGGAGAGCCCCAGTACCTGTATGGGACCTCAATTACGTCTTGGAAAAACTCACACTGCCGCTTTTTGAGCCAGCCAATACAGCTGATATAAAGTTTTTATCTTGGAAAACAGCTCTGCTCCTAGCAATAACCCCTGCAAGACGAGTTTCAGAGTTACAGGCACTCATAGCTGTGGAAACTTTCATCATTTTCCATCCAGGCAGGGTTTCTCTAAGGATGAACCCAACATTTATGCCTAAGGTAGTGTCCAATGTGGCCCTTAATCAAACCATTCATTTGCCTACCTTTTATCCAAACCCACAGAACAAGGGTGAGAGACTTCTGCATTCCTTGGACAGAACTAAAGCTTTCAGAAAAACTGAGCAACTTTTAGTGGCATATGTTGCAGGATCTTAAGGAAAGCCCATCTCAAAACAGACTATTTCAAAATGGATAGGCCATTGCATTCGTTTCCACTACTCGCAACATGGCAAATCATTGCCCAAGGGCATTAGGCCTCATTCTACCAGGGCAGCAGCCACTTCAGCAGCCTTTCTCAGAGGAATACCAACGAAAGACATTTTAGAGGCTGCAACTTGGTGTTCAGTGCACACTTTTACAAAGCACTACCATTTACCTCTCTACTCTAAATCCGGAGCAGGCTTCGCCACTGCAGTTCTGCAAGGCCTTATAGCCTCTCCTAATCCTCTTTAGGCCCAGCTACCCAACCTCAGCTTTGGGATTCAACCCAGGAGTAATGACTGCAACAGTGAAACACGATGAACATAGTACAGTTGTGTACCTACCATAAATGTAGATGTTCGAGTGTATTCACTGTTGCAGTCCAGGTTATCCACCCACCATTCTCCTTTTCTTTGCTGGGACTTGCCTATACTTCTCTGTTTTTATACAACCTATGTGGTTTATTTGCTTATAGATGAAGGAAATGTTTATTTTACTGCATGCATAATTATTGGCATAATTTTTTATCCTACCTTTTTGGGGGTACCTGACATCTGGGGCAAGAAAAACTGAAGAAAATAGCGTCAGCTGCATCTTTTATACCCCTGGTGCTCTGACGTCAGGGAAGAGGAGACAGCAACTGACGCCGGACCTAGACTTTGGAATTCTGGCCAACTGCGGGTAGCATGCCTGCAGGATAACCCAGGAGTAATGACTGCAACAGTCAATGCACTCGAACATCTACATTTTATGGTAGGTACACAACTGTACTGTTTAAGTGGGGGGAGGATTGTATCAAACTGTAATAATAACCTTTTGGTGATTCCTTGTAATGCACTTACATATTTTTCAGTTTTTGCTGTAGATGAGATTTATTTTGGGAAGGTTTTAAGTCTACAGTCTGCTTATTTGCTCAAGAGAAGTGCGCCTATCTGACTTTCTTGCCAGGCCTAAAAATGGTAATTTGGTGTTTAGGATGATGACAGTAGGTAGTTATGGTTTCGCTAAATTCCTGTAAAAGCAATAACATTTGGCTTAACTGTAATGAGCAAGTCTAAAACCCATTAGAATTGTAATGCACTTCCTCTAGTAGCCAAGGAATGCTGCATCACATACCTTAGGGGTGAGTTTGCAGATGTCCTTCAAGAATGCAACTGCAATCATAACATATGGGTTGTCCTGCCACAGGCAGCCCTCGGTCGGCCGAATTCCAAAGTCTGGGTCCGGCGTCGGCTGGTGTCGCCTCCTCTCCGACGTCACAACGGCTGGAGTATAAAGGCATCGGCCGACGCCATCTTCTTCAGTCTTTCTTGCCGCGCGGTGCCCGAAGCAGAAGCAGTTCGCAAGTGCTGGTCGGTCAGCTCCTGTGTTTTCAGTACTGAAGTCATCTAAAAGCTAAGTACCCCATTGGGGAACATTTATTCTTGCCTCAGCCGATGTCAGAACAAATTGAGAAAGTTAATAATTGTTTGTCTTGTGGTAAACAAATACCTCATAAGGACTTCCATTCTCTCTGCCTTCCTTGCCTGGGCCCAGACCACGATGTCTCGGCCTGTGCCTGCTTTAATAAGCACACTCTCAGGCGCCGGGCAGAATTCGCCTAGGACTTCTTCGGTGAATCTTTTGCGTATATCATGCCGTCGGATCAACCGACAACCCAATCTGCTAAAAAACGCAAGGACCGGGACCGACATCCTCGGCCTGCGTCCACTACCGATGTTACTCCTAAACCCTCTGCTAGCGCTCCGGTCCCTTCGGAAGTGGTAAATCTACCGCTCCAGGCCGACGACACAGCGTTAACACGACCTTCGGTCTCTGAGATCTCTCCGGTGCCGGTTGTTGATTTTCCTCCGGAAACCGAAGTTCTGGATCTACCCGACACCATTCCTATGGACAAGGTAACGCCTGCACGTGGGGCTGCTAGGCCTCCTGTATCCATGTCCATCAAGGCCTTTGCACGTGCTAAGGCCGCCAGTCAGGCCAAGGCCCATCCAAAACCTGCCCAGGCCCCTTCATCTGATAAGCAGATCATGTCTCTGGCTGCAGATCTTATTTCCCTTATCAGGGGGTCTCAGCCTCATCCGGACAGGGGTTCTCAGCCACCTGCAGAGAAAAGGCCTAGAACTGAGCAGGCGGACTACCTCTCCTCGGATGAAGCCTCTGGGGATTCTGAGCATTCTGATACTCAAGAAGAACCATTCCAGGCCTACGAGGACTCCGATGCTGAGGAATCAATTCCCTCTGCCTCCCTTCCAGAGGATTTCTCATTTGGGGAAGTCCTGCATTCCATGAGGGAACATTTTCAATGGTAGGTTCAGGAATGCTCTGACTCCAGGAAAAGGCTTCGTACTTTCCTCAAGCTTCCCCAGCACAGACCTTTGGCTATCCCTCCAGTTATGGATGTTTTGGATGATGTTTTCTCTGACTCCAGTGCCAACCCTGATTCTCTTCCTCCTGCTCCTGTCAAGCCGGACAGATATTATAGGGTCCCTGACGCTCACAAGCACCTTTTTGAGGCCCACTCTGTGGATCTAGAAACTATTTCACAGGGCCCCAAGGGAGTGGCTTCCTCCTCTGCCAAAAACCCACTGCCAGCTGACAGAGAAGCAAGGTCCTGGAGAGATGGGGTAAAAAAGTATATACCTCTACTACCCTAGCCATGAGGTCTCTTAACTGCCTTTTTCACATGTTTCAGTACCAAGATTTTCTCCTGGATGATTTACAGAAAAAGTTAGCCTCTCGAGCATATTGATAAAAAGGCACTGCAGGATCATATACATAACACTCAGCAGGTTAATAACCATTTTCTGCAGTTTGGTTATGATGCACTGGAAGCTTCATGTAGGGCAGCTATGACTGGGGCTGTGATACGTAGACATGCTTGGTTGAAGGATCAGTCTTTGCCTGACCATGTTAAAGTAAAGTTACTGGATGCACCTTTGGAAAAACAAAAGCTTTTTGGTGCTACTGCACAAGATGTATTGAAATCCATAGAGGAAAAAGCAAAGTCAGTACAGACAGTCAAGGATTTCCTTCAGGTTCAGCCACCCAGATTCAGCAGAAACTGGCTCTCAAAGAATTGGTCCTTCCCCGGCTCTGACAAGTTTCAAAGGGGAAAAAGCAGACGTGCCCGGGGTAGAGGGCAATACTGAGGATCTTACAGGGGCCACCACTGGCAACCTCCAAATCAAAGAAGTGGCGCAGACAGTTCAGCTGCACCACAAGGACAATCACAATGACTTCACTTTCGTACTGCTTACAAAGGTTCAAAGAGAAGCACCTTTGGGTGGAAAATTAGCCTTATTCTCACAAAACTGGCATATCTTAACCAAAGACAATTGGATTCTGGATTTGATAGACAAAGGTTACAGATTCCACTTCCACACATTACCAATAAGACAAGGCATGCCAAACCTGCCATATCATCAAAGGGCAGAGGCACTCACTCAAGTTTCCAAGCTATTAAGTATAAAAGCAATAGAAAGGGTTCCACCTCAGGAGCAAGGCCAGGGATTTTATTCAAGACTGTTCCTTGTTCCAAGAAAAGAAAATAAATGGAGACCCATACTGGACTTGTCAAATCTAAACACTTTCCTCATTGTGCCAAAGTTCAAAATGCTGACGTTGCAGCAACTTCTTCCCATGCTGGGCAAGGGGTCTTGGTTGGTCACTCTGGACCTCAAGGAGGCATACCTGCATGTCCCAATCAGACAAAGCTGCAGAAGATACCTCAGATTTCTTGCAGGGACAGAGCATTATCAATTCTCAGCATTGCCGTTTGGCTTATCTACTGCGCCCAGAGTGTTCACGAAATGCCTGGCATCAGTAGTGGCACACTGCAGACAGCAGGGGATTCAAATATACCCCTACTTGGACGACTGCCTCATACAAGCAGACAACAAACCAACCTTAAAAGGGAATTTGGACTATGTCATGCATATACTGCAGGGCCTTGGGATACATAGTCAACATTCAGAAGTCAAAATTACTACCATCACAACAGATTACATTCCTAGGAGCCAAACTGGACACGGAAACCCAAATGGCCCACCTCACAGAGGAAAAACAGCAGCATTTACCAGAGTACTTCAAAGGCCTAGCAAAGCTTCCCCAGCTGACTGCAAGGAAAATCCTGCAGGCCCTGGGTTTCATGGCATCTTGCATCCTTCTGATACCTTTGGCAAGACTTCATATGAGAAAGCTGCAATGGTATTTAAAAAACTTATGGTCTCAACACAACAACAGCCTAGAGGACATAATCCCACTTATTCCATGTCTGCAGAAAGAATTTCTATGGTGGGCACAAGCCAGTCAACTAAACAAAGGCATGTCTTTCAACAGACCTCAAGCAGGCCAAATGATTACAACAGATGCATCAGACCATGGATGGGGGGCGCACATGGAGGGCAGATGCATTCAGGGTCTATGGACGCCAAAGGAAAGACATCTGCACATAAACCAAAAGGAGATGTTGGCAGTGATACATGCCATCGAGACTTTCGAAAAATCACTACAACAAGGACATTTGCTAATAAGGACAGACAATACCACTGTCATGTGGTACATAAACAAGCAGGGAGGCACTCATTCTTATCCCCTCTGCAGACTAACAATGCTTCTCTGGGAAAAATCCCTGAGCCTGAAGATACACTTACAATCCCAGTTTGTACCAGGCAAGGACAATGTACTGGCGGACAATCTGAGCAGAAATTTCATGGATCCACACGAATGGATGCTGTACCCTCACATTTTCTCTCAACTGACAAGGACATGGGGAAGACCGGACGTAGATCTTTTTGCTTCCCACTTAAATCATCACCTGGAAAAGTTCTGCACAAGGACACACCACTCTTTAGCTTGGAAAACGGATGCTCTCTCCTTCAGCTGGAATTCTCTAAAAATTTATGCATTCCCTCCCCTGCCTCTGCTGACCAAGGTGATACTGAAAATCAAAGCAGAACAACCAACAGGCATCTTGATAGCTCCAGACTGGCCAAGGCAACACTGGTACCCATTGCTATTTACCATAACTCGGAGCAAACCATGGCCTCTGACCCTATGGCCCCTACTCCTAACGCAACACAATTACAGGACTGTACATCAAGACCTGAAAACATTGCATCTGACAGCCTGGAGGCTACCATGACTTCAACACCTAACTCTCTTTCCAAATCTGTTCAAGAGATCTTGCTGGAAGCACGCAGACCTTCCACCAGAAAAACCTATTCAGCCAAGTGGAAGAGATTCAGCATCTGGAATGCCAAAAGGGTCAGGACACAGCATTACTGAGTATACCTCAGATATTAGAATACTTGGCAGAACTATTTCATACTGGACTCTCATACTCCTCAATAAAGATTCATGCCTCAGCAATCTCAGCAAAATACAACTGTGACCCTCCAGTGTTTTTGCATCCTCTGCTAAGACAGTTTCTAAGAGGGATAAAGAATATCAAACCTCCCAGAAAACAGCCAGTACCTGCATGGGACCTCAACTACGTGTTGGAAAAACTAACTCTTCCTCCATTTGAGCCAGCAGCAACCTCAGAAATGCAATTTCTTTCATGGAAGACGGCCTTCTTATTGGCAGTCACTTCTGCAAGAAGAGTTTCGGAGATACAGGCACTCATGGCAGTGCCCCCCTTCCTCATTTTTCATCAAGACAGAGTCCCTCTAAGAACCAATCCTACATTCATGCCAAAAGTTATTTCCAGGGTGTCTCTAAACCAAGCTATTCATCTACCTACATTCTTCCCCAATCCTCAAAATAGGGGGGGAAAACTACTGCTTACTTTGGACATACACAGACAACTGTGCTACTACTTGGACAGAACTAAGGCCACCAGAAAGTCTGACCAGCTGTTTGTAGGCTATGCTGCTGGAGTACAAGGAAAAGCAATCTCCAAACAAACAATTTCAAAATGCATTGGACATTGCATCAGATTTTGCTATTCTTTTTATGGAAAAGGTGTGCCAGGCAATATTAGGCCACACTCCACCAGAGCTATAGCCACTTCCACAGCTTTCCTAAGAGGAGTGGCAACAAAGGACATTTTAGAGGCTGCTACATGGAGCTCCGTGCATACATTTACCACCTGCCCTTATACTCCAGATCCCGAGCAGGCTTTGCTTCGGCAGTCCTGCAGGGGATTTTAGCTACACCATCCTTATCATAGTTCCATCCACCCTCAGCTTGGCTTTGGTATTCAACCTATATGTTATGACTGCAGTTGCATTCTTGAAGGACATAGTACAGTTCTGTACCTACCATAAATGTAGATGTCCGATAGATATGCAACTGCAGTCGGATTTTCCCACCCTCCTACCCCTCTGTATCCTTCTTTTTGGGTCCCTACCCCCTTTTCCCTTCAGCTGGGGGTTTCTCCTATGGTGTATCTCTTTATTACTGTTGTGCATGTTTGGGATTATTTTTATCCATTTACCAAATTTAGCCTTCCTAAGAGGGCACCTGACATCTGGGGCAAGAAACATTGAAGAAGATGGCGTCGGCCGATGCCTTTATACTCCAGCCGTTGTGACGTTGGAGAGGAGGCGACACCAGCCGACGCCGGATCCAGACTTTGGAATTTGGCCGACCGAGGGCTGCCTGAGGCAGGACAACCCATATGTTATGACTGCAGTTGCATATCTATCGGACATCTACATTTATAGTAGGTACAAAACTGTACTTTTTCTATTCACTTGTCAACTCTGTATTTTATTAAAGGTAGTTAAGCTGATTATGTTCTTCGTGTTTCACTGTTGCAGTCATCTCATTTGGGTTATCTGCTTGCAGTAGCCCTCAGTCGGCCTGATTATCAAAGTCCTTGTGTCCTCCGTCGGTTGCTGTCTCATCTTCCATGACATCAGGTAATCGGGTATAAAGCATGCAGCCGACGCCATTACATCAGTCTTTCTTGCTGTGCAGTGCCCGAAGCAGAAGCAGTTCGCAAGTGCCGGTTGGCCAACTCCTGAAATTTTTGTTTTCAAGTTTCAGATCCAAAGTCTTCAACTAAGCTAAGTACCCCGTCGGGGATCCTTTTTCTTGCTCTAAACCGATGTCAGTAGAAGTTAACAATTGTATTTCTTGTGGAAAGCAGATATCTCATAAATATTTAAATTCTTATTGAATTCCTTGCTTAGGACCAGACCAGACCATGACATACCTCGCTGTCGGTTTTGTGTCTTATTCAAACCTCGTAGTATTCGTCGTTGGTTCATTTTCACATCCATATATTTTGGTACTTGGTTGAATTATCCAGAAATGGCTTTGGTAAGCCACCTGACTAATGACATTCCTAAAAAACGCAAAGATAAAGACAGAGACAGACCGCATAGGTCCAAAGCTGCCAACTACGCTTCTCCTAAGCTAGTCGCCAGTTTGCCGGTACTCACTGATGCGATTTCGCAGCCCTGTATACCCACTACTTCAGATTCGCAGGCCTCTACTGAGACCCATTCTGAGTCTGGTATGCCGCGAGATGCTTCTTCGACTGTGTAACCTGCGGGATGTCTCTACCTTGGTTGGGTCCGGAGCCGCTGTGCAGGCACCGGCTTCTGAGGGTGTATTCAGGCCTACTGACTTAAATATTAAACCAACACCATCTTCTTCTTCAAGGCCTAAAACTCGATCTATGCCTAAAAAATGATGCCCAGACCGCATGGTCAGGCCCCTATGTCTAAAAAACAAATGATAAGAATGGCTGAAGACCTTATTACTCTAATCAGGGGAAGCCACCCTTCCCCCTCTAAAAGACCTAGGACTGATTTTCCTTCTTGTTCTTCTGATCAGGATTCTGAAATTTCTGTTTTCTCTGATGACCAGGAGTTGCCCTTATCGACCTGTGAGGATTCTGATGCAGAGGACTCCCTTCCCTCTGCTTCCCCTCCAGAGGATTTCTCTTTTGGTGAAACCTTGCATGCTCTTGGGGAACATTTTCGCTGGGAAAGCCAGGATTACTCTGACTTCAAAAAGAGGCTTAGGGAATTCTTACTCCTGCCTCAACACAGGCCTTTAGCTATCCCTCCTATACTGGACATTATAGATGATGCCTTCTTTGAATCTAGCCTGCTGGCCCCTGACACTTTACCTCCTGCTCCCAGAAAACCCGATGTGTATCACAGGGTACCTGATTCTCACAAGTTCCTCTTTAAAAATCCTACTGCGGATCCTGAGACCATTTCACTGGGACCCAAGGGCATTAAGGCTTCTACCGCCAAAAATCCTACCCCCTCTCATAGAGATTCCAGGGCACTGCATAGATGGGGTAAGAAGGTATACACTTCTGCAACTTTGGCCATTATGGCTTTAAACTGCCAGTTTCATATGTTAAAGTATCAGCAGCGTATTATTGGATTGCTTAAACAGAAAATGATGATTCCTGACTTGTGCTGAAAATAAAGAATTACAGGATTGAATGCATTCTGCTGAACAAGTTGGAAAACTTACTTTGCAATGTGGTTTTGATTCATGAGAGGCATCTTGCAGGGCTGCTGTAACTGGGTCTGTACTTAGAAGGCATGCTGGGCTTAAGGAGCAGTCTCTGCCCAATCATGTTAAAGCTAAATTGCTGGATGCTCCCTTAATCCAAGACCGCCTTTTTGGCAGCAAAGCAGAAGAAGTATTTAAAAAGATGGAGGAAAAAACTAAATCTATGCAAACTGTTAGACTTCCTGCAAGTACAACCTCCCAGATTTAGTAGGCATTGGCCCTCTAAGAATTGGTCTTTTCCTGCCTCTTCCAGGCCTTCTCAGTCCAAACCTAGAATCAGCAGAATGCCCAGGCTTCAGTCCCTAGGTACTCAAAGGCGTAAGCAGTGGGGGGCTCCCTCTTCCAATGCAGGGAGTAGTAAGACCCCCCCCTTTGTAAACTGTCTCAGTGGCTTAACTTTAAACCTTCCAAGCCCTGCTCATCTTGACTGTTCCTTTAGGGGGAAAGATTGCCCTGCATGCAAAAAATTGGGAACTCATAACCCAGGACAAATGGGTTTTAAATATAGTTTCCCAAAGATACAGATTCCACTCTTTATTAACCCCAAATGGCTGGCCAGACCTACCCCCAAATCAGTGGGCAGAGGCTCAAAAGCAAGATGCTCATCATGTTACACTGCTGCAGTCATCACACTCGTGTTATCTGCTGTCAGACGGTCCCACAGCCGGCCTGAGTTCCAAAGTCTTGATCCGGCGTCTGTTGCGGTCGCTTCTTCCCTGACGTCAGTGCGACAGGGGTTTAAAAGGGGCAGCCGATGCCATTGTCTTCCGTCTTTCTTGCCGCGCGGTGCCCGAAGCAGAAGCAGTTCGCAAGTGCCGGTCGGCCGACTCCTGAGATTTTCAAATCGAATTTCAGACCAAAGTCTTCAGTAAAGCTAAGTACCCCATTGGGGAATCTTTTCTTGCCTCAGACCGATGTCAGAAAAAGTTAATAATTGCATTTCTTGTAGGAAGCAAATACCTCATAAGGATTTTCATTCTTATTGTATTCCTTGCCTAGGCCCAGACCACGAAGTCACAGGTTGTTAGTTTTGTGCTAGATTTAACAAACTAACTATTAAATGTCAGTTTGATTTCGCCCGACATTATTTTGGTAGAAAATTTAATTACACCATGCCGTCGGAGCAACCGATGACCGGCATGCATAAAAAGCGCAAAGATATGGACAGGCAGCCGAGACCCAAACCAGACACCGAGGCCTCTGCTAGGCCAGTCGCCGGTTCTCCGGTTTTCAGTGAAGTGCCTACGCAGCCCCTGACGACCGCTGATTTAAAACTCCATGCTGCATCCGACTCCCAGGCGGACATTGCTGGGCCTCCAGAGCCTTTATCTTTAGGCTCTTCCGACACCATTGCTGAAGGGGATACCGGTGTAGTTGAAAGGCCTTCAGTTGCTGAAGGTGTCTTCAGACCGACTACACTTACTGTAAAATCCTATGCAAAGCTGAAAACTAAGAAGTAAAGAAGCCTGTACAGCAGTCTCCAGTACAAGGCCCCATGCCTGAGAAACAGATGCTTAAGATGGCTGAAGACTTAATTACCCTAATCAGGGGTTCCCATCCCCCTCCTGACAAAAGGCCTAGACAGGAGGAGGAGTACGCTTCGTCTGACCAGGTTTCCATTTCCTCAGACTCTTCTGAGGAACAGGTATACTCCTTTCCCCCTTATGAAGACTCTGATGCTGAAGAGTCTATTCCTTCAGCATCTCTCCCAGAAGACTACTCTTTTGGGGAAACTTTACATACCATGAGGGAACATTTCCACTGGGAAGGCCAGGATTACTCTGATTCTAAGAAAAGGCTCCAAGAGTTCCTTTTACTACCCCAGCACAGACCCCTTGCTATTCCACCTGTTTTAGATATTGTGGATGATGTTTATTCAGAATCTAGCCTTAACCCAGATTCATTACCTCCTGCACCAGCCAAACCAAACAGATACTGCAGAGTCCATAACTCACACAAATTCCTATATAAAATCCCTGTTGCTGACCCAGAAACCATTTCACAGGGTCCCAAAGGGGTTAAGGCCTCTATTGCTAAAAATCCTGTACCCTCTGAAAGGGATTCCAGAACACTAGACAGATGGGGAAAGAAAGTATATACCTCAGGTACTCTAGCTATGAGGGCCTTAAATTGCCAGTTTCACATGTTGAAATATCAACAATATTTGATGTCTCAATTAAAACAAAAAATGCTCACACATACAGAGCAGCCTGATTACAAGGAAATGCAAGATTTGTTGCATGCAGCAGAACAAGTGGGAAAACATACTTTGCAATGTGGATTTGATTCATTGGAAGCTTCTTGTAGAGCAGAAGTAACGGGGTCTGTCATTCGTAGGCATGCTTGGTTAAAAGAACAAACTCTACCTGATCATGTTAAAGCAAAGTTATTGGATGCACCTTTACAGCAGGATGTTTTATTTGGTGTGAAAGCAGAACAGGTTTTAAAGAAAATGGAGGATAAGGCAAAATCTATGCAGCCAGTCAAGGATTTTTTACAGGTTCAACCCCCTTGTTTCAGCAGAAATTGGCCAACCAAAAACTGGTCCTTTCCAACTTTTGACAGACCACAGAGTGGCAAATACAGATGCCCAAGGGGCAGAGGTCACCCACAAGGCTCTTACAAGCCTCGACAATGGGGTGCCACAACCCATTAAGGAGGAGAAGACAGGTCTCAAACTTTCAGAAGACAATCACAATGACTTACCCCTCAGACTGCCAAGCAAATCCCTCTTGGCAGCTCCTTTGGGAGGAAAACTTGCACTTTTTGCAGGCAATTGGCATATCATCACAAAAGACAAATGGGTCCTAAATATTGTATCTCAAGGATACAGGTTCCACTGTCACACTTTACCAAGGATAAAAGGAATGCCAAACCTGCCACCAAATCAATGGGCAGAGGCTCAAAAACAAATTACAGCTCTCATGGGCATGAGAGCCATTCATCAGGTTCCTACACAGGAGCAAGGACAAGGATTTTACTCAAGAATCTTTCTGGTTCCCCGAAAGGACAACGCCTGGAGACCCATTCTGGACCTTTCAATTCTGAACACATACCTGGAAGTACCCAAATTCAAGATGCTCACACTACAGCAACTTCTTCCCATGCTGGGCAAGAAGGCTTGGCTAGTAACGTTGGACCTCAAGGAGGCATACCTGCATGTCCCTATCAGACAAAATTGCAGAAGATACCTCCGATTTATAGCAGGTTCAACTCTTTGCCAATTCTCTGCACTGCCCTTTGGCTTATCTACTGCACCCAGGGTCTTCACAAAATGCCTGGCACCAGTAATTGCATACTACAGACAGAGGAATTCAAATATATCCATACCTGGACGACTGCCTTATTCAAGCAGAAAGCAAGGACATTCTTTTAAAACATGTGGCGTTTGTAAAAATCCTACTAAGTTGCCTAGGGTACACAGTAAACAAAAAGAAGTCAAAACTAGTACCCTCACAAGAGATAATATTCCTGGGTGCCAGCTTAAATACAACGGGCCCACATGGCTTACCTTCAAGCCAGACAAGCAAGGACAACTGACTCGTACTTCAAAATGATGGCAACAAAGACCCAGCTCCCTGCAAGAAAAAATCTGCAGGCCTTGGGATTCGTGGCATCTTGCATACTACTAATACCATATGCCAAACTGCATATGAGAAAACTACAATGGTACCTGAAAAGCGTATGGACTCTACACAGCCACAGCTTGGAAACAATAATACCACTCATTCCCTGCCTTCAACAGGACTTTCTATGGTGGGCTCAGGCATGTCACCTCAACAAGGGTTAGCCTTTCACCTTACCAACAGCCAGGCAAACAATAACAGATGCATCGGATTACACCTGGGGAGCACACATGGCAGGACAGTGCATTCAGGGCAAATGGTCTGCAGATCAAATGCATCTCCACATCAATCAGAAAGTGATGCTAGCTGTACAAAATGCCCTAACAGCTTTCAAGGACCTCCTACATCCAGGACAACTTCTAATAAAGACGGACAACACCACAGTGATGTGGTACATAAACAAGGGGGCACACATTCCTACCCCCTATGCAGGCAAGCAATGACATTGTGGAACACATCACTGACCTACCAAGTTCAACTACAAGCACAATTCCTGCCAGGAAAGAAAAATACATTGGCAGACGAACTAAGCAGAAATATCATGTATCCTCACGAGTGGAAACTAGATCCACAAGTATTCACAATGATAACTCAAAAATGGGGGAGCCCAGACATAGATCTGTTTGCCTCCCCCCAAAACCACCAACTACGGAAATTTTCCACAAGGACATACCACACACAAGCTTGGAAAGTGGACACCCTCTCATTCAGTTGGAAAACATTAACAGTGTATGCCTTTCCTCCACTGCCTCTTCTGGCAAAGGTTCTCCTGAAAGCCAGATTAAAGAGGCCACAAATGATACTCATTGCTCCAGACTGGCCACGCCAACACTGGTATCCAATATTAAGGAACATGGTCAAGGCCCACCATGGATTTTACCTCAAATTCCTCACCTGCTGACTCAGCAAAACAATCAGATGCTACACAGCCAGCTCAAGACTTTAAATCTGGCTGCATTGCAGATTACCTAAACAACCAGTCAACACTTCTTTCTAAAGCTGTTATGGACGTCATTCTGGAGGCCAGGAGACCCAGCACCAGGAAAACCTACTCAGACAAATGGAAAAGATTCTGCGCCTGGAACCAGGCTAAAGGCCAAAATCCTCTTGTCCCAAATATTCCTCAGATACTGCAATATTTGACTGAGATGTTTGCACAAAGGCCTTTCCTTTTCATCTATTAAGATCCACGCTTCAGCTAATTCAGCTCATTACAACACGGATCCTCCTATATTTTCACATCTATTACTAAGACAGTACCTCAGAGGGGCTAAGAACAAAAGACCACCCTGGAGAGCACCAACACCAACTTGGGACCTCAATTTTGTCTTGGAAAAACTTACACTACCGCCCTTCGAACCAGCTTTTTCAGCCGATTTACAATTTTTATCATGGAAAACTGCCCTGCTGCTAGCAATAACTTCAGCACGAAGAGTCTCTGAGCTACAGGCCCTAATGGCAGTGGAGCCTTTCATCATTTTTCATCAAGACAGAGTCTCTTTATGAACTAACCCTTCCTTTATGCCAAAGGTGGTATCCAGTGTTGCTCTAAACCAAACCATTCATTTACCCACCTTTTATCCAGACCCCCCAGAATAAAGGGGAAAGGCTACTACACTCTTTGGACATTCACAGGCAATTACATTTCTACTTGGATAAAACTAAGGCTTTCAGAAAATCTGACCTACTCTTTGTATCCTATGCTACAGGATCACAAGGAAAGGCCATCTCAAAACAGACCATTTCAAAATGGATAGGACATTGTATCCGTTTCTGCTACACACCCCATGGGAAAACCTGTACCTGGTAACATTAGACCCCATTCCACCAGGGCTACAGCAACATCAGCAGCCTTCCTTAGAGGGGTGCCAACCAAGGATATTTTGGAGGCTGCAACCTGGAGTTCAGTGCACACCTTCACCAAGCACTACCACTTACTTCTATACTCAAAAACCAGAGCTGGCTTTGCCACTGCAGTTCTGCAGGGCCTACTAGCTTCTCCAAGCCCTGTATAGTACCAGCCGCCCAGCCTTAGCTTTGGGATTCAACCCGTGTGATGACTGCAGCAGTGTAACACAATGAACATAGTACAGTTTTGTACCTACCATAAATGTAGATGTTCGAGTGTTCACACTGCTGCAGTCCAGGTTACCCTCCCACCATCCCCTCTTCTTACCTGGGTTTTATCTATACCTCCCTTTTTATACAATCTATTTGATGTATTGCTATATGGTGTATTTGCTTACAGCTGTAGCTATTGTTTTCTACTTATGTATTTTACTTGGGATTATGTATTGCCTTCCTATTTGAGGGCACCTGACATCTGGGGCAAGAAAAACTGAAGAAAATGGCGTCGGCTGCCTCTTTTATACCCCTGTCGCACTGACGTCAGGGAAGAAGCGACCGCAACCGACGCCAGACCAAGACTTTGGAACTCAGGCCGGCTGCGGGACTGCCTGACGGCAGATAACCCGAGTGTGATGACTGCAGCAGTGTGAACACTCGAACATCTACATTTATGGTAGGTACAAAACTGTACTTTCTGTCTCACTTAAGCATCAGGGCTATTCACCCTGTTCCAGAAGAAGAATGGGGGCTAGGTTTCTACTCGAGACTTTTCCTGGTGCACAGAAAAGACCATTCCTGGCGTCCTATCCTGGATCTGTCTATCCTAAACACATTTTTGGTAATCCTAAAATTCAAGATGCTAACTCTTTATCAGCTGCTTCCCATGCTAGGCAAAGATGCCTGGTTGGCAACACTGGATTTAAAGTAAGCCTACCTGCACATCCCAATAAGGGAATCTTGCAGAAGATACCAGCGCTTCAGAGCAGGCTACATGCACCATCAGTTCTTTGAACTGCCCTTTGGCTTATCAACTGCGCCCAGGGTATTCACAAAGTGCCTAGCTCCAGTCATTGCATTTTGCAGGCAAAGAAATATTCAAATATACCCATACCTGGACGATTGTCTAATTCAGGCAGAAAGCCAGGACATACTCTTAAATCACTGGGCATTTGTGAAGAAATTGCTAACTTCTCTGGGGTACACCATAGACGGAAAGAAATCACATCTTGTATCCTGCCAACAAATTGTATTCCTGGGAGCAAGCTTGAATACAACTTCCCAAATGGCCTACCTCACACCAGAGAAAAACGTACCTTTGACAGCCTACTTCAAACTACTGGCCACAAAGACCCTGCTATCTGCAAGGAAAATCCTTCAAGCCCTGGTTTTCATGGCTTCCTGCATTCTACTTATTCCATATGCAAGACTGCATATGAGGAAACTACAATGGTATCTAAAAAGCCTATGGTGTCAACATTCTCAGGATCTAGAATCAATGATTCCTATTACACCTTGTCTACAGATAGAGTTCCTTTGATGGGCAGCGGCCTGCCACCAAAACAAGGGACTGCCATTCACTCTACCCCTGCCGCCCAAACCCTACCAGACACATCAGACTATGCATGGGGGGCTCACTTGGCAGGGCAGTGCATTCTGGGCAAATGGAACCCAAGTCAAATGCACCTGCATATCATTCAAAAAGAAATGTTAGTTGTACAGTATGCTCTGACAGCCTTCAAGGACCACATTCTTCTAGGACAGTTATTGGTAAAGACGGACAACACCATTGTTATGTGGTACATAAACAAGCAGGGGGAACCCACTCATACCCTCTCTGCAGACTAGCTATGGCTGTGTGGAACACAGCCTTGAGCTACCAAGTGCACCTAAAGGCTCAATTCCTTCCAGGAAAGCTAAACACACTGGCAGACTACCTAAACAGAAATCTGATGGACCAACATAAGTGGAAACTGGAACCAGAAATATTCAACATGTTGAGAAACAAATGGGGGAGCCCAGAAATGGACCTGTTTCCTATCCCTAGAACTACCAGTTGGACAAATTCTGCACAAGGACTCCCCGCAAACAACCTTGGAAAGTGGATGCCCTGTCTTTCACCTGGAAAAACCTATCAGTTTATGCCTTTCCCCCTCTGACTCTCCTCTCCAAGGTACTACTAAAGATCAAACAGGACAAATCAAGAACAGTACTGATTGGACCAGACTGGCCACGCCAACACGGGTACCCCCTCTTGAGCAGTGTGTCACTGCTGGCACCATGGCATCTGCCCCAGACCCCTGCTCTGTTGTCTCTGCAGGAGGGGCAGATTCTGCACCCACAGCTTCAAAACCTGAACCTGGCAGCCTGGCTAATTAATTTATCTCTCCGTTCGCATCCCTCAGTAAGCAAGTGATGGATTTCATTCTGGAGGCAAGGAGGGCTTGTACTAGAAAATCCTATGCTGAAAAATGGAAAAGATTCTGTTCTGGAGCCAAACTCGGGGAGGATGGGCACAGCAGCGCCCAATTTACCTCAGATTCTTCAATGCTTAACTGAGATGCTTCACAAGGGCCTTTACTTTTCCTCCATCAAAATTCATGCCTCAGCCATTTCAGCTCATTACAATACAGAACCACCCCTCTTCTCTCATCCACTGCTGAAGCAATTCCTCAGCGGGGCCAAAAACTTAAGACCACCCAGGAGAGCCCCTACTCCAACCTGGGACCTTAACTTTGTATTGGAAAAGCTCACTCTAACTCCCTTCGAGCCAGCTGTAAATGCAGAGCTGAAATTCCTTTCTTGGAAAACAGGCTTCCTTCTAGCCATCACTTCAGCAAGAAGGCTGTCTGAATTATAGGTCCTCTTCGCTGTGGAGCCTTTCATCATCTTTCATGCGGACAGGGTGTCCCTCAGGACCAATACCTCCTTCATGCCCAAGGTGGTATCCAGTGTGGCCCTTAATCAGTCCATTCATTTGCCAACCTTTTCTTATCCACAGAACAAAGGGGAACGAATACTGCACTCCCTTGGACGTGCACAGACAACTTAGATTTTACTTGGACAGGACTAAACCTCTCAGGAAATCTGAACAGCTGCTGGTTGCATTTGCTGCAGGGGCAGAGGGGAAGGCCATTTCAAAGCAAACCATTTCTAAATGGATAGGCCATTGCATTAATTTCTGCTATAAGCACCATGGAAAACCTACCCCACAGGAGATAAGACCACATTTAACCAGGGGTGCAGCTACCTTTACAGCTTTTCTCTGAGGTGTCCCTACCAGAGACATCCTAGAAGCTGCTACCTGGAGTTCTGTACATACCTTCACCAAGCATTACCACTTGCCAATTTTTTCTAAATCTAGAGCTGGCTTTGCCACTGCAGTCTTGCAGGGCCTTATAGCTGGTACTAATGCTGTCTGATTACCTCCTCCCATCCTTAGCTTTGGGAATCTACCCAAATGTGATGACTGCAACAGTGAAACACAGAGAATATAGTACAGTTGTGTACACTTACCATAAATGTAGATGTTCGACTGTATTCACTGTTGCAGTCCTGGTTACCCTCCCTCCAGCCCCCTGATTTCTATTGACTATACCTCTATTCTTGTTTACTATGCTTAAACCTTTTTGGTATATTTGCTTTTTTGTTGGAGGTGTATCCTTGTATTTAATTGCTTCCCGTTATGGGGGCACCTGACATCTGGGGCAAGAAAAACTGATGTAAAGGCGTCTGCTGCATGCTTTATACCCCTGACTACCTGCCGTCATGGAAGATGTGACCGCAACCGATGCAGGACCCAAGACTTTGATAATCAGGTCGACTGAGGACTACTGCAAGCAGATAATCCAAATGTGATGACTGCAACAGTGAATACACTCGAACATCTACATTTATGGTAAGTGTACACAACTGTACTTTTTGATATGTAGAGGGAATCTGTAACTTAAATACAATGAATGGGACTGCATTTGAATGTCACATCAACAGGCCAGTTGTGTGTCCAGGTGAGGGTGTTATTCATATTGCTGCCATTTTTGTGGCAATGGAGATCCAAATGTGTGAGTCTTTGATGATCTCTGCCTAACCTTCTGTGTTATCACGCATGAGCTTGTCATGAGTATAATAAGAAGGTTTTCATTCTGTTCCAGCAGCTTAGGAAGCCTAACCCATTCATTTTCTTATTAAAGCGCAAAATGTTTGGTGAAGTACATGTTGAAAGGGGTGTGTTTGTGTAGCATAAAGTAAAATGTTTATAATGCAATTTGGTTTTGTGAAAGGTAGATCATTCTTGCTCAACCTGGTTGACGACTTTGAGTTAATCACCAGAGCTGTGGGTGAGGGCAAGGCAGTTCGTATAACCTACCTTGATTTGGCCAAGGCCTTTGCTACCATTCCCCACTCAGGAATTATTGATAAAGTCACCAAACTAGGCATCAACCCCTGTATCACTAGGTGGGTTGCAAATTGGCTCGCAGAACCCACAGTGTGAAAGTAGTAGACTCCCAAGTCAGACTGCTGACCAGTCATGAGTGGAGTCCCACAGGGATCGGTCCTGGGTACTCCTGTTTCTTTGAGTTTCTTTGACTTCTTTGAGTTAGTCACCAGAGCTGTGGATGAGGGCAAGGCAGTTCATATAACCTACCTTGATTTGGACAAGGCCTATGCTACCATTCCCCACTCAGGAATTATTGATAAAGTCACCAAACTAGGCATCAGCACCTATATCAGTAGGTGGGTTGCAAATTGGCTCGCAGAACCCACAGTGTGAAAGTAGTAGACTCCCAAGTCAGACTGCTGACCAGTCACGAGTTGAGTCCCACAGGGATCGGTCCTGGGTACTCTCCTGATGTTCTTCATCTCACATTGCTGCAGTCCTTACTTATGGGTAGTCCGCTGTCCTCGGTCGGCCCGAATACCAAAGTATTAGGCTGACGTCGGTCATGGGCGCCTAGATCTGACATCAGAGCGTCAGGGTATAAAGGCGCATGATCGACGTCATATCCTCTGTCTTTTTTGCCGCATGGTCCGATGCAGAAGCAGCGTTGCAAGTGCCGTTCGGCGTTCTGAAATTTTTCGGAGTTTCAGACCGATACCAAGTTGGGCTAAGTACCCCGTTGGGGAATATTTTTTTTTTTTTTTTTTTCTTGCCTCAGTTACTTACCGGATGTCAGAAAAAGTGAATAATTGTATTTCTTGTGGGAAACAGATACCGCATAGGGATTACCACTCGCTTTGTATTCCTTGTTTGGGACCGGAGCACGACGTAGTCGGGTGTCGGTTTTGTGCTAGGTTTAATAAGTGCACTATAAAACGGAGGTTAGATTGCGCTAGGTTAGTCTTTGGCAAGAGGTGTAATTATAATATGCCGTCGGATGTTCCGACGCATGCTTCTACTAAGAAGCGCAAAGACAAATCTTTAAAGCCTAGGCAGGATGATTCGTCCGTTTCGGACGCTGGACCTTTAGAAGCTACAGCTGAACAGGTGGATCCGGCTGAAGTTTCTGTTGAGTCCCAGGGGGAAACTTTGATTTTACAAGATGTGGCCTCTCAGGAGGCAGGTCAGGCTGAAGGGGCCTCTCAGGTTACTATTCTCCCTTCTATGCCTAAGGTGGTTAGGCCTTCTGCTACTGTTTCTAAGGCTCCTTCTAAGGGCAGGTCTGTTTTGCCTTCCTCTGGTGTCAGTTCTGGTTCTTCAGGGTCTGTTCCTAAAAAGCACATGCTTAAAATGGCAGAGGATTTGATTACTTTAATTAGAGGTTCTATGCCCCCTCCTGATAAGAGGCCCAGGATGGAGCCAGAGTTGGAAAGTTTGGAGCAGGCCTCAGATGATTCAGAGTCTTCTGCTGAAGATATTCAAGATTTCCCTCCTTATTCTGATTCTGATGCAGAGGATTCCACTCCTTCTGCTTCTCCTCCAGAGGATTTTTCATTTTCAGAAACTCTGCATTCCATGAGGGAGCATTTTAAGTGGGAGGAACAGGATTACTCTGATTCACGGAAGAGGCTTAGGGAGTTCTTGTTTTACCACAGACCGGACAGGTATTACAGGGTGCCTGAGGCTCATAAATATCTGTATAAGAGTCCTAGGGCGGACCCAGAAACTATTAGTCAGGGGCCTAAGGGTGTTAGAGCCTCTGTTGTTAAGAATCCGGTTCCTCTGGATAAGGAAGCTAGAGCTTTGGATAGATGGGGTAAGAAGGTGTATACCTCTTCTACTTTAGCAATGAGAGCTTTGAACTGCCAGTTTCATATGTTGAAGTATCAGAATTTCCTCCTTTCTCAGCTAAGATCTAAAGTGGATGCTTTGGCAGAGGGCATAGAGTGTAAAGAATTGCAGGATTTAGTGCATGTTTCTGAACAGGTGGGTAAGCACTCTTTGCAATGTGGTTTTGATGCTTTACAGGCTTCTTTTAGGGTGGCTGCCGCTAGTTCAGTTATTCGTAGGCACGCCTGGCTTAAGGATCAGAATTTGTCTGAGCATGTTAAGTCTAGAATTCTGGATGCCCCTTTACAGTCTGAAGTTTTGTTTGGTCCTCCTGTGGAGTCAGTCTTAAAGAAAATGGAAGACAAGGCTAAGTCTATGCAGACTGTTAAAGATTTTTTGCAGGTACAACCTCCAAAGTTTAGTAGAAATTGGCCTACTAAGGGGTGGACGTACCCTACTTCTGATTCTCAGTCTAGGGGTCGATCTAGGCTTGGTAGGGGCAGAGCTCAGAGTACCTTCAGGCCAAGACAATGGAGTTCGCCTGTTCAATCTGCTGTTGAGGGCAGGGGCCAGTCCTTTCGTAAACAGGCCCAATGACCTGCATTTTCAGCTGCCAGATTCTTCTTGCCGGGCAGCTCCTTTGGGAGGAAAGTTGGCTCTTTTCAAGCAAAATTGGCATTTAGTCACCCAGGACAAATGGGTATTGGACATTATAAACCGAGGTTACAAGTTCTATTTCCACACCATGCCTCCTTTCAAAGGCATGTCAGACGTCCCTCCTCGGCAAAGGATAGAGGCTCACAGACAAATTTCTTTACTTCTTCAAATAGGAGCTATACAGCCAGTTCCTCTGTCAGAAGTGAGCCTAGGATTTTATTCTCGCCTGTTTCTAGTTCCAAAGAAAGGGAACACGTGGAGACCAATTTTGGATTTATCTATCCTCAACACTTACCTGGACATTCCAAAGTTCAAGATGCTGACTTTACAACAACTTTTACCTCTGTTGGGAAAAGATCACTGGATGGTTACTCTGGATCTCAAAGAGGCTTACCTTCATGTTCCTATCAGGCCCAGTTGCAGGAGGTACCTGCGTTTTCGGGCTGAAAATTTACATTATCAGTTCTCTGCATTGCCCTTTGGCTTATCTACTGCGCCCAGAGTGTTCACAAAGGTTCTGGCTCCAGTGATAGCATTTTTCAGACTAAGAGGAATACAGATTTATCCTTATTTGGACGACTACCTGATTATTGCACAAGAAAAGGACGAACTTCTTCATCATCTACAGTATGTGATGGTAGTGTTAAGATGCCTAGGGTATTCTGTGAACGAAACAAAGTCCAGTCTAGTACCCTCTCAGGACATGTGCTTTCTGGGTGTGAGACTGAATACAGCTTCCCAGATGGCCTTTTTACCCCGGACAAACAAAGAAGCCTTTCTCTTTATTTCCAGCAAATGTCTCTACGGTCCAGGCTGACTGCAAGGACAGTCCTTCAAGCCTTGGGGTTCATGGCATCTTGTATTCTGGTGCTTCCCAATGCCAAATTGCATATGAGGAAGCTTCAATGGTATCTCAAAATGTGCGGACACAGCACTGCCAAGATCTAGACACTGTCATTCAGATAATACCTTGCATTCAGAAGGAGTTTTTGTGGTGGGCTCAGGAATGTCACCTAAACAAGGGACTCTCTGTGACCCGCCAGAGGCGAGTCAGATTCTAACGACAGATGCCTCGGACAAGGCTTGGGGAGCACACCTCAATGGAAAATGGGTGCAAAACACGTGGCCTGTCAAACTCCAACATTTGCATATCAACTTGAAGGAAATGTTAGCAGTCCAGTTTGCATTGATGGCTTTCAAAGATTTACTTCACCCAGGCAGGTGTTGATTCAAACAGACAACACTACTGTCATGTGGTACATCAACAAGCAGGGGGGAACCCATTCTTACCCTCTTTGCAGGCAAGCGATGATTCTGTGGGAAACTGCTCTCAATCTACACCTCAATCTTCAGGCAAGGTTTCTACCAGGAGCACAGAACTCCTTAGCAGATGTATTGAGCAGACAAATAGTGGATCCTCACGAGTGGAAATTGGATCCTCATGTATTTCAACAGTTGACTGTGTTATGGGGAACTCCAGACATAGATCTGTTCGCTTCTCCACTAAATTACCAGTTGCCAAAGTTTTGCACAAAAATGTTTCATCACACAGCTTGGAAGGTGGATGCTCTATCATTCAGTTGGAACAATCTGCATGTATATGCCTTTCCACCTCTGCCTCCTCTTCCCAAGGTACTTTTGCAGGCCAGACAAGACAAGCCAACCATGATTTTGATAGCACCGGATTGGCCTCGACAACACTGGTACCCACTACTGAGGAGTTTAATACGAGAACCTCCATGGCCTCTGCCTTTGATTCCGCACCTTTTGTCACAAGAGGACAGTCACTTCCTCAATGTCAAGATTCAGTCTCTGCATCTAACAGCCTGGCATATTCTGTTTTAGACCCTGGAAGGTCTCAGCTTCCACAACAAGTTTTGAATGTTATTTTGGAGGCCAGGAGGCCTAGTACCAGGAGAGTTTACGCGGATAAATGGAGGAGATTTTTTATTTGGAGCAAAGGAAAGGATCTTGATGTCTCCAAACCTGATTTAAGTGTTTCTCTTCAATATCTTACTGAGCTATTGGACAAGGGTTTGTCTTTCTCCTCAATAAAGGTTCATGCTGTAGCCATTTCTGCTCACTATGATTGTGACCCTCCTTTATTCTCTCATCCTTGGTTTAAGCAATTTCTTAGAGGGGCAAAGAATATAAGACCCCACGAGAGCTCCTACTCCTGCTTGGGATCTCAATTTTGTGTTGGAAAAACTTACTCTACAACCTTTTGAGCCTGCAGCTACTGCCGAGTTAAAGTATTTGTCATGGAAAACTGCTTTTTTGTTGGCCATTACCTCTGCAAGAAGGGTTTCTGAATTACAGGCCCTCATGGCAGTGGAGCCTTTCCTGATTTTTCATAAGGATAGGGTATCTTTACGTACTAATCCTTCCTTTATGCCTAAAGTGGTTTCTAGTGTGGCCTTAAATCAAACTATTCATTTGCCTACTTTTTATGCAAACCCCCAAAATAAAGGGGAGAAACCTTTGCATACTTTGGATATTCACAGGCAGTTGCGTTTTTATTTGAGCAGAACCAAGGAGTTCGGACAGTCTCAGCAACTGTTTGTTTCTTTTGCTTTGGGTTCACAGGGTAAACCTGTTTCAAAACAAACTATTTCTAAATGGATTGGGTTTTGTATTTCTTTCTGTTCTTCCCATCATGGTAAGGAGATTCCTGCTGGAATCAGGCCTCATTCCACTAGGGCTACTGCTACTTCTACGGCCTTTCTAAGGGGGGTAGCTACAAAAGACATTTTGGAGGCAGCTTCTTGGAGTTCAGTGCATACCTTTTCTAAACATTACCACCTTCCTCTTTATTCTAAGTTTAGGGCTGGATTTGCCACTGCAATTTTACAGGGCATTTTAGCGGCCCCTAATGCTTTATGATTTTTTACCATCCTCCTTTCCCGTTGCTTTGGGATTCTACCCATAAGTAAGGACTGCAGCAATGTGAGATGAAGAACATAGTACAGTTTTGTACCTACCATAAATGTAGATGTTCGAAGATCCACATTGCTGCAGTCCAATTTACCCTCCCTCCTTCCCCACTGTAGTTTGACTTGGTGCTATGCTTTAGGTGATGGTTGTTGTTGGGCATGTTTTTGGGAGGTATTCTGTTTTTGGCTGTGGCCTTTCTGGTTTGGCCTTCTGACATCTGGGGCAAGAAAAGACTGAGGATATGACGTCGATCATGCGCCTTTATACCCTGACGCTCTGATGTCAGATCTAGGCGCCCATGACCGACGTCAGCCTAATACTTTGGTATTCGGGCCGACCGAGGACAGCGGACTACCCATAAGTAAGGACTGCAGCAATGTGGATCTTCGAACATCTACATTTATGGTAGGTACAAAACTGTACTTTTCGCATCTACTTCTCACAAGTCCAGGCCAACATGGAGGGGCTCTGGCTGGCCAAATTTGCAGATGACTGCAAGGTGGGAGCTATTATTAACTCCCCAAGTGATGTAGAGACGTCCTACAGAAAGGCCTCACTGAGATCAATGAATGACTGGTGTTGAAACCATGGCCTTAAGCTTAATTCCAAAAAATGCGTCGTCCCTTTGGGGAAAAACTCAGTTCTCACTAATTACGACATCAATGGGACCCCACTGAACACTGAAGGTGTTATAAGAGGTTGTGAGGCACAGGTTGACAGCAACCTCTCCTTCGACCACCACATTGCCACTGTGGTCAGAAAGTCATTCTGTGTGGCACGTCATTACCAAGGATTTTGCATTCAGGAAGAAAGAGGTCATCATCTCTCTCTACTATTCCCTCATTAGGCCAATCATAGAGTATAATGCCCCATTTGGTTTGTATCTCAGTAAACACACTAGACACATGCAGCAGCTGGAAAGGCCACAAAAGTACCTCACGAAGGGGATCCTAGGCCTTAAACACATGTCCTACATGGAAAGACACAAAAAAACTCCAGCTATTCTCTGTCTCGTATTGTCTGTTAAGAGGCAGTTTTTGCTTGACTTGCAAAGCCATATCTGACCCAGCTCTGTTAGAAATGCTACAGCTAAAGAAATCCCAATCCCTCTGCACCACACACTCCAGAGACCTCAGCCTCATTACCACAATCAGCAGAACATGCTTGAGGGACAGGTTCATAACCCAGAGTCTGCCCATGCTGTGAAATAGACTTCATATACATGTCAAACAGAGCACCTCAGTAGCCCTCTTCAAAAGATATCTTGATGAGTGGATGGGAAATAGAAAGTTTACCCTATGGATCACTCTAATGGCTGTACTTGATAGAGGTACTGGGAACTAACGTCAGGCGGCACGATGCCAGGGCACTTCTATGGGCTAGGCTTGTAAAGGCTCCAGGGCCATTAACCTAGTACACACCTATGAATCTATGAACCTATGTATGTATATATGTGTGTGTGTGTGTGTGTGTATATATATATATATATATATATATATATATATATATATATATATATATAGATATATATATAAAATATAATTGTTTATATATAGGTGAATATAGTTATAGAGGCAAACAAGGTCTGAGTTGGCACTAGTGCATCATGGGATAGGGGATTAGCCTCTAGCTAGCTGAAGACCTCGAGCATGTAAAAAATGTCTGAGTCAGAGCCGAGGATCGGCTCCGAACCCATCAATAAGAATGAATGGTGAAATGGACAGCTCACATGAAACGTTATGGTAAGAACATAATTTCTTTTTTCATTTACTTGGACAGGAATGTTCCTATATGCCTTTTCTCCCTTTCCACTGAGATCCAAGGTTATTTTGAAGATTCAGAAGGAATCCCCCAAGAACTTTGTGGCGACTCCCTCCCGGCCCAGGCAACAGTTGTTCTCCCTTCTTTTGGAAATGTCCAAGGACATTCATTTAGCACAAGCTTTCCCACAGAGTGGATATACTTACACAAGATCAAGAGTGTTTGATAAACCCTAACCCCAATCAAGTTCAGTTTCCTTTCTGGATAATAGGGTCTTAATTCCCTTTAGACACTTGTTTACTGAGGGCATGCAGCAGGTACTAATGGAGGCAAGGAAGCCTTCTACTAGAAAATCGTATATTAGCCCACGGGGAAAAGCTTTTTAGTTGTTTTCAGCAACATAACCAGCACCTGTTCACGGCTGGATGTTTCCTGTTTTTATAGTATTTGTGTGAATTACTATTCTGTGGGCTTTCTTAGTTCTCCATTAAGGTTTATTTCCCATCTGTTAAAGCATGTCTGCCCTTCGATTCTCCTCTTTCAATGCATTGTCATGTCCGTGTTTTTGAAAGGGGTTTACATAAGAGGCCTCCAAGAAAAGTGGTGGCCCCTCCTTGGGATATCAGTTTTATGTCAGAGAAGCTAACAATTGCTCCATTTGAACCAACTAATTCTGGTAACTTGAGATTCATTATTATTATTATTATTATTATTATTATTATTATTATTATTATTATTATTATTATTATTACGATTATTATTATTATTACAACCCTTATTGAATTATCACTTGTGCCATAGGCAAACTTACATTTATGCAAAAGTACACAAACCATATCCACGTGTTCACATTTTGAAACACTATACATCAGATATGTTCTTCTGTACAGTGTCATTAACATTTAACAGAGTCTAGAGCAGAATTTACACTCTTGTGCAATCCTCGTGCATAGTGCACTAAACCTCATCTCTGGTGACTGGCTTATTAGACTTTTCTAATCATTAACATCGTTTTACCTCCTCTTTATTTTCAAAACAACTGGATGTGATCTATCACTAAAGTAACGTCTATACATTCTCTTCTAAATAGTTTTTCACTTATCCATAACATTTTGATATCCCCCTGTGTTGTTAGTGGCCTCCCACCACTAAACTGCTCTTTCTTTTCCTCAAGTTCATAGGTTCATAGATTAGTACTAAGCTAACTGCCCTTGCGAGCCATTTTAAGCCTAGCCAATTATCCCTTGTGAGATTCAAATCCTGCACCTTGTGTTTGTAAGGCAAACACCTTAACCATTAGGCCACCCTCCCATAGTAATTTGCTTCAATCCCAGCCTAATTTATAATACAGTTGACTAGGATTCCTCTTGTTCTTTCCTTCAGTTCCATTGACCTGTCATATTGTACTGTCTCTGTCTTGGGCTGCTGTTCACTTTTCTATTGCTTGGTTATACTTTTAGCAAAAAAAAAAAAAAAGTACATTTGAGCTCCTCAATGCTTTTGCTTCCTTGTTTCTAACCAGTGATTGTGGCTGACATAAAAAGAAATGTTTAAGGTGTAATTCTCTCCTAATAATACACCTAATATTTTTCCACTTCTAGCTTGTATTTATCTAATTTTTTTACACACTCAGAAAATATGGTACGATTTCTAGTCGGGTCCTGTTTGCATCTCCAGCAAGTGTTGTCTGATAGGGGTACATCTTTAATTTATCTGTTGTATAAAAATTTGTGTAAGCATTTCCACCCTAAACATTCTGAATGTTCTCATTCTTGAAGCCCATTTAGGAATGTTACATATGTCTAGCCAGATATCTTCTAATTCAGTCAGTAACTCCCTTTTCCATGTCCTCCTTTGTGAACCCCTTTTTTGCCATTGATTTTCTTTTAGCATTTTATAGATTTTTCAAGTAATCACATCTTTGACTGTCTCTCTATTCCTGTTTTCCTGAAGTGGTGCTCTTACCAGTCCTGGTCTTTCCTTATCTTTTCGCAGAATTTTCCTTACATGTCATAAATCTTACAGTATAAAAGTAAATTTCTATCAGTGATGTCATGTTTTTCCCACACTTTCCTCCAGCTGTTTCTCTCATGTCCTTCCCTTTAATCATCCCAGAAGTAGAAGCTTTTGGTGTTTTGCACCATTTCACAGTTATTTGCATCTTTATGGGACCTGGGGGAACACTCTCTGGCCAATAGGCTAGACCTCAAATTTCTGTTCTTTGTACTCTTGTAATAGAAATGCATATCTCAAGTTCCCATATATTTTTCCCAGCACAGCACACTGAATTCCTTTTATCTCTTCCACCCAGTGCCCTATCAGTCTTATAGTTTCTTGCAAAATGGTATTGCAGAGGAGATGTATTTCTTTCCACTTTTGCTTCCTAGCTAGAATTCATTTCTCTCACTTCCCCTTTTAGTCATGCTGCTAAAAATAATTGTGGTCTATATGGTACCGCCAAACCACCATGGTCACATTTTATGCCAACCCACTCTCCCATTTTTATTTCCCCAGATAAATGTGATGCACTGTATCCCAAAACTTTTTCCTGGAGTTGTAAAAGAAAGACTGCAGCGTATATAGCTGGTGAACTATAAACATCTTTTGGGTCTGAATCCTATGTTGCATAACTAGGGTCATCCATTTCAGTTTCGTAATAAAATGCAGTGTTTTCCCTTTAGCTTGTTGCCAGGTTTCTCATGGAGATTCCTTCCACTTTTTCACAGTCCGGATTCCTAGACATTTTAACTTAGTATGCCCCCAGAGCTGTGGGTAGGTCATCACCAGTACATTTGCGGGAAGGTAATTAATTGCTAATACCTTTGTTTTGCTCACATTAACTTTGTAACATGAGAGGTATCCAAACTCATTTAGGATAACGGATAATGTTTTAATATCTGTCCAGCTCAGTAAGATAAATTATTATATCATTTGCAAACATAGCTAGTTTCTCTTCCACTTGCCTACATTTCCATCTCACTAGCTCTAATCCTGTAATGTTTGGGCCATTGGTTCTAAATATAGTGCAAACAATAAAGGTGACAAAGGGTAACACTGTCTAGTCCCCCTTTTGATGTTAAACTTGGGGATTAGTTTTGTGTTTATCTTTAGTATTGCCTTTGAGTTCTGATACAAAGATTTTATCAACCCAGTTAAAGACTCCGGAAGTTTCATTACTCTCATTACCTTTCATAGGTAGTCCCAGTGGACCCTATCAAAAGCTTTTGCAGACTCTAGGGCAACCAGCACTGGTCTGTCACCTTTTCTCTCTGCTTCTTTATGTAAAATATTGGTTTTCAGAATATTGTCAGAAGTTTGCCTATTTTAATAAAACCACATTGGTCACCATTGACCAGTCTCAGAAGAACTGTTGCCAGCCTCAGTGCCAGAATTTATATAAACATTTTATAATCAGGATTGAATACAGGGATGTATGATAGGATCCAAAGTTACATGGGTCTTCTCCCGCCTTTGCAATTAACGTGATCTCATTATACCATGAGTCTTGGGATCTTCCCTTCCTCATATGTATTATTGAACATCGTGCACCATTTAGGGTAAGTTTGTCCCTAAACACCTTCCATGACTCAATTAGGCATCTGTCTGAACTTGGCAACTTGCCTATTGCCAGCTTTGTGAATTGACCTTCAATTTTTTTCTGTGTAAAAGGTTGCATCAGTCCATCTCACGTTCCCCCAGTGTGTTAAAATATAATTTCCCCACAAAATTTCCTTAGTTTTCAACTCCAAACTCTCTGAACACTGCTTCTAATATAGGTTCTTATAATACTCATAAAACAAACTCTTGTCCAAATCCTCTGGGTGTGGAATGATATTTCCTGTTTGTGTATACCTCACTCTACATATCCATCTTTCTTATTTTTGTTGCCTCATCCTCCGTGCTAATTTCCTGATCTGTTTTCAGCCCTCCCCTTCATAAAATGCCTCTAGGTGCTACTCCTACATTCCCATCAATTCATCAAACTGCAGCTTTCATTCCCCTTCCAGTTTTTCTAATTCCTCACCTTGTGATTGGGCTGAGTCCTTCTCATATCCTGAATTGCTTTTATCTTTGATAATCGGCTGCATTCTCTCACTTTCATTTCTTATCAGTCTCTTCTTTCATGCCATCCTGTCCCTTAATTCCAGTTTTGTTCATTCCCAGCCTTCTTCTGTCTCTCTCTCCTTTCTCTGTTTGCTGCATATACTTTTCCAATATTGTTTTAATTTTGTGTTTATAATCTTACTGGTTTAACCATCTTGTTTTAAATCTCAAGTGTCTGTTCGTATTCATCCCTCTCCCCAGCTGAAGGGCCACTTCTAGAGGGGAGTGGTCTGATAATAGCATTGGGTGTGTTTTCCATCGTTAAGGTAAGACACATGTTCCCTTGTTAACTATACCCTGTGTAGTTTTGAATGTGTCCCATATGTCCTGAAGTAGTACGTAAACCTTTTCTTACTCTCCTTCAGTTTTGCCAGATCCTGTAATCCATATGATTTACTTATGACATCCATGGCCCTTTCTTCCGTGGTCAGTCTCTCTTCTTGACCCTTTGTATCTTCCATTTTACTTACAACTTTCCAGCATCTCCCTGTTGCTCCAATTTCCTGTGCAAAGGGCAGAATTGCTGTGTCATATCACTCAAGTGCTTCATCATAGTTTTTGGAGGTAGATAGATATTCTAGTGACCTTTGTCTTGCCCCAGTATTCCTATATTAGGACAAATCTCCCATGTGGATCAACTATGCAGTCAGTAGTAAAATCCCCTTTCTTATTAAAGTAATAGCATCTCTCTTCTTTAGTCTCTCTAAATTAGAGTGCACTCCCTGTTCATACCCTTTGTTGATTAAATCTTTATGCTGTTAGCAACTAAATGTTTTTTGTAGCATCCCTATCTTTATTCCAGTCTTGCAAATGTATTCTATTAGGCTGTTGTCTTTTCCTTTGGTTTGTCAGACTATTGACATCCCAATACAACTAATGCCATTATTTGTAGCTCTCTCTACTTTACTGTGGTTCTTTGTGTGTTAGTTATTTTGCTGTTTATCCCAACAATCCTTTTTCTCTTAACTTATTCTTATTTGCTCTTTTTTGTAATCCTCTTTCAAAATATAAGAACTATGTACATGTAAAAGCCACCACTTAATCCTCTCTCTTCCTCTTCCCTTATTGCATTGCGGGCTATGTACCATTTCCCCACCACTTTCACAGTTTGTTTACTAACCCCCCCCCCCCCGGCCCCTAGCCATTGAGAATCTTCCCCATATTTAAATTTGAATTCCGCCTAGTGAAATCTTAATTGCTGGTGTGAGTTTTGTAACCTCTAAGTTTCTTATTTAATCGTTAGCAGCTGTGATTCTATTTTTTTTTAGGTTCCCCTTCCTTTACGTATTTTCTTGTGCTGCTGCCTTTCATCTAGTTGATCTGCACCTGCAGTGCTCAACTAAGATGCCCTCTTTACCATCCCTCTCTGTAGTCTCAGTTTCCTTGTTGAATGTGTAGCATGGGCATGCATGCTTTCTATTTAAGTTAATGGCTCAGGAATCCTGCTCACTGTTCACGTAAATGTGCTTATTGCCTAGGCACAAAATTTCTGACACTTTGTATTAATACATTTAAGAAATGTTTGTATAGTTGCTGGACTATAGTCTTATTGCCCACTCTTGGGTTTTAAATGAATGACATCTAAACATATGCCCTTCTGCCTTACCTAGCTGACTTCTTACCAGTTATTGCATATCTAGATGTTTTCACTTGGCTCTGTTTTACATCTTTAAATCTTGATAGCAAAGTTACATAATGTTTTGCATTTGTTAGTAGTTCTTATCCTGTTAACAGACCAGGGATACCCTTTGATGTTACCATTTCATATCTTGGGCACGTCCATGCATTAGTGCTAACCTCTTGCCACAGTAACCAGTCTTTCAAAAAAGTTACTAATCTTTCATTCTGAATTCTATTATTGTTTTATATCCATTTTTATTAGGTTCCTTATCCCCTTTTAAAGTGTTCCCGTTATATTTGATCATTTATTCATTGCTCATTCTCCTTCTCTTAAGGTGTAGGTGCTGTCTCCTGTTCCTTCGATGATCCGTCAAGGCTTATTCTGTACTGCGTTGGTGTACTGGATCACCTGTTTATAACTCTATCTGGATCTTGAAAAGAGGAAATGTTTTTGCAGGCCAGTTTTCTCCATAGCTTCTTGCAATCTCTGGTTAATCTAGTGCTTCTTGACCACACTCTGGGTTTGTGCTGCACGTTTCTTAATCTGATGGTCATCTCCTGGTGCTTTCAGAGCTTCTTGAACTTCCAGGAATGTTTTCGCCCCCACTGGGAAGAAGATCTTCAGTACTGCTGTATAAATTAGTTGTTATCTCTGTTCCAAGTCTTTGTATTTTCTGAAACTAGGGAAGAATTTTACTGTTTGAAGTCCTGTGTCCCGGGAATAGTTCTAATCTATAAAAAATAATGCTGATCGCTTAGTTTAATTATTTTTCTCTTCTTCCAGAGTTTACTTAAGATCGGTTCTTTAAGGGCAAAATTTTGTTGTTTATTTACAGCTGGTCTGGGAAACTGTGTCTTCATACCCTTATTTCTGTGCACTCTATGCACTCAGTTTATCAAAACTTGATGAACTGGGAGATCAGGTCATTCATTTATTTTCTCTTGCATGAATTGGACGCAGTCTTTTCCTTCACTACCCTCAAATGCTTTGTTGAATCAGATGGTCTTCCTTCTTGCTCTGTCTTCCAATTCAGTCCGTTTTTCTTTAATTGCTTCTTGCGCTGCTTCCATTTAGGTAAGACATACCGTCTGCTCTCCATCCCTTCTTTGCAATTCCTGTGTCTCATTATGATGAGTGGATTAAAACAACCTCCATGTCTTCCAGTCTAGCTTCATTTTTTTGTGTGTATTCCTGAATAGTATCATTAGTCCTCCACACCTCCTGGTATATCTTGTCTATTTTTTCCATCAGTTCTGCCATACTTAATTCTCATGCCTCAATGAGTGAATTGCTATTGCACTGCTGTATTACTGGGACCTTGTGGCTTAGACCCCCCTTTGAGTTAATTGTTTCTTTTTTGCTTATTCTGCTTTCTCCATCTGTTTTTCTCTAAATGGTGAATTTTCATTTTTCAGTTAAAATTTGCCTATTTCACCTGGTTTAAATGCTGTTACAATGTCAGTATTTTCATGTTGGGCTAGGGGACTGGAAGGAATACCACTGCTCAGCTCGGCGCCATGCCTGAAGTTTCCCCACAGTTAAACTTAAGATTAACATGGAAAGCTGTTCTTGTAGATGTTCTTTGTGTTTCACTGTTTCAGTCATCACATTTAGGTGATTCCTGCCAATGTAGCCCTCTGCCAGCCCGAATACCAGAGACTTAGTATTTCTGCATCGGTTCCTGTCATTTGAGGACTGACGTCAGGTCGTCATTATAAAGTAAGGCAGCCGACACCATTACATCAGTCTTTCTTACCATGGAGCCCGAAGCAGAAGCAGTTCGCATGAGTGCCCGGTTGGCAGCTACCTGAGTTTTTGTTTCCAAATTGAAGTTGAAGTCTTCTAATGCTAAGTACCCTGTTGGGGATCCTTTTTTCTTGCACTAACCGATGTCAGAAAAAGTTAATAATTGTCTCGCATGTGGAAAGCAAATACCACACCGAGACTTCCACTCTTACTGCGTCACTTGTTTAGGCCCAGACCACAACGTCCCCCATTGTCACTTCTGTGCTTTGCTCAATGCCAGAACTATTTGTCGTCGGGCCCTTATTGTAGCCAAATATTTTCATTTATAGTCCTCAAATTCTGATATGGCTTCAGTAAGCCATCTGACAGCAGATCTTCCGAAAAAACATAAAGATAAAGACCGAGACAAACTGCACAGGTCCAAACCTACCGATGACGCTTCCGTTAAGCTAGTAGTCAGTCCTCCGGTACTCAGTGAGGTGCTTTCGCAGCCCCTGATTCCTGCCTCAGTTGACTTGCAGGCCGCTACCGAGACCCTTTCAGAGTCCAGTATGCCACAAAACTCTTCTTCGTTTAAGGATCCTGCGGTCGTCCCTACCTTGGATGGTTCTGGAGCTGCTGTGCAGGCACCGGCTTCCGAAGAAGTCCTTCACAGTACAAAATCTTGACACAAACCATCGTCTTTCGCAACTACTGTTCTTTCAGAAACAACCGAGTTTCTTAGGCCCAGGGTTTGAAACACACCCGAAGAAACCAACGACCCAGTCTCAGGTGCCTGTTACCTTGCCTCTGTCTCAAATGCTTAAAATGGCAGAAGACCTTATCATGCTGATCGGGGAAGCCAAGCTACCCCTTCAAAAAGGAAAACAGATCTGTCCCCTGTAGTTTTGTCTGAACTAGAGTCAGATGAATGTGATGCATCTGACTATGAAGACATGCAACCCCTCTCTCCACTTATGAGGATTCTGATGCAGAGGACTCCATTCCTTCAGCCTCTCTTCCAGAGGATTTTTCCTTTGGGGAAACCCTGCATACTTTAAGGGAGCATTTCCAGTCGGAGAGTCAGGACTACCCTCAGTCCAAAAAGCGACTCAGGGAATTCCTAGATTTTCTGCAACACAGACCCTTGGCCATCCCCCAAGTCCTTGATGTTGTGGATGATGTTTTCCTTGAACCCAGCTCTACTCCTGACGCCCTACCTCCTACTCCCAGAAAACCAGACCGGTACTATAGAGTCCCTGACGCACACAAATATCTTTTTAAACATCCAACAGCTGACCCTGAGGTCATTTCTCAAGGGCCAAAACGGATTAAAGCAACCTCTGCTAAGAATCCCAGCCCCTCAGGCAGAGATTCCCAAGCATTGGACAGATGGGATAAAAAAAGTGTACACCTCAGCTACTCTTGCTATTAGCGCACTAAATTATCAGTTCCATATGCTGAAATATCAGCAACATACCTTGGAACTCCTTAAACAAAAAATGTCTTTCTTTCCTGCTTGGGCAGAATCTAAAGATTTACAAGACTTAATGCATTCTGCAAGTCAAGTAACGACACACACTGCGCACTCTGGTTTTGATTCCCTAGAAGCTTCTTGCAGGGCAGCAGTCACTGGATCTGTCTTTAGAAGACCTGCATGGCTTAAGGAACAATCCCTGCCAGACCATGTCAAATCTAAATTATTGGATGCCCCCTTGCACAAAGATAACTTTTTTGGCACTAAGGCAGAAGAGGTCTTAAAGATGGAAGAAAAAGCAAAATCAATGCAAACAGTTAAAGATTTCTTACAGGTCCAGCCCCCTAGGTACAGCAGACATTGTCCCTCCAAGCACTGGTCCTTACCTGCTCCGAGTAAACAGGCCCAGTCTAGGCCCTGTGGAAACAGATCCCCCCAAACAGCAGCCCCAGGGAATGCAGAGATCAAAGCAGTGGACTACCTCCACTTAAAAACCAGGGAGTTATAAGTCACCCCCTTATGGTAAGAACTCACAATGACTCATCTCCTCTCGACCTCCCCTCTGCCCACCTTCACTTACCCCTAGGAGGAAAACTCTCCTTTCACTCAAGCACCTGGGCCATCATTATCAGGGACCAGTGGGTTCTGAACATTGTATCTCAGGGTTACAAATTATTCTTCCACACTCTTCCAACCCCAAAAGGGTTCCCAGATCTACCACCAAATCAGTGGGCAGAGGCTCAAAAGCAAATCCATTCCCTGCTCCCCATGAGGGCAGTAGAACATGTTCCTGCAGAGCAGATAGGCCAGGGCTTCTACTCCAGACTTTTTCTCGTCCTCAGAAAAGAGGGCACCTGGCGCCCCATCTTTTATCTATCCGTTTTGAACACCTTCCTGGTGATCCTAACATTCAAAATGCTCACCCTCCAGCAGCTGCTTTACCCATGCTTTCCAAGGATGCTTGGCTAGCCACCCTAGATCTAAGAGACCTACCTCCACATTCCTATCAGGGAATCATGCAGGAAATATCTCCGCTTCAGGGCAGGATCTCAAGACTTTCATTTCTCTACGCTTCCCTTTGGCTTATCTACTGCTCTGAGTTTTCACAAACTGTCTGGCTGGCCATTGCCTTTTGCAGACAAAGAAATATTCAGATTTACTCATACTTAGATAACTGCCTTATTCAGGTAGACAGCCAAGAAAAGCTCCTCCAGCACCTGGCCTTTGTAAACACCCTACTGACCTCCCTAGGGTACACAATCCATGAAAAGAAATCCAAACAACTGCCCACCCAAAGGATAATCTTCCTGGGAGCAAGTCTGGACACAGCATCCCAGATGGCATAACTTACACTAGAAAAACAAAATTTCCTGACCGTCTAATTCTCTCAACTGGCCACCAGGCCTCAACTATCTGCAAGGAAAATCCTGCAAGCTGTGGGGTTCATGACATCTTGCATTCTACTCCTTCCATATGCCAGACTGCATATGAGGAAACTTCAGTGGTACCTAAAAAGCCTTTGGTGTCAACACTTTCAACACCTGGAGACTCTTATACCTATAATACCATGCTTGAGAAAATATTTTCTTTGGTGGGCAACAGCATGCTCCCTCAACAAAGAACTACCTTTCTCACCACCCCACGTCACCCAGACCCTCACCACAGACGCATCAGATTATGCCTGGGGTGCACACCTGGATGACAGGTGCATGCAGGGACAATGGAGCACACAGCAAATCCCCCTGCACATCAGTCTAAAGAGGTGATGGCTGTGCAGCACGCCTTGATAGCTTCCAAAACCCTTCTCTCTCCGGGGGTTCTCCTGATCAAAACAGACAACACCACTGTGATGTACATCAGCAAGCAGGGAGGGACTCGCTCTTACCTTCTATGCAGGCTGGCCATGACCCTTTGGCTCACAGCCACTTCCATGCAACTGCACCTGTTAGCACAATTCTTACCAGGCTCTCTCAACTTCCTGGCAGACCAATTAAACAGAAACCTTCTGGACCCACACGAGTGGCAAATCAACAGAAGTATCTTCACCCTAATAACTCAGAAATGGGGAACCCTGAAAATCGACCTATTTGCCTCCCGCACCAACTATCAGCTCAGCAAATTCTGCACCAGGGAGCATCACTGCATGGCTTGGAAAGTGGATGACCTGTCCTTCCCCTGGGTCAGTCTCTCAGTCTATGCTTTTCCTCCTCTTCCTCTCATCCCCTGGGTACTGCTCAAAATAAGTGAGGAAAAGCCAAGGACCATTCTTATAGCTCCAGACTGGGCCAGACAACACTGGTACCCCTTGCTGCGCAGCCTGTCCCCACTTCCTCCATGGCATCTTTTTCAGATTCCAAACCTCCTGATCCAGAGAGAAGGGGAATTCATGCATCCCCAATTGCAGACCCTCAGTTTGGCAGATTGGCTTATTCCCTAACCCCAAACCAATCTGCCATCCTCAGTAAACAGGTTCTGGATGTTATCTGTGAGGCCAGATGTCCTAGCACCAGAAAGTCTTATGCATATGGAAAAGGTTCTGCACCTGGATCCAGGCTAAGGGGGCCAATACGGCACAGCCCTCCATCCCTCTCATCCTCTATTACTTAGCTGACCTACTACACAGTGGTTTCTTTCTCCTCTAAAAATTCATGCCTCTGCTATTTCTGCTCATTTTCCCACTGAGCAGCCCCTTTTTTCACACCCTTTGATCAAACAGTTCCTCAAAAGGGCTAGCAGCTTGAGGCCCCCCAGAAGGGCACCAACACCAGCTTGGGACCTTAACTTTGTCTTGGAAAAGCTCACCCTGCCTCCTTTTGAACCAGCTTCCTCTGCAGAGCTAACATTTCTGTCTTGAAAGGCAGCGTTCCTTCTGGCCATCACTTCAGCCAGAAGAGTCTCTGAGCTGCATGCATTCATGGCTGTGGAACCCTTCATCATCTTCCATGCTGATAGGGTATCCCTCAGAACTGACCCACCCTTCATGCCCAAGGTGGTGTCCAGTGTGTCTCTCAACCAATCCATTCATTTGCCCACCTTCTTTCCTAATCCCCAAAACAAGGGGAAAAGGATTCTTCACTGTCTAGATGTGCACAGACAGCTCAGATTCTATCTGGACAGGACTGAATCCTTTAGAAAGTCTGATCAATTGCTGGTTAGCTTTTCTACTGGGGCGGAAGGCAAAGCCATCTCCCAACAAATCATTTCCAAATGGATAGCACACTGCATCCATTTCTGCTACAAACAGCATGGAAAACATTCCCCAAGGAGGTCAGGGCACACTCCACCAGAGCAGCCTCCACCTCTACAGCTTTCCTCAGAGGAGTCCCCACCAGGGACATCCTGGAGGCTGCCACCTGGACATCTGTTCACACTTTTACCAAGCATTACCACCTGCCTCTCTTCTCCAAATCCAGGGCAGGGTTTGCCTCTGCAGTCTTGCAGGGCATTCTAGCTAGCTCCTAGTTTCCTTCACTGCCTCCACCCATTTCCTCCGCTTTGGTAATCAACCCAAATGTGATGACTGCAGCAGTGAAACACAAAGAACATAGTACAGTTGTGTACACTCACCATAAATGTAGATGTTCGAGTGTATTCACTGTTGCAGTCCTTGTTTCCCCCCCTCCATCCCCCTTTCTTCTCTTTCTCCTTTTATTACCATTCTTCCTTGTTCTTTCCTTACAAGGGACATATTGATATTTATTTTCAATTGGTGGGTTCTTCCACCAGAACATGACCTCCTACTTTGGGGGCTCCTGACAGGTTAGGGTAACAAAAACTGATGTAATGGCGTTGGCTGCCTTACTTTATACTACTGACAACCTGACGTCAATCCTCAAGCGACAGCAACAGACGCAGAAATACTAAGTGCCTGGTATTCGGGCCGGCCGAGGGCTACCCTGGAATGGATAACCCAAATGTAATAACTGCAACAGTGAATACACTCAAACATCTACATTTATGGTAAATGTACACAATTGTACTTTTTTTTTTTTTTTTTTTTTTTTCTTCACAATTGTACTTTCTGACCTCTGCAAGAAGAGTATCTGAGCTGCATTGCTCTTATGGTGAGTCAACCCATATCATTTTCTTCGGGGACAAGATTTCTTTGGGAAGTAATCCTTTTATGTTTGAAGTGGTATCAGAATTTACTTTAAGACAAACTATCTATCTCCCTATTTTCTTTCCTGAACCTAAACATGAGGGAGAAAAGATTCTTTCTACCTTGGATGTCCACGGACAACTCTGGTACTATCTTGACAGAACTAAATCTTTGAGATCTTCGATCAGTTTGTTTCTTGTGAAGGTAAGAAGGGGGAAACCTGTGTCAAAACAGTTTCCAAATGGTTGTCTCAAGCTAGTACCTTTTTTAATACTTGCCACAACAAAACTTTTCATGGCAGAATCAGGGCCCACTCTACTAGGACCTTGGCTTCATCACTGGCTTTTTGGAAAGGGTTTGAGTCTAGAAGCAGCATCTTGGTCCTATGTACATGTGTTTACTAGGTGTTGCAAGTTTCTCTTCTCTAGGTCTAGATCAGGCTTTGCTAGGACAAATCTGCAGCGATTTCTGGACCCGTCACCTCCCACCTCCCAAATTTAGTAAGCTACGATAGTATACCAGTATAGCTAAGTCTACTGTAGCAATGATCAATATGATAAACATGCTATAGTTTTGTTAGTAAACTTACCCTAGCAGTAGATGTCTGAATGATCACTGCTGCAGTAGTTGCTCCCTCCTTCCACCCTCCTTGTTTTCTGGTGTGTTGTTTTTGCGATGATGTGACTATTTGTTTTTTGTTCCTGGCATTACCCTTTCAGGGCTCAGTCTCCCTCTGTCTGTTGGTATGACAGCTCTGAAGGGCTTGATGCCCAAGTCAGTCTTTTTAATCTGTTAATTTTGAGCCGACTGACAGTTTGGGCACATGGAAGGTGCTCTTTGCTTTGGAATCTGGGCAACTAATTTATATTTGGCAGAATATAACCCATGTATCTAAGGCTAAAGTTACTGTAGCAGTGATTATTCAAACATTTACTGTTGCTGTAAATGTACTTACACAACTGTACAGTAGTATGGTGGTTATTCTTCTTAAGGATTTGGATCCAAAATCCTTTATCTTTTTCAACCCCCCCAATCCCACTGTTTTACCATCATCGCTTTCCACGTGTGTTTATAACCTTCTGATTGCATGATGTATATGAGCTGTAACTGCATTGCTCTAACATATCTATTCAGATCCTGTAATCCTAAACCAATTTGTTCTGTGGGAAAGATCAATTTGTTGCACTTAACTTTTGTTCTCGTTCCCCTGCATATCAGTTCTTTCAACTCTTTATTAATTATTGTCTACAGCTTATCCTCTGGTTAATAAAAAATATGCCCAACTTCTATATAAGAAATAAACGTAATAAAACATTTCCATCTTGTTTTCCATATGCATAATATTAACAGTTCTGGTATTATCTTTTGTTTAATCTCTTCTCACATGTCCTTAGTTGCCATAACAGAATCCTTTGTAATCCATATACCTTAAAACTTCATCTTTACCTTATGTACTCAGTCTGTTTTTCATTGCTGTATCATCACCCCCCCCCCCCAAGTTTTGATGCTGGAGTTTTGATTTTCTCTTTTGCTGTTGATACACTCTTGCCCAGTGAGCCGTAGTAGTCTGTGAGGTCCTTAATCCATGAAGAGTAGCAGATAGGGGAAAACCATTAAAAGCATCTGTCACCATGTTGTAGAATTTAACCTGCCTAAACTTTCCCTGTTGTATTGAGGGATTGTAGAGTTCACAGCATATGCACACTACCAACAGTCTTCTGATTTGAGAGCTTGTGTATTAATGTGGCATTTTCACCTTCTACCCTAGCACCACTCGCTGAGTGCCTCTATTACCAATATCCAGTTCTGAAAGCCATGTCATTGGTAGCTTGATCGGAGCAGCAGTTTCTTTGTTAACAAATGAGGGATAATTTAGTAAAGAGAGGAGTACTTAACTTGTGCCACCAAGGTAATGGTCATAACTGTGTAACTGATTTCTGCTTTGTCTATATGTTACAGACATGTTTGAGAGTTGGTTTCTTATTGTAACTGTATTTTGCAGGTTATAAAATGGAAAAGTATGAAATCTTGAGTTTTAGATACCCATTTTCTATAGAACGTTATCTGGAAGAATAATAAACTGCACCGACAATATTAGTTTGTCTTTGGGAGAGAAGTCATAAAGTAAGAGATTTTATTATTTGCAGAGTAAGAGATTTTATTTTCAGATGTTACTAAATCCTGTATGTGTTCATACACTTTGGGTTGAATTGCATTAAGGAACAGATATGGAAAATGCAGAATGTGTTATATGTATGCTTGCATATATTTCCTAAATACCACCATATGGAATCATGGGCAGATATAATTATGAGCTGAAGAAGGAAAAACACTGGACAAATGATTAACCAAAATATATTGCATCCAAGCTTTCATAAACACTGTACTTAATCAGATAAGGCCACTACACGTTAGAAGCTATTATGCAGATTTTATTGCATGTCATGATTTTACTGATTGCTGAATTTGATGGAACTCATTTTGACTCTTGGCTTTAAAATGAACTGTTAAGCTATGACCTCCCTTTTATAAACAGTCAGCTGTATCTGCAGTGTAGAATAATGTGTTTTAAAGTGCAGCGTCCTTTCTTAGCAAAGTGTGAATGAAAGTTTATATGTCATAATTTTCAGCTTTTCACTTGTCACAAGAACTACTGAGTTAGATACGTATTGTTTATGTGAAAGAAAAGGGTCCTTTGTTTAATAAAGTGTAGTTTTGTCTATGCAATATAGTTTTAAACATTTTTGCTGGGTTGACAAGTGGATGTTTGTCTACCACTGATAAAATAGAAGACTGTGATAAAACAGGACTGAAATAAGGTAACTTCTCCATAACCCAGTATGGAACAGTTTTGGAGTTTATTATAATAAAGTACAAGATGTGGGAGGATGTGATGGGGTTTTGCTTCAGATGTCTTATTTTGAGTTTTATAACAGTTTTACAAAAAATAGTAGATATTCTATATATCTTAACAGTAGTAGTAGTACACTGGTAGCTTTCTAGAAGAATGAACAAGAGGGACAGGAAAGAGCGAAATGGTGACTAGAACATTTAACCTCTAAGTTGCTAACTATGCTTTCTAACAGTTAAATTTCTGTAGCTGCTGACGAAACTCTTAAGTCATTGATATTTTGTTGATTTGCATGTGAAAAAAGCACATAAAAATTGCTTGCTAGGTACAAATGCAGGAAAATGTATTTAAATGCTAAAGTTATTTTATCCCTCATGAAAATGTTATTAGCTTCAGCAGTGAAAGCATTTTTATTGTGATGCTGTTTGAACTTTTTAAGTACAGCATATTTTTATGGTCATCGTTGTTACAGTAGCCTAAGCTATATGTGACGTATCCTGCCAAGGACCGGATGTCAGCCAGTATCTAAAAGATGTTCTTCGTGTGTCACTGTTGCAGTCATCACCTGTGGGTTATCCCTGCTGTGGTAGCCCTTGGCCGGCCCGAATACCAGAGTCAATGTTTTTAGGCGACGGCGGCTGTCGCTTGTAGTCTGATGTTAGGTCGTCAGTACTGTAAAGCAAGGCAGCTGAGTTTCTTACACCAGTATTTCTTGCCGTGGAGCCCGTAGCAGAAGCAGTTCATACAAGTGCCGATCGGTCGCTACCAGAAGTCGAATTTCATCAGAAAACATCTTAAGCTAAGTACCCTGTTGGGGACCCTTTTTTCTTGCTCTAACCGATGTCCGAAAAAGTTAACAATTGTCTCGCTTGTGGAAAGCAGATCCCACACTGAGACTTTCATTCTTACTGCATCACTTGTTTAGGCCGAGACCACAACGTCCCTCATTGTCGGTTCTGTGCCCTCTTTAATGTGAGTACCATTTGCTGTAGAGCTCTTTTTATATTGTAGACAATTATTTTCGTATTCCTTCTTCGAATTCAGATATGACGTCCATAAGCCAACAATCTGCCGACATTCCGAAAAAACGTAAAGATAGAGACAGGCCACACAAAGCGAATCCTTCCAACGGCACCGCTAAGCAAGTCGTCAGTTCTGTGGAATTCAGTGAGGTGATTTCGTAGCCCCTGATGCCCGACTCTCTTTCTATGCAGGCCTCTGCTGAGACTCCTTTCGGAGTCCGGTATGCCGCAGAAATCCACTTCATCTACTGAGCTTTTGGCGTTCTCTGCCTTGGTTGGATCCGGAGGCACAACGCAGGCACCGGCTTCCGAGGAGGCTGTTCACACTACCGATTCTAGACAAAAAAAGACTTCTCTTCCAACTACCATTTCTCCAGACCAACTGATTCTCCTAGGCCTCGAAGCCAGGCCACTCCTAGGAAATCTGTTTCTAGCCACCATCTTGCTACTGCTCCCCCACCCTCAGCTCAAATGCTTAAAAGGGCGAAGGCTGTCATCTCCCGTATCCAAGGTACTCAAGCCCCCACTCCAAAAAAGAAAAGGCTTCCTTCTTCAGAAATTGACAGACCAAGAGTCTGAGGAATCTGATTATTCTGCCTTTGAAGAGGAACAACAGACCTTCACTGTTTGAGGATTCTGATGCAGAGGAATCCATCCCCTCTGCCTCCCCTCCAGAGGGCCTCTCCTTTATGGAAACCCTTCACTCCCTCAGGAAACATTTTCCATGGGAATCTCAGGACTACCCACAGTCAAAGAAATTACTTGGAGAGTTTCTGGATCTGTCCCAGCACAGACCCCTGGCCATCCAACCTATTCTAGAAGTGGTGGATGATGTTTTCTTTAAATCTAGTTTACCCCCTGATGCCCTGCCTCCTGCTCCAGCTAAACCTGATAGGTACTACAGAGTACCGGATTCTCACAAATACCTGTACAGGAATCCTGTTTCAGACCCTGAAGTCATTACACAGAGACCCAAAGGAGCTAAGACTAGTTCTGCCAAGAATCCTCTAACTTTTGACAAAGACTCTAGAGCTCTGGACAGATGGGGTAAGAAAGTATACACCTCTCCAACCTTGGCTATCAGCTCACTCAATTGTCAGTTCCATATGTTAAAATATCAACAGCACACTTTTGAAGAATTAAAACAGAAGATTTCTACTTTTCCTGATGGTGCCAACTCTATAGAGCTGGCAGAATTACTTCATTCTGCTGGTCAAGTGGCCAAGCACTCTTTACAGTATGGATATGACACCCTAGAAGCCTCTAGCAGGGCAGCAATAACAGGATCTGTTATTAGAAGACCTGCATGGCTTAAGGAACAACCTCTCCCTGATCATGTCGAGTCTAAACTTATTGATGCACCCCTAGATAAGGAGCGCCTGTTTGGGGAAAAAGCAATAGAGGTGCTTAAAAAGATGGAAGACAAAGCAAAATCTATGCAAACAGTATAAGACTTCTTTCAAGTTCAACCGCCCAAATTCAGCAGGAACTTCCCCTCTAAGCACTGGACCTTCTCTGCACCCAGCTGACAGGGCCAAAGCAAGCCTCACAGGGACAGGGCATCCTGGCCCCTATCCCAGGGCCAGCAAAGAAGCTAACAATGGACCACTATCGCCTCTAAGACGGGGGAGATGTTCATCGTGCATACAGCTGCAGTAATCACAGATGGGTTTTCTGCCGTCAGGCGGTCCCTCGGTCGGTCGAATTCCAAAGTCTAGGTCCGGCGTCGGTTGTTGTCGCTTTCTTTCCTGACGTCAATGAGGCAGGGGTATATAAGACACAGCCGACACCATTTTCTTCAGTCTTTTTTGCCGCGCAGTGCCCGTAGCAGAAGCAGTTCGCAAGTGCCAGTCGGCCAGCTAGTGAATTTACGAAAAATTGGAAACCGAAGTCTTCTTTAAAGCTATGTACCCCGTTGGGGAATCTTTTCTTGCCTCAGACCGATGTCAGAAAAAGTTAACAATTGTATTTCTTGTGGGAAGCAAATACCGCATAAGGATTTCCATTCCCTCTGCATACCTTGTTTAGGCCCAGACCACGACATCTCGGGCTGTCGCTTTTGCGCTACTTTCAATAAATGCACTATTAAGCGTCTGGCGGAGTTCGCCCAACACCTTTTTGGTAAAGCCTTTGATTATAAAATATCGTCGGAGACTCCGACTACCGTTTTGTCCAAAAAATGCAAGGACAAGGACCGACACGTGAGGTCCGTGGTCTCCACCGACACCACTCCAAAACTGGCTACACGTGGTCCGGTTCTCAGCGAGACGCCTATGCAGTCCCTGACTACCGACGACACTTCTTTGGCGGTGTCTTCTGTAACCGAGACCGCAGGTACATCGGCCCATACCCAGACTACAACCACCGAAGCCACTGTGAGCGTTGAGCCTCCTAATGTGGACAGGTCCACTTCCACCCATGGTGTCTTTAGACCCTCATCTTCCTTTTCCATTAAGGCCTTTACTAAGTCCAAATCAGCCAGGCATCCCAAGAGGCCTGTTGCACAGGGCCCATCTCCAGGCCCCATGCCTAAAAAGCAGATGCTTAAAATGGCTGAGGATTTAATTACTCTTATCAGGGGTTCCCAACCCCCTCCAGACAAGAGACCCAGAGTGGAGGAAGATTCTCCCTCTTCTGATCAGGGCTCCATTTTTTCAGAACATTCTGATGTAGAGGAACACTCGTACTCCCCTTTTGAAGACACTGATGCAGAGCAGTCCATTCCTTCTGTATCTCCTCCAGAGGATTTTTCTTTTGGGGAAACCTTGCACACCTTGAGGGAACACTTCCATTGGGAAGGCCAAGACTTTTCTGATTCCAAGAAAAGACTTAGGGAATTTCTTTTGTTATCTCAACACAGACCTCTGGCGATACCTCCTGTCTTGGACATACTTGATGATGTTTATGCGGAGGCTTGCCTTAATCCGGATTCCCTGCCTCCTGCCCCAGTCAAGCCTGATAGGTACTACAGAGTTCCTAACTCCCACCAATTTCTTTACAAAAGCCATAATGCTGACCCTGAAACCATTTCTCAAGGCCCCAAGGGAATGAAGGCCTCTACTGCTAAGACTCCACTACCTTCCGAAAGAGAGTCAAGATCCTTAGAAAGGTGGGGAAAAAAGGTATATACCTCGGCCACCCTAGCCATGAGGGCCTTAAATTGCCAGTTTCATATGCTTAAATATCAGCAGTTTCTGTTATCACAATTAAGAAATAAAATGTCTCAACCTGAACAACCAGATTTGAAGGAGTTGCAGGATATGATGCATAGTGCAGAACAAGTGGGAAAACACACCTTACAATGTGGCTATGATGCCCTAGAGGCCTCAAGTAGAGCTGCTGCTACAGGATCAGTCATTCGTAGACATGCCTGGCTTAGGGAACAAATTTTGCCTGATCATGTGAAAGCTAAACTACTAGATGCTCCTTTACAAAAGGATGTGCTATTTGGTACTAATGCTGAGGAGATACTACGGAAAATGGAAGAAAAAGCCAAATCTATGCAATCTGTCAAAGCTTTTCTACAGGTTCAACCACCACGTTTTAGCAGAAATTGGCCTTCTAAAAACTGGTCCTTTCCATCCACGGACAAGCCCCAAAGAGGTAGAAACAGGCGCACAAGGGGCAGAGGACAATCACAAGGATCATATAGAGGCAGGCAATGGCAAACTCCAGCACCAAGAGGTGGCGAAGACAGTGCACAACAATACAGGAAAGAAACCCAATGACTTCCTCCTTTCCATGCCAAGCAAGTCTCAGCTGGCAGCACCCTTGGGAGGAAAGCTGTCATTATTTACAAGAAATTGGCATATTGTCACAACAGACAAATGGATCCTGGACGTTATAAACAAAGGCTACAGATTTCATTTTTACACTCTTCCAAAAATGAGAGGCATGCCAAACCTGCCACACAGTCAAAGGGCAGAGGCTCAACTACAAATTTCAAAGCTCATAGACATGAAAGCTATTCAAGAGGTACTTACTCACGAACAAGGTCAAGGTTTTTATTCCAGGCTATTTCTGGTACCAAGGAAAGGAACCGACTGGAGACCCATTTTGGACTTATCCATCCTAAACACATTCTTACTCGTACCAAAATTCAAGATGCTCACATTACAGCAGCTTCTTCCCATGCTGGGCAAGGAGTTTTGGCTGGTAACATTGGACCTCAAGGAGGCATACCTGCATGTCCCAATCAGACAAAGCTGCAGAAGATACCTCAGATTTCTTGCAGGTTCAATTCACTATCAATTCTCTGCATTTCCCTTTGGCTTATCTACTGCGCCCAGAGTATTTACTAAATGCCTGGCATCAGTAATTGCCTACTGCAGACTTCAAGGGATACAAATTTACCCTTATTTGGACGACTGCCTGATCCAAGCGGACAGCAAGCACATACTTCTGGAACATCTGGCTTATGTGACACAGTTACTGAATTCCCTGGGGTACACGGTCAACAAAGAGAAATCCAGACTAACACCATCTCAGAAAATAACTTTCCTGGGTGCCAACTTGGACACAAACACCCAGATGGGCCTATCTTACACCAGAAAAACAGGGGCAACTAACTCAGTACTTCAAAATACTAGCAAATTGTACCAGGCTTACTGCAAGGAAAATCCTGCAGGCTCTGGGCTTCATGGCATCTTGCATTCTTTTAATCCCATGTGCAAAGTTGCATATGAGGAAACTTCAATGGTACCTAAAAAACCTATGGTCTCGACATAGCCACAGTTTGGAAACAGTAATACCAATAATTCCATGTTTGCAAAAGGAATTTCTATGGTGGGCCCAAGCATGTCAAACAAACACAGGTCTCCAATTCTGCAAGCCTCAAGCAAATCAAGTCATCACAACAGACGCCTCAGATTACGCCTTGGGGGCGCACATGACAGACAGGTGCATTCAGGGCAAATGGTCCCAAAAGGAAAAGCACCTTCACATCAATCAGAAAGAAATGCTAGCAGTGATAAATGCAATTACAGCTTTCAAGGACCTCCTGCATCCAGGACAATTATTGATAAGAACAGACAGCACCACTGTAATGTGGTACATAAACAAACAAGGAGGAACACATTCATACCCCCTGTGCAGACTAGCCATGACACTTTGGAACTTGGCTCTGGAATGGCAAATCGAACTTCAGGCACAGTATTTGCTAGGTTTGGAAAACACGCTGGCAGACAATCTAAGCAGAAATATGACAGATCCACACGAATGGAAGTTGCATCCTCAAGTGTTTACAAAGATAATCCAAGCGTGGGGAAGGCCAGACATAGATCTCTTCGCCTCCCACAGGAATCATCAATTGGAAAAGTTCTGTTCAAGGACCTTTCATCCAAAGGCCCGGAGAGTGGACGCCCTTTCATTCAGTTGGACAGCATGGACAGTTTACGCTTTCCCACCTCTGCCTCCTCTGCCCAAGGTACTCTTGAAAGCAAGAGCAGACAGACCGAAGATGATACTGATTGCTCCAGACTGGCCAAGACAACACTGGTACCCACTCCTGAGGACCCTAACACATACTCCTCCCTGGTCCCTACCTCTAATGCCTCTTCTGCTGACTCAGCACAGCTACAAAACTCTTCACAGTCAGCTGAAAACACTCAGTCTCGCTGCATGGAAAATTCCTCAACACCACAACAGACCCTACTCCCCAAAGAGGTGCAGGATGTCATTTTGGAGGCCAGAAGGCCATCTACTAGAAAGGCTTACTCCGCAAAATGGAAACGGTTTTGCTCTTGGAATGAGAAAAAAGGCCAGGACCCTAGAAAACTGAATTTGCCTCAGGTATTACAGTATCTAGCTGAGCTGCTGAACAGTGGACTTTCATTTTCCTCCATAAAAATCCATGCCTCGGCCATTTCTGCAGAATTCAACACTGATCCACCCTTATTCTCTCACCCACTCTTAAGACAGTTCCTCAGAGGGGCTAAGAATATAAGACCTCCAAGGAAACAACCATTGCCAGCCTGGGATCTTAATTGCATTCTAGAAAAATTAACATTGCCTCCCTTTGAACCAGCTGCCTCAACAGATTTGCAATATTTGTCCTGAAAACAGCCTTCCTTCTGGCCATTACCTCAGCTCGTAGGGTTTCGGAACTACAAGCCCTCATGGCGGTGCAGCCCTTTCTCATCTTCCATCAGGACAGGGTTTCCCCTTCGAACCAACCCGTCATTTATGCCTAAAGTGGTATCCAGGGTAGCTTTAAATCAAGCCATACACTTACCTACCTTTTACCCCAATCCTCAAAACAAAGGGGAAAGGCTGCTACACTCCTTAGACATCCATAGACAGCTACGTTATTATTTGGACAGAACAAAGCCCTTCAGGAAATCAGAACAACGTTTTGTGTCCTATGCTGTAGGAGCTCAAGGGAAGCCAGTTACCAAACAGACAATTTCAAAATGGATAGGCCACTGCATACGTTTTTGTTACTCCTATCATGGAAAATCTGTCCCTACAGGCATCAGATCCCACTCCACCAGGGCCACAGCTACCTCTACAGCCTTCCTCAGAGGAGTTCCTACCAAAGATATTTTGGAGGCAGTCACTTGGAGTTCTGTGCATACCTTCACAAAACACTACCACCTGCCTTTATATTCCAAAACTAGAGCAGGCTTTGCCACTGCTGTGTTGCAGGGCATTCTGGCTCATCCCAGTTCCACTTAGTGCCTACCACCCTGTGCGTAGCTTTGGGATTCTACCCATCTGTGATTACTGCAGCTGTATGCACGATGAACATAGTACAGTTTTGTACCTACCATAAATGTAGATGTTCGGGTGCTAATACAGCTGCAGTACAGTTTTCCCTCCCTCAGGGCCTAACCCCTCTTCATACAACCTGATTGGGTTATCCTTCTATGGTATATTTGCTTGCAACTACTGATTTTTGATTATATTGCATTGCATGTATATAAATATAATTTATGTATTGCCTTCCTTCTGGGGGCACCTGACATCTGGGGCAAGAAAGACTGAAGAAAATGGCATCGGCTGTGTCTTATATACCCCTGCCTCATTGACGTCAGGAAAGAAAGCGACAACAACCGACGCCGGACCTAGAGTTTGGAATTCGGCCGACCGAGGGACCGCCTGACGGCAGAAAACCCATCTGTGATTACTGCAGCTGTATTAGCACTCGAACATCTACATTTATGGTAGGTACAAAACTGTACTTTCTAAGCTAAGCTTCTATGGTAAGCACTCACAATGAGTCTCCCTCCCCCAGCCTTCCTTTCACTCATCTAAAACTAGGAGGAAACCTCACACTCTTCAAGGGCAATTGGGTCTCTATAACCAAAAACCAATGAGTATTAAAAATCATTTCATAGGGATACAGATTCTTCTTCAGCAAACTCCCATTTCCAAGAGGGTACCCAGACCTCCCTCCAAACCAGTGGGTAGAGGCATTAAAACAGGTAAAAGCACTAATGTCTCAGGGGGCAGTAGAACCTGTCCCTCTGGATCAAACAGGAAAAGGTTTTTAATCCAGACTATTCCTCGTACCCAGAAAAGAGGGCACTTGGCACCCCATCCTGGATCTATCCAAACTGAACATCTCCTTGGTGGTCCCTAGATTCAGAATGCTAACCTTGCAGCAGCTCCTGCCTATGCTCACACCAAATGCCTGGCTGGTGACACTAGACCTAAAAGATGCCTACCTCCACATCCCCATCAGGGAATTGTGCAGAAAATTCCTGCGCTTAAGAGCAGGCAGTCGGCACTTTCAGTTCTCTGCACTGCCCTTTGGCTTATCTGCTGCTCCCAGAGTATTCATCAAATGCTTGGCCCCAGCCATAGCATTCTGCAGACAGAGAAATATACAGGTTTACACTTACCTGGATGATTGCCTCATTCAGGCGAACAGCAAAGAAAAGTTGTTCCAGGATCTTCACTTTGTCAAAAAAACACCTAACTTCCCTAGGGTTCACCATCAATGAGAAAAAAGTCAAAGTAAAATCCCACCTGGAAAATTGTTTTCCTGGGAGCTGTGCTAGACACAGCAACCCTTATGGCCTTCCTACCCCCAGAAAAGAAGAGCTTCCTGCCTCTATACTTCACCCAGCTGGCTTCCAGAAGTCATCTCATTTCGAGGAAGTTCCTGCAAGCCCTGGGATACATGGCATCATGCATCCTTCTCATCCCTCTAGCCAGGCTTCACATGAGAAAGCTTCAGTGGTACTTAAAGAACCTTTGGTGTCAGCACTCAGTCCCTAGAGACCCATCTCCCATTCTCCCACTGACCCCTTGCATAAGGCACGAATTTCTCTGGTGGGCAGAGGCCTGTGCCATGAACAAGGGTCTTCCCTTCATCCTCCAGCCTTCTGGCCAGACCATCGCCACCGATGCCTCAGACATAGCTTGGCGTGCTCACCTAACAGGCAGGTGTACCCAAGGCCTTTGGAATCCCCAGCAGCTTCAACCAGAAAGAAATGATGGAAGTTCAAAATGCTCCGACTTCCTTCCAACCCCATCTCAGGCAAGGGGTCCTCCTTATAAAAACAGACAACACCGCAGTAATGTGGTACATCAACAAGCAGGGGGGCACCCAATCTTACCCCCTGTGCAGGTTAGCCATGACTCTGTGGCTCACAGCCACCTCCATGGGGCCACACCTGATTGCCCAATACTTACCAGGGATCAACAACACACTTGCAGACCACCTAAGCAGAAGCTTACTGGACCCCCACAAGTGGCACCTCCACAGAGAAATCTTTCTGCAAATCACCCAGGAGTGGGGACCCCAGAGGAGGACCTCTTTGCCTCGCACCTCAACCACTAGCTGTACAAGTGTTGTACTAGGGAGTATCACCTGCTAGCATGGAAGGTGGATGCCTTGACCTTCCCCATGAGCTCCCTCTTTGTGTAAGCATACCCTTCTCTACCTCTTATTCCCAAGGGTCTGATCAAAATAAGAGAGGAGAGACCAAAGGCCATCCTCGTTGCTCCGGATTGGCCCAGACAGCATTGGTACCCCCTACTATGCAGTCTCCTTTTCCCAATGGTTTTTGGAATTTATAAATTCCAACGCCCTGGATCAACTAATCCATTGTCCCACCAGAGGCTCCAATATCCTTGACCTGGTCATTACCAACATGGGAGATAAGACGCTCCACACCAGTGGTCACCCCCTCATTGGTCAGGTCTGACCATAAGCAAATCACCCTTGACATCCACATCCCATCCCCACCCCCGCAGTAAGGAAACATCCTTAAAAAACTTTTCCAAAGCCAACTTCATGCTACTGACGTCAGAAGTGACAAACTTCATAACACCCATACAGACGGGATCTGAAAGTTCGACTGCAGAATCCTACACTAAGGCACTGTACGAGCACATCCACTCGTGCATGAATCGTGCCATCACAAATGGAACCAAGATGCTCTACTCCAAAAAAAGGAAGCCAATCTGGTGGTCCGCTGCTGTAAACAAACTACTGTACAACAGAAGGAAGAAACTGTTGCAGAAAAGAGAAAAATCCCAGGATGCAAAAAACTCCCTCACCAGCCTCAGTAAGAAGCTGAGATCCCTCATAAAATCCTCAAAAGCTAGTTACGAAAATAAAATTGCCAAAGATTCCAAGGCATTCTGTAGTTATGTCAAGAATCTAAATGGCAATGCTCAGATCTGCTTTGAGCTACAACAGAATGGCATTAAATATACTGATCCCAAGGATATTGCCAATATCCTGGCAGACTGATTTAGTGCCAACTTCACCTCCCTCTCACCCCCTAAAGGGCCCATCTCAATACCAAAAGACTGCCAAATTCTGGTAATCACGGCCACATAGGTAGAAACTGCACTCTCCAAAACTAAGAATACAGCATCCATGGGACCAGATGACATCTCAGGCTGTGTGCTACATGAACTGCAAAATGAACTGGCACCTCACCTAAGTGTCATGTTTAATCATAGCCTCACCTCAGGCTTCGTGCCCACTGAGTGGCGCACAGCTACAGTTATCCCACTCCACAAGGGGGGATCCACCTTGGATCCTGGGAACTACCATCCCATCAGTCTGACAAGCCTGATCTGCAAGGGTGTGGAACGCATTATCATGGAACTTGTAAACAAAGACATTGGCAACCTTCAGACACTGGACCCCCACCCAGTTTGGGTTTGTGAAGGGCCGATCTTGTCTCCTGAATCTGATTGACTTCTTCAAATCAGTCTCCAGAGCTGTGGATGAGGGTAAGGCGAGATCCACACAGCCTATCTGGACCTCCCCAAGGCCTTTGACACCATCCCCCACTCTGGAATCATAGATGAACTTACTAAGCTGGACATAAATCCCTACTTCACTCGATGAGTTACCACCTGGCTTACTGACAGAACCCAGACTGTAAAGGTAGCCGACTCCAAATCCAGCTCCAGACAAGTGACAAGTGGAGTACCTCAGGGTTCAGTCTTGGGACCACTCTTGTTTGGCATCTACTTCTCTGAAGTACAGGCCAACACTAAGGGATTCTGGCTAACAAAGTTTGCAGATGACTGTAAACTGGGAGCCATTATTGAATCCCTAAATGATGTGGATATTCTACAAAAGGGCCTTAGAGAAACAGATGCCTGGTGCCAGAGCCATGGGCTCAAGCTTAATGCCAAGAAATGTATAGTTATCCCCTTTGGAAAAAAAATGTACACATGAATTACCACATAGGTGGCAGTACACTAAACATCGAAAGTGTGATGAGAGACTTGGGGATACAGGTGGATAGTGGTCTCACTTTCGATAACCACATCGCCACAACAGTCAAGAAATCCTTTTATGTGGCACACCTCATCACTAAGGGCTTTTCATGCAGAAAAAAGGAGGTCATTGTCCCAGTATACTCATCCTTCATTAGACCCATTATAGAGTATAATGCCCCGTTTGGTATGTACCTCACAAGATATCTGCAACAGCTGGAAAGGCCACAGAAATACCTCACTAAAAGGCTTAAAGCAGATGCCATATGCTGACCGCCTAAAAGAACTCCAGCTATACTCTGTGGCATATCGTCTTCTCAGAGGCGATCTCTGCTTAACGTACAAGGCCATGTCAAATCCTGAACTGTTGGACATGCTCCACTTAAAGAAATCCCAATCCCTCAGAGCCACACGCTCCAGGGATCTAAACCTTGTCATCACAATGAACAAAACATGCTAGAGGGATAGGTTCCTGACCCAGAGACTCCCCATACTCTGGAAGAATGCCCTTACATGTCAAGCAGAGTGTCTCCTTGCCCCTCTTCAAAAGGAACCTTGGTGATTGGATGGGAGATGGGAAATTCACCCAGGGGGTCATGTCAGTCGCCCTGCTAGACAGGGGTCCAGAGAAGTAAATATTGTGGGAAGAAATATCCAGGGAGTTGTTATGGCTAGGCTTGTATAGGCCCTAGGGCCGATAGCTTAGTACCAACCTATGACCTCATAGCCCCTGAAACTGCTTCCTCTAAGGTCAGACATCTTGATCCAGGAGAGAGGGAAGGTACTGTATCCAGACCTACAGACTCAAACTTTCAGCATGGCTCATACACTGAAAACTAACAAGAAGTCACTGTTAAGCAAGACAGGTCCTGGACATTATCACAGAGGCCAGAAGGCTAAGCACACGAACATTTTATGCAGGAAAATGGAAAGGATTCTGCTTCTGGAAACTATCTAAAGGGGGCAGTTCCTCCCAACTTTCCATCCCTCTCATCCTGGATTACTTAGCAGAGTTGCCCCATAGTGGCCTCTCCCTCTCCTCTATTAAAATCCATGCCTCTGCCATCTCTGCCCATTATGATTCAGACCCGCCCCTCTTCTCTCATCCTTTGATTAAGCAAGTCCTCAGAGGGGCTTCTGATATCAGGCCTCCCAGAAGACCTCCTGCTTCACCCTGGGACCTGAATTACATGTTGGAGAAACTAACCTTACCTCCTTTCGAACCTGTTGTTTCAACAGAATTGAAATACCTCTCCTGGAAGACTGCTTTCCTACTAGCTATCACCTCAGCTAGAAGGGTCTCAGAACTTCAAGCTCTCATGGCTGTCAAGCCCTTCATTATTTTCCCTGCAGACAGTCTCCCTGAGGACTAATCCCTCCTTTATGCTCAAGGTGGTATCTGATCTGCCCCTTAACCAGGCTGTACACCTTCCCACCTACTTTCCCAACCCTCAATACAAGGAGGAAAGAATTCTACACTCACTAGATGTGCACAGACAACTCGGATACTATTTGGACCACACTAAGCCATTCAGAAAAACTGACCAGATTCTGGTAAGCTTTGCCCCAGGGGCAGAGGGGAAGCCCATCTCCAAACAGACCATTTCCAAATGTATTCCACACTTTATCCATTTTTGCTACAGACTACATGGGAAACCCATTCCCAAGTCGATCCGTACCCACTCCACTATGGCAACCTCCACTTTCACTGCCTTCATCAGAGGAGTACCTACCCAGGGACATATTGAAACCGGCCACCTGGACCTCTGTCCATACCTTTACAAAGCATTACCACCTACCTCTCTTTTCTAAGTGTAGGGCAGGGTTCACCTTTGCAGTCCTCCAGGGCCTCCTGACCCATACCAAGGACTCTACCTATCCTTCCACCCTTTACCTTAGCTTTGGAAGTCCTCCCACAGGTGATGACTGCAACAGTGAAACACAGAGAACATAGTACGGTTGTTTATACTTAATATAAATGTAGATGTTCACGTGTATTCACTGTTGCAGTCCTGGTTTCCCTCCCTCCATCCCCCATTTCGCATCTTCCCCTTGGAGGACACAGGCTTCCCAAGGTGGCTGTTAGCCACCAGGATCGCTACTCTCTTTTCCCCTGTGCTTCTGACGGGTTAGGGCAAAAAACCTGATGTAATGATATCGGCTGCCTTGCTTTATAGTACTGACGACCTGATGTCAGAATAAAGCGACAGCAGCCGGCGCACAAAAACATTGACTCTGGTATTCAGGCTGGCCGAGGGCTACCACAGCAGGGATAAACCACAGGTGATGACTGCAACAGTAAATACACTCTAACATCTACATTTATGGTAAGTGTACACAACTGTACTTTTCAGAGAGCCTTTCCCATGCCTGTACATCCAAGGAGACACAAGAACATGCTGATAAAAAAGTAAATGTATGGGTGTCAAAATTCAGAATTCTCTTACCATTGAAGCTACCAGTAAAAAAACTCTCTGCTCAATCTTCAGTGGTTCGGCAATAACCTAGTGTCAAGAAATTGGACAGGTAAGTACCCCATTGAAGACTTTCCTTCCTTTTCTGTGAAATTGTTTTTTTGCTTATGTATGAGAGAAAATGATTAGCGTCTGTGGATGTCAAATTCCCTATAAAGATTCCTGCGTAGCCTGTCTTTTTTGTTGATTTAGAGGAATGCTCCATCTGGTAGTGTTCCATTTGTTTGTCTTTCAAACCTAGGACTCTTTGGAGTTATCTTAGTTCCCTAAAGTTCTTTGTAGAAAACCAGTGGCCTAAAGCCCTTTAGTGACCTGTGGAGTTTGGTAATGGTACCTTGGACATTTCACCTCCAGTCATCATGAAAAGGAAAATAGAGGGGATTCTTCAGTAACATCTTCCACGTTCTCCCTTTCCTGGCATCAACAGATGACTCCTCTATGGCCATGTTTGAGCTCTTAGATCATTTGTCATCTGTTTCCCACCCTTCTGGTTCTTTTGAGAAGCCACTAAGGGTTGGGAGTCTAGCATGTCCTCAAGGCCTGAATGTAGAGGCATAGCTAGCTCGGCTAGCACACTGTGGTTGTCCCAAAAACTAGCTCCCCACCTCCCTTAGCTTTTCATTTGAAGAGCAAAAAAATAAATAAAAGGACACAAGGACTTAACTGCAGGAAAAGTACCCAATTCCCACTCTGTGCATAATGTAGCCATTCCCAATCCACTAACCCCCCGCCCCAGCCCTCAGCCCAAAACTTTAAAAAAAAAAAAAAAAATCTTCAGATTACTATAGGAAGCCAATGATGTCCCACTAAATCCAGTCCCCCCCCCCACAGCTCTTCAAGTGAAGAGTGGGGGGAAAAAGTACTGAATTCACATGCCTCTTTCTGTACCAGCATTTTGGTACGGGAAAAAAATTCTCTTGATCATTCCCCCTAACACTTTGCACCAAGTGCAATTTCCTACCCTTGGTACACTACTAGCTGAATGTATGTCCAGTGTAAAAAAAAAATGGGGGGGGCTGTGCTTGATTGATTTGGAGGGGGGTGCAAGCATTCTGCAGATAATTGTTGCAAATGAGGTGCCTAGCACTTGAGGGCTTGGATGTCTGAGTGGAACTTTTCTTCTGAGACTACTAGGAATAATCTCAGAATTTGAAACACCTGTCCTCTTCCTGTACTCCAGATGTCCAAGGAAACAAAAGAGAAAAGCTTTATTCAAAGCGTTGCTATCACTGTAAACTGTTTCTTCAGCCAGTCTTATTCAAAAAGTAAGAGAAAGCCTCCTTTAGATTCAGCCTGATTCTAGTTTAGAGGAAGTTGGTTTAGGCTGTGCTTCTAACTTACCTTCTGAAAACTGAAATCAGAATATGAAGAAATGTTTCTTCAGATTTCTGTGTGTGGAATTTGCCCTTTTATACTTTTGGAAGGATGAAGGACTTGTTTAAATGGAGATATAATGATATCTTTGAAACTCAACAGAGGTTCTATGACTTTTTGTAGTTAGAGACCCCCAAAGCAGTGGCTATAACCCCAGTCATTGCAGTACTCAAGGCTAATTTTAATTCATCCAGTAGTTCTAATAGCTAACCTTTTGCTCCTAGGACATCAGACAACCTTGATAAGGTTCATCAGGCTCATAGGTACCTTTTCTGCAACCCCAGAGCTGACCCTTAAGTAATTTTTGTATCAAAAACTTCTACCTCTAAATTGGGTTCTGCTTTTAATCCAGATGTTCATCGTGCATACATCTGCAGTAATCACATATGGGGTTCTCTGCCATCAGGCGGTCCCTCGGTCGGCCGAATTCCAAAGTCTTGGTCCGGCGTCGGTTGTTGTCGCCTTCTTCCCTGACGTCAGTGCAACAGGGGTATATAAATCACAGCCGACACCATATTCTCCAGTCTTTTTTGCCGCGCGGTGCCCGAAGCAGAAGCAGTTCGCAAGTGCCGGGTCGGCCAGCTCCTGAATTTACAACAAAATTGGAAACCGAAGTCTTCATTAAAGCTAAGTACCCCGTTGGGGAAACTTTTCTTGCCTCAGACCGATGTCAGACAAAGTTAACAATTGTATTTCTTGTGGGAAGCAAATACCGCATAAGGATTTCCATTACCTCTGCATACCTTGTTTAGGCCCAGACCACGACGTCTCGGGCTGTCGCTTTTGCGCTACCTTCAATAAACGCACTATTAAGCATCGGGCGGAGTTCGCCCAACATTATTTTGGTAAAGCCTTTGATTATAAAATGTTGTCGGATACTCCGACTACAGTTTTGTCCAAAAAACGAAAGGACAAGGACCGACACCACGCCAAAACCGGCTACACGTGGTCCGGTTCTCAGCGAGACGCCTATTCAGTCCCTGACTACCGACAACACTTCCTTGGCGGTGTCTTCTGTACCCGAGACCGCTGGTACCTCGGCCCTTACTCAGACTACAACCACCGAATCCACAGTGAGTGTTGAGCCTCATAATGTGGACAGATCCACTTCCACCCAAGGTGTATTTAGGCCTTCTTCCTTTTCCATTAAGGCCTTCACTAAGTCCAAATCAGCCATGCATCCCAAGAGGCCTGTTGCACAGGGCCCATCCCCAGGCTCCATGCCTAAAAAGCAGATGCTTAAAATGGCTGAGGATTTCATTTCCTATATCAGGGGTTCCCAACCCCCGCCAGACAAGAGACCCAGAGTGGAGGAAGACTCTCCCTCTTCTGAACATGGCTCCATTTTCTCAGAACATTCGGATGTGGAGGAACACTTCTATTCCCCTTATGAAGATTCTGATGCAGAGCAGTCCATTCCTTCTGTATCTCCCCCTGAGGATTTTTCTTTTGGGGAGACCTTGCACACCTTGAGGGAACACTTCCATTGGGAAGGCCAAGACTTTTCTGATTCCAAGAAAAGGCTTAGGGAATTTCTTTTGTTACCTCAACACAGGCCTCTGGCTCTACCTCCTGTCCTGGACATTCTTGATGATGTTTACTCGGAGGCTTGTCTTAACCCGGATTCCCTGCCTCCTGCACCAGTCAAACCTGATAGGTACTACAGAGTACTACAGAGTCCCTAACTCTCAGCAATTTCTTTTCAAAAGCCATAATGCTGACCCTGAAACCATTTCTCAAGGCCCCAAGGGAATGAAGGCCTCTACTGCCAAGAATCCACTACCTTCCGAGAGAGAATCTAGATCCTTAGAAAGGTGGGGGAAAAAGGTATACACCTTGGCCACCCTAGCCATGAGGGCCTTAAATACCAACAGTTTCTGCTGTCACAATTAAGAAACAAAATGTCTCAACCTGAACAACCAGATTTGAAGGAATTGCAGGATATGATGCATAGTGCAGAACAAGTGGGTAAACACACCTTACAATGTGGTTATGATGCCTTAGAGGCCTCTGCTACAGGAGCAGTCATTCGTAGACATGCCTGGCTTAGGGAACAAAACTTGCCTGATCATGTTAAAGCTAAACTACTAAATGCTCCTTTACAAAAGGATGTGCTATTTGGTACTAATTCTGAGGAGATACTACGGAAAATGGAAGAAAAAGCTAAATCTATGCAAACTGTCAAGGCTTTTCTACAGGTACAGCCACCTCGTTTTAGCAGAAATTGGCCTTCAAAAAATTTGTCCTTTCCAGCCACGGACAAGCCCCAGAGAGGTAGATACAGGCGCTCGGGGGGCAGAGGGCAATCTCAAGGATCATATAGAGGCAGACAATGGCAAACTCAAGCACCAAGAGGTGGCGAAGACAGTGCACAACAATACAGAAAGCAAACCCAATGACTTCCTCCTTCTCATGCCAAGCAAATCTCAGCTGGCAGCTCCCTTGGGAGGAAAGCTGGCACTATTTTCAGGAAATTGGCACATTATCACAACAGACAAATGGATCCTGGACATAATAAACAGAGGCTACAGATTTCATTTTCACACACTTCCAGAAATGAGAGGCATGCCAAACCTGCCACACAATCAAAGGGCAGAGGCACAAATACAAATTACAAAACTCATGGACATGAAAGCCATTCAAGAGGTTCCTACTCACGAACAAGGTCAAGGTTTTTATTCCAGACTTTTCCTGGTACCAAGAAAAGGAACCGACTGGAGACCCATTTTGGACTTATCCATCCTAAATACATTTCTACTCGTACCAAAATTCAAGATGCTCACATTACAGCAACTGCTTCCCATGCTGGGCAAGGAGTTTTGGCTGGTAACATTGGACCTCAAGGAGGCATTCCTGCATGTCCCAATCAGACAAAGCTGCAGAAGATACCTCAGATTTCTTGCAGGTTCAATCCACTATCAATTCTCTGCATTGCCCTTTGGCTTATCTACTGTGCCCAGAGTATTCACGAAATGCCTGGCATCAGTAATTGCCTACTGCAGACTTCAAGGGATACAAATTTACCCTTATTTGGACGACTGCCTGATCCAAGCGGACAGCAAGCACACTCTTCTGGAACATCTGGCTTATGCAATACGGTTACTGAATTCTCTGGGATACACAATCAACAAAGAGAAATCAAGGCTAACACCATCTCAGAAAATAACTTTCCTGGGTGCCAACTTGGACACAAACACCCAGATGGCCTATCTTACGCCAGAAAAACAAGGGCAACTAACACTGTACTTCAAAGCACTAGCAAATTGTACCAGGCTTACTGCAAGGAAAATCCTGCAGGCTCTGGGCTTCATGGCATCTTGCATTCTTTTAATCCCATGTGCAAAGTTGCATATGAGAAAACTTCAATGGTACCTAAAAAACCTATGGTCTTAACACAGCCAAAATTTGGAAACAATACCAATAATTCCATGTTTGCAAAAAGAATTTCTATGGTGGGCCCAAGCATGTCAAACAAATACAGGCCTCCCATTCTGCAAGCCTCAAGCAAATCAGGTCATCACAACAGACGCCTCAGATTACGCCTGGGGGGCGCACATGACAGGCAGGTGCATTCAGAGCAAATGGTCCCAAAAGGAAAAGCACCTTCACATCAATCAAAAAGAAATGCTAGCAGTGATAAATGCAATTACAGCATTCAAGGACCTCCTGCACCCAGGACAATTATTGATAAGAACAGACAACACCACAGTAATGTGGTACATAAACAGACAAGGAGGAACACATTCATACCCCCTGTGCAGACTAGCCATGACACTTTGGAACTTGGCTCTGGAATGGCAAATCGACCTTCAAGCACAGTACTTGCCAGGTTTGGAAAACACTCTGGCAGACAATCTAAGCAGAAATATGACAGATCCACACGAATGGAAACTACATCCACAGGTGTTTACAAGGATAATCCAAGCATGGGGAAGGCCAGACATAGATCTCTTCGCCTCCCACAGGAACCATCAACTGGAAAAGTTTTGCTCAAGGACTTCTCATCCAAAGGCCTGGAGGGTGGACGCCCTTTCATTCAGTTGGACAGCATGGACAGTGTACGCTTTCCCACCTCTGCCTCTTCTACCCAAGGTGCTCCTGAAAGCAAGAGCATACAGACAGAAGATGATACTGATTGCTCCAGACTGGCCAAGACAGTACTGGTATCCACTCCTAAGGAGCCTAACACATACTCTTCCCTGGCCTCTACCTCTAATGCCTCTTCTGCTGACTCAGCACAGCTACAAAACTCTTCACCGTCAGCTGAAAACACTCAATCTTGCTGCATGGAAAATTCCTTAACACCTCAGCAGACCCTACTCTCCAAAGAGGTGCAGGATGTCATTCTGGAGGCCAGAAGGCCATCTACTCGGAAGACTTACTCAGCAAAATGGAAATGGTTTTGCTCTTGGAATGAGAAAAAAGGCGAGGATCCTAGAAAACTGAATTTGCCTCAGGTATTACAGTATCTAGCTGAGCTGCTGAACAGTGGGCTTTCATTTTCCTCCATAAAAATCCATGCCTCAGCCATTTCTGCAGAATTCAACATGGATCCACCGTTATTCTCTCACCCACTTTTAAGGCAATTCCTCAGAGGGGCTAAGAATATAAGACCACCAAGGAAACAACCAGTGCCAGCCTGGGATCTTAATTACATTCTAGAAAAATTAACATTGCCTCCCTTTGAACCAGCTGCCTTAACAGATTTACAATACTTGTCCTGGAAAACAGCTTTCCTTCTGGCCATTACCTCAGCTCGTAGGGTTTCGGAACTTTAAGCCCTCATGGCTGTGCAGCCCTTTCTTATCTTCCATCAGGACAGGGTTTCCCTTCGAACCAACCCGTCTTTTATGCCTAAAGTGGTATCCAGGATAGCTTTAAATCAAGCCATACACTTACCTACCTTTTACCCCAATCCTCAAAACAAAGGGGAAAGGCTGCTACATTCCTTAGACATCCATAGGCAGCTACGTTACTATTTGGACAGAACAAAGCCTTTCAGGAAATCACAACAACTCCTTTGTGTCTTATGCTGTAGGAGCTCAAGGGAAGCCTGTTACCAAACAGACAATCTCTAAATGGATAGGCCACTGCATACGATTTTGTTACTCCTATCATGGGAAATCTGTCCCTGTAGGCATCAGACCACACTCCACCAGGGCCACAGCTACCTCTACAGCCTTCCTCAGAGGAGTTCCTACCAAAGATATCTTGGAGGCAGCCACTTGGAGTTCTGTGCATACCTTCACAAAACACTACCACCTGCCTTTATATTCCAAAACTAGAGTAGGCTTTGCTACTGCTGTGTTGCAGGGCATCCTGGCTCCTCCTAGTGCCTACCACCCCTTTTTAGCTTTGGGATTCTACCCATCTGTTATGACTGCAGCTGTATGCACAATGAACATAGTACAGTTTTGTACATACCATAAATGTAGATGTTCGAGTGCTAATACAGCTGCAGTACAGGTTTCCCTCCCTCCTTCCCCTCTAGGTACTGGACTAGTGGCTAACACCCCCTCATACCACCTTTTTTGGGTTATCCTCCTGTATTTGCTTTTAACTACTCTTTTTTTGATAACACTGCATTGCTTATATATATATATATATATATATATATATATATATATATATATATATATTTTACCTGATGTCCTTCAAGTATGCATCTGCAGTCCTAACATATGGGTTGTCCTGCCTCAGGCAGCCCTTCGGTCGGCCGGATTCCAAAGTCTGGGTCTGGCCTCGGCTGATGTCGCACTTCACCCGACATCATAGCTGCTGTTAATTGGGTATAAAGGCATCAGCTGACGCCATTTTCCTCAGTCTTTCTTGCCGCGTGGTGCCCGAAGCAGAAGCTGTTCGCAAGTGCCGGTCGGTCAGATCCAGAGATTTCTACTACCAAAGACTTCTAAAAAGCTAAGTACCCCGTTGGGGACTCTTTCTTGCCTCAGCCGATGTCAGAAAAAGTAAATAATTGTTTAACTTGTGGGAAACAAATACCTCATAAGGATTTCCACTCTTACTGCCTTCCTTGCTTAGGCCCAGACCACGACGTATCAGCTTGTCTAGCCTGTGCTTCCTTCAACCGACGGACACTTAGACGTCGGTCGGAGTTTGCAGAGGGGTTTTTTGGTCCCGCTTTTGCTTACAAAATGCCGTCGGAGATTCCGACTTCACAGCTAGCTAAAAAGCGTAAGGAAAAGGACCGACACTCGCGGTCTGCGGTTTCGGCCGAAACCACGGTTAAGCCAACCGCGAGTATCTCGGTTTCGGCTGAAACAGAGTCCTCGGTTCTTCCTTTGGCCGAAAGCATGCCTCCGACAGCCGAGGCCTCACACAGCATGGCTGAATCTGCTACTGAAATTTCTCCTGCTGTAGCAGGCACCCAGGATTTATCAGATAATATTCCTTTAGACATATCTACTCCTGCACGTGGAGCTGCTAGGCCCCCTGCATCTGTCTATCAAGGCTTTTTCTAGGGCTAAAGCAGCTAAATCTTCTAAGGCCTTGCATGCTACACCCCCCTCGCACAGGCCTACCTCTAGTTCACAAATGCTCAGCCTGGCTGAGGATCTCATTTCTTTGATCAGGGGATCCCAACCTCATCCATACAGGGCCTCTCAACCCCCTCCAGAGAAGAGGCCTAGAGCAGAGCCCCCGGATCCAGTTTCTACAGACTATTCTTCGGATGATTCAGAAAATTCAAATCCTCCAGAAGGCCCTTATTCTCCTTATGAGGATTCTGATGCAGAAGACTCCATTCCTTCTGCCTCTTCTCCTGAGGAATTTTCTTTTGGGGAAACCTTACATGCTATGAGAGAGCAATTTCAATGGCAGGGCCAGGATTTTTCAGATTCAAGGAAAAGGCTAAGGACCTTTTTACATTTACCACAGCATAGGCCTTTAGCCATTCCTCCAGTACTAACAGTTGTGGATGATGCATTTAATGATGCCTGTACTGCCCCTGACTCTTTTCCCCCGGCCCCTGCTAAGCCCGACAGATATTACAGGGTCCCGGACACACACTTTCACTTGTATAAGGCTCCTATTGCAGATCCTGAAACCATTTCACAGGGCCCCAAAGCTGTAGCAGCTGCCTCTGCCAAAAACCCCCTCCCCTCTGAAAGAGAATCTAGAGCATTAGAGAGATGGGGTAAAAAAGTTTATACTTCTGCTACTCTTTCGGCTAGGTCCTTAAACTGTCAATTCCACATGATTCAGTATCAGGAATTTTTGTTAGACCAGCTAAATAAAAAAACTGTCCTCTCCTGAACCTATAGACCGTAAGTCCCTTCAGGATTTGGTACATAACACTCAGCAGGTCAGTAATCATTCCTTAAAATGCGGCTATGATGCACTGGAGGCTTCCTTTAGATCAGCTATGACTGGAACAGTGATCAGAAGGCATGCATGGTTAAAAGAGCAATCCTTACCAGACCATGTAAAGTCAAAGCTCCTAGATGCTCCCATGGAGAAACAAAGTTTGTTTGGCTCCCCTGCACAGCAAGTGCTAAAGAAGGTGGAAGAAAAAGCAAAATCTGTTCAAACAGTCAAGGATTTCTTACAGGTCCAGCCTCCGAGGTTTAGTAGAAATTGGCCTTCGAAGAATTGGTCCTTTCCAGACACCTCCAGAGCACAGAGAGGCAGAAATAGGCGCCCAAGAGGCAGAGGTCAATCCAGAGGTGCCTACAGGGGACGTCAGTGGCAACCTAACAACCAGAGAAGTACTGCCACAGATCCAGCTACTACCACTTCCACAGGACAGACACAATGACTTGACTCTGATACCGCCTACCAGGGAACAACTGGAAGCACCCTTAGGCGGAAAGCTAGCCTTATTTTCCGTAAACTGGCATTACATTACAGGAGACAAATGGATTTTACAGACAATAGACAAGGGCTACAGGTTTCACTTCCACACTCTACCAAAAAAAAGAGGAATGCCAAACCTACCACCCAACCAAAAAACCAAACGCTCTAGGACAAATCAACCACTTACTAAGGATGAGAGCTATAGAAAAGGTACCGCCTATGGAACAAGGACAAGGATTTTACTCCAGACTTTTCCTGGTACCAAGGAAAGAAAACCAATGGAGGCCTATTCTCGACCTGTCCGCTTTGAATACATACCTCATTGTTCCAAAATTCAAAATGCTGACCCTACAGCAACTTCTTCCCATGCTGGGCAAGGAGTCTTGGCTGGTGACTCTAGATCTCAAGGAGGCATACCTGCATGTCCCTATACGACCAGATTGCAGAAGATACCTCAGATTTCTTGCAGGATCAGAGCATTATCAATTCTCAGCATTGCCCTTTGGCTTATCTACTGCGCCCAGAGTATTCACGAAATGCCTGGCATCAGTAATTGCTCATTGCAGGCTTCAGGGAATTCAGATTTATCCATACCTGGACGACTGCCTAATACAAGCGGACAACAAGACCAAATTAACAAAAGATTTGGAAAAGGTTATACAACTACTGCAAGCCCTGGGATATACAGTCAACATGAAAAAGTCAAGGCTGGTACCATCCCAAAGGATAACTTTCTTGGGTGCAGAACTGGACACTTCAAATCAGATGGCATTTCTCACAGCAGAAAAGCAAAAGCAACTACCACTCTATTTCATGGCATTAGCAACACAGAACCAGCTTACAGCAAGGAAAGTCCTGCAAGCCCTGGGTTACATGGCATCCTGCATAATACTGATTCCACATGCCAGGCTGCATATGAGGAAGTTGCAATGGTACCTAAGGAATATATGGTCTCAACACAAGCACAGTCTAGAAGCCCAGATTCCAATAATTACATGCCTGAAACAAGAATTCCTGTGGTGGGCTTAGGCCTGTCAGTTGAACAGAGGACTGCCTTTCCACAAACCTCGCCCAAGCCAGACTATCACCACGGACGCCTCAGACCTAGGCTGGGGGGCACACATGGTGGACAAGTGTATACAAGGCCTATGGACTCAAGACCAGCTGAACCTACACATAAATCAAAAAGAGATGCTGGCAGTGAAACAGGCACTTCAGACATTCAGACCGTTTCTTCAACAGGGTCATTTGCTGATAAGGACGGACAACACCACAGTCATGTGGTATATCAACAAACAGGGAGGCACACACTCATATCCTCTTTGCCGGATGGCAATGGACCTGTGGAATGTGGCCCTGAACCTCAACATTCAGCTCCAGGCCATATTTGTGCCAGGAAAAGAAAATATTCTAACAGACACCTTAAGCAGAACTACCACGGATGCCCACGAATGGATGCTGCATCCAGACATCTTCAAATCCATTACAAAGAAATGGGGACTACCAGAGATAGACCTGTTCGCATCCCCACACAACCACCAATTGAGGAAATTCTGCACAAGGACATACCACCCACTTGCTTGGAAGGTGGACTCCCTATCCTTCAGTTGGAAAAACCTGACAGCATATGCATTCCCACCTCTTCCTTTGATGCACAAAGTGCCACTGAATATCAAAGAAGATCACCCAAGGATCATCCTGATAGCTCCAGACTGGCCGAGGCAGCATTGGTACCCGCTACTGAGGAGTATGTCTCGGACACACGCATGGCCTCTACCTCTAGTTCCTTTACTGCTAACACAGAACAACTACAAGATCCTACATCCAAACTTGAAAACACTGCAGCTAGCTGCTTGGAATATTACATAAAACAAAATAACCCAGATTTATCTCAGAGGGTTAAAGACATTAGCCTGGAGGCTCGCAGACCCTCCACAAGGAAGACTTATTCAGCCAAATGGAAAAGATACCTCATTTGGAGTGCAGCAAAAGGAGAAAATGTATCATTAGCAAACATAGCTAACATCCTGGAATACTTAGCAGAGCTTTTCCACAATGGCCTGTCTTACTCCTCCATTAAGATTCATGCATCAGCAATTTCAGCAGAATACAACATGGATCCTCCAGTCTTCTCTCATCCTCTACTCAGGCAGTTTCTGAGAGGAATTAAAATGTAAAGCCTCCAAGGAAGCCACCTTTGCCTACATGGGACCTTAACTTTGTGCTGGAAAAGTTAACACTTCCCCTTTGAACCAGCAGCAACAGCAGAATTACAGTTCTTATCTTGGAAAACTGCTTTCCTGCTTGCAATCACTTCAGCAAGAAGGGTTTCTGAATTACAGGCATTAATGGCAGTACAACCCTTCCTTATCTTCCATCAGGATAGAGTGTCCTTGAGAACTAACCCTACTTTTATGCCAAAGGTGGTCTCCAGGGTATCATTGAACCAAGCAATCCACCTACCAACATTCTTCCCCAACCCACAGAACAGGGGGGAAAGACTACTACATACCTTGGATGTGCACAGACAATTGCGCTACTATCTGGACAGAACCAAGAACAATAGAAAAACTGACCAGCTTCTGGTAGCATATGCAACAGGAATGGAAGGAAAAGCAATTTCAAAACAGACAATCTCAAAATGGATAGGAAATTGCATTAGATTTTGTTACTCTTTTCATGGAAAGGCAACTCCAGAAAACATCAGATCTCACTCCACAAGGGCTACAGCCACTACTACAGCTTTCCTACGAGGAGTGGCTACCAAAGACATTTTAGAAGCTGCTACTTGGAGCTCCGTGCATACTTTTGCCAAGCATTATAATCTACCTTTATACTCCAGATCCCGAGCAGGTTTTGCAACTGCTGTTTTGCAAGGGATCTTAACTACACCATAATCATCTTAGTGCCTCCTCCCCCAGTTTGGCTATGGTATTCTACCCATATGTTAGGACTGCAGATGCATCCTTGAAGGACATAGTACAGTTTTGTACCTACCATAAATGTAGATGTCCGAGAGGTATGCAGCTGCAGTCAGGATTACCCACCCTCCTTCCCCTCTGTGGTACTCCTAGGGTATTTGCCCATCTTGTAGCTAGCTGGGGGAATCTGTTATGGTGTATTTGTTTGTATATATGTATATACATGTTTATTTTTGTTTGCTCTCTACTGTTTGGAATCATTTGCATTTATCCAAATTTAGCCTTCCTAGAGGGCACCTGGCATCTGGGGCAAGAAACACTGAGGAAAATGGCGTCGGCTGATGCCTTTATACCCAATTAACAGCAGCTATGACGTTGGGTGAAGTGCGACATCAGCCGAGGCCAGACCCAGACTTTGGAATCCGGCCGACCGAAGGGCTGCCTGAGGCAGGACAACCCATATATTAGGACTGCAGATGCATACCTCTCGGACATCTACATTTATGGTAGGTACAAAACTGTACTTTGCCTTCCTTTTGGGGGCAACTGACAACTGGGACAAGAAAGACTGAAGAATATGGTGTCGGCTGTGATTTATATATCCCTGTCGCACTGACGTCAGGGAAGAAGGCGACAACAACCGACGCTGGACCAAGACTTTGGAATTCGGCCGACTGAGGGACCGCCTGACGGCAGAGAACCCCATATGTGATTACTACAGCTGTATTAGCACTCGAACATCTACATTTATGGTAGGTACAAAACTGTACTTTTTCTCTGATAAGGATGGCAGAGCCTTTGACAAATTGAGAAATTCAGGATGTTATGTTGTCCTGTCTTGCCTTCATTCATTGCTGGTTGGGTTCAGAACTAAGAATCTCTTCTGACTCTGCATTATACAAAAGCTCAAGAGCTTCCACCAACCTAAGGCTATACCCTTTCCCATGATGTTCAGGGAAGTTTGCTCAGATCTCATTTGCTGCTAAAGATCGTTTGCTTCCATGCAGGCTCTAGGCCAAGTGGAAACTTCTGTTTTATCTCAAGTGATTTCATAAAAATATATGATATATTGTAGTTTTTTCTAACTTTAGAGTAGTGTGGTAGTATACTGAGAGTGTTCGTTGTTGTTTTTGTGCTGTTTCTTGTTGGCCATTGTCTACCTCTAGGCCCGTCTGTTTTTTCTCCCTATCCTGGTCCCAAACTCGTTTAAAGAGTTTCGGGTCATTGTTATTACTATTTCCTTTCTCATTGGGTAGTCCATTTGAGTTAGAGGGCTCTCTTCGGGCCATAGTCATTTTAGTTAGAGACTTCTCCTCCTTTTATTGTACTGAATAAGTTTTTTTTGGCTAGTGTGTGTATGTTAACTTTATATATTTATATTAGAAGAAAAGAAGTTGTTTTTTTCCTTGTGCGTTCCTAGTTAGCGTTCTGGCATGTTTGATGACTGCTGTCGAGTGCCTAAATGTTTAAGGATACCAGATAAGCGAAACCTTAGCGTTTTAATAAATGTGACAAGTGCAACCAGAAAATGCCTCTGACAGATGGACACACCAGCTGTGTGTATTGTTTGGGTGCTGTCAACCTTCATGTGTCATGTTCCTTCTGCCATGCTTTTAGTTTGAGTCTTAATGGAAAGGAGGAACAAGTTAATAGTTAGGGGCTTGTTGAAGACTCCTTTTGCTGAGGCTGTAGAAGGGAATCGGAGTTCCTTAAAAACACTCAACAGTTCCCATCTTCCAGATCTGAGAAATCCACAAAAAGGTCATCCTCTACTGCTCCACTATCTGAGCCAACAGAAAAGCAAGCAAAGGATTCATCTGCGGACCCGAAGGCTTTCAGGCCCGAGATATATCCCTCTTCAGCTCCTATTGTAATCTTGGAGCAAACAGAGTTCTAGTTTCGGAGTCGGTCCCCAGATGTTCATCGTGCATACAGCTGCAGTCATAACAGATGGGTTATCCTGCCGTCAGGCGGGTCCTCGGTCGGCCGAATTCCAAAGTCTAGGTCCGGCGTCGGTCGTCGTCGCTTCTTCCCTGACGTCAGTGCGGCAGGGGTATAAAAGTGGCAGCCGACGCCATTTTCCCCAGTCTTTCTTGCCGCGCGGTGCCCGAAGCAGAAGCAGTTCGCAAGTGCCGGTCGGCCAGCTCCTGAGATTTACGAAAGTATTTCAGCCGAAGTCTTCTTGAAAGCAAAGTACCCCGTTGGGGAAACTTTTCTTGCCTCAGACCGATGTCAGACAAAGTTAATAATTGCATTTCACGTGGGAAGCAAATACCGCATAAGGATTTCCACTCTTTCTGTATACCTTGCTTAGGCCCAGACCACAACGTCTCGGCTTGCTGTTTTTGTGCTAGATTCAACAAACGCACTATTAAGCGTCGGGTGGAGTTCGCCCTTCACTTTTTTGGCAAAAAATTTAATTATATTATGTCGTCGGATACTCTGACTCCAGTTTTGAGCAAAAAACGCAAAGATAAGGACCGACATACGAGGTCCGCACCACCTACTGAAACCACGCTAAGGCCGACTACCGGTTCTACGATACTCAGCGAGGCGCCTACGCAGCCCCTGAGTACCGATGACAATGCATTACCGGTGTCTTCAGTACCTGAGGTCGCAGGCTCCTCAGCCCCCATTCCTTCTACTGATACCAACGCCACTCCTGGCGGAGAAACCCAGAATTTAGACAGGCCTGCCATTTCTCAAGGGGTCTTCAGGCCTTCCTCCTTCTCTATTAAAGCCTTCACTAAATCCAAACAGCCACGAAAACCAAAAAACAAGTTCCTCAGACCCCCTCTCAAGGCACCATGCCTAAAAAACAGATACTTAAAATGGCTGAGGATTTGATTACTCTTATCAGGGGTTCTCATCCCCCCTCTGACAAAAGGCCCAGATTAGAGGAAGACTACCCTTCCTCAGATCAAGCTTCTATTACCTCAGAACTATCTTGAGGACCAGGATTATGCCTATTCTCCATTTGAAGACTCTGATGCAGAGGAGTCTATTCCATCGGTCCCCCCCTAACCCCCCCCCCCGAGGACTTCTCTTTTGGGGAAACCCTGCATACATTGAGGGAACACTTTCACTGGGAAGGCCAAGATTACCCAGATTCAAAGAAAAGGCTCAGGGAATTTCTTCTGGATTATGTGTACACAGAAGCCAGCCTTAATCCTGATTCTTTGCCTCCAGATCCTGTTAAACCAGACAGGTATTACCGGGTTCCTGATTCTCACCAGTTCCTATATAAAAGCCTTACTGCTGACCCAGAAACTATTTCACAGGGTCCCAAGGGAATTAAGGCCTCTACTGCTAAAAACCCATTACCTTCAGAGAGAGATTCCAGAGCTTTAGAAAGGTGGGGGAAAAAGGTGTACACCTCGGCCACTTTAACCATGAGGGCATTAAACTGTCAGTTCCATATGTTAAAGTATCAACAGTTTTTGATATCTCAGCTGAAAAACAAGATGACACAACCAGAACAACCAAATTTGAAAGAGTTGCAGGATTTGTTGCATGGTGCAGAGCAAGTGGGTAAACATACCTTGCAGTGTGGTTTTGATGCTTTAGAGGCCTCATGTAGAGCTGCTGTTACGGGGTCTGTTATACGTAGGCATGCTTGGCTCAAAGAGCAAACCTTACCAGATCATGTCAAAGCTAAATTATTAGATGCACCTCTTCAAAATGATGTAATGTTTGGTGTTAAAGCTGAGGAGGTGCTAAAGAAAATGGAGGAAAAAGTGAAATCAATGCAAACAGTGAAAGATTTCCTGCAGGTACAGCCTCCACGTTTCAGCAGAAACTGGCCTTCAAGAAATTGGTCCTTTCCAGCCACGGACAGACCTCAAAGGGGCAGATACAGGCGTCCAAGGGGTAGAGGGCAACCTCAAGGATCTTTCAGAGCCAGACAGTGGCAAGCACCAACCCCAAGAGGTGGAGAAGATAGATCACAGTCTTTTAGAAAACAGACACAATGACTTCCCCCTACACCTGCCAAGCAAAGCTTTAACAGCAGCACCTTTGGGCGGAAAACTGACATTATTCTCAAAAAATTGGCATATTGTTACAAAAGACAAATGGATTCTGGACATTATAGACAGAGGCTACAGGTTCCACTTTCACACCCTTCCAAAAATGAGAGGCATGCCAAACCTGCCACAAAATCAAAGGGCAGAGGCACAAAAACAAATTTCAGCTCTCATGGACATGAAAGCAATTCAAGAGGAACCTGCAAAAGAACAAGGTCAAGGGTTTTATTCCAGACTATTCCTGGTACCATGGAAAAGCAAAGATTGGAGACCTATCCATCCTAAACACATTTCTACAGGTGCCAAAATTCAAGATGCTCACATTACAGCAGCTTCTTCCTATGCTGGGCAAGGAGTCTTGGCTGGTAACATTGGACCTCAAGGAGGCATACCTGCATGTCCCTATCAGACAAGATTGCAGAAGATACCTCAGATTTCTTGCAGGTTCAACCCATTACCAATTCTCTGCATTGCCCTTTGGCTTATCTACTGCACCCAGAGTGTTTACGAAATGCCTGGCATCAGTAATCGCCTTCTGCTGACAACAAGGGATACAAATCTACCCATATCTGGAAGACTGCCTGATCCAAGCGGACAGCAAGGACATACTACTGCAGCATCTGGCATTTGTAATAAAACTGTTGAACTTCCTGGGCTACACAGTCAACAAAAAGAAATCAAAACTAATACCCTCTCAACAGATAATTTTCCTGGGTGCCAGCTTGGATACAATCACCCAGATGGCCTACCTCACGCCAGAAAAGCAATGGCAACTGTCTCAATACTTCAGAAAAATGGCAACTTACACCAGGCTAACTGCAAGGAAAGTCCTGCAGGCTCTGGGATTCATGGCATCTTGCATCCTACTAATCCCATGTGCAAAGCTGCATATGAGGAAACTTCAATGGTACCTAAAAATCTTATGGTCTCAACACAGCCACAGCTTGGAAGCAATTATACCACTCATTCCATGCCTTCAAAAGGAATTTATGTGGTGGGCTCAAGCTTGCCAAAGAAACACAGGTGTTCCTTTCTCTGTACCTCAAGCAACTCAAATCATCACAACAGACGCCTCAGACTACGCCTGGGGAGCACACATGACAGATCAGTGCATTCAGGGAAAATGGACCCGAAAAGAGAAGCACCTTCACATCAACCAAAAGGAAATGCTAGCCGTGCAAAAGGTTATTATGACCTTCAAAGACCTATTGCATCCAGGCCAGCTATTGATAAGGACAGACAACACCACAGTGATGTGGTACATAAACAAACAGGGGGGAACTCATTCATACCCCCTGTGCAGGCAAGCCATGACCCTATGGAACACAGCACTGGAATTGCAAATTCAACTACAGGCACAATTCCTGCCAGGGAAGGAAAACACACTGGCAGACAACCTAAGCAGAAGTTTGACAGATCCACACGAATGGAAGTTGCATCCTCAAGTTTTCACAAAGATAACTCAGGCATGGGGACAGCCAGACATAGATCTCTTTGCTACCCACAGAAATTGCCAGTTGAAAAAAATTTGTTCAAGGACCAATCATCCACAGGCCTGGAAATTGGACGCACTTTCCTTCAATTGGGCAACATTGACAGTCTATGCCATCCCGCCTCTTCCTCTGCTGCCCAAAGTTCTATTAAAAGCCAGGGCAGAGAGGCCGAAAATGATTCTCATTGCTCCAAACTGGCCAAGACAACACTGGTATCCGCTCCTGAAGAGCCTGACACATTCCCCACCATGGATCCTACCTCTAGTCCCTCTTCTGTTGTCCCAGCACAACTACAAAACTCTTCACAGCCATCTCAAAACTCTAAGTTTAGCTGCATGGAGAATTCCTTGATTTCCCAACAGTTTCTCCTCTCCAAGGAGGTGCAGGATGTCATCTTGGAGGGCAGAAGACCTTCTACTAGAAAGGCCTACTCCGCCAAATGGAAACGATTTTGTGCCTGGAATCAAAAGAAGGGACAGAATCCTTGGGTAATAAATATACCTCAAATTTTACAGTACCTAGCGGAGATGTTAAACAATGGAATTTCCTTCTCCTCCATCAAGATCCACGCTTCAGACATTTCTGCACAATGCAACACAGATCCTCCTTTATTCTCTCATCCTCTCTTAAGGCAGTTCCTCAGAGGGGCAAAGAATATAAAACCCCCAAGGAAACCACCAGTCTCTGCTTGGGACTTCACCTTCGTATTGGAAAAGCTGACCCTTCCTCCCTTTGAGCCAGCTTCTTCATCAGAGTTACAGTACTTGTCATGGAAAACAGCCTTTCTTCTGGCTATCACCTCAGCTCGCAGGGTTTCGGAGCTACGGGCCCTCATGGCTGTGCAACCATTCATCATTTTCCATCAGGACAGAGTTTCCTTACGAACCAACCCTACCTTTATGCCAAAGGTAGTATCCAGTGTAGCTTTGAATCAGACTATCCACTTACCTACCTTTTATCCTAATCCACAAAACAAAGGGGAAAGACTACTACATTCCTTGGACATTCACAGACAACTTCGTTATTATTTGGACAGGACAAAGCCTTTCAGGAAATCTGAGCAACTCTGTGTCCTATGCTACAGGTGCTCAAGGAAAGGCCATTTCCAAACAGACAATTCAAAATGGATAGCCCACTGCATACGCTTTTGTTACTCATTTCATGGAAAAAACTGTGCCTGCATATGTCAGATCCCACTCCACCAGAGCCACAGCTACTTCTGCAGCCTTCCTCAGGGGGATCCCTACCAAGGACATTTTGGAAGCAGCCACCTGGAGTTCAGTGCACACTTTCTCCAAGCACTATCACCTCCCACTATACTCTAAATCTAGAGCGGGCTTTGCCACAGCAGTCCTGCAGGGCATCCTAGCCCCTCCTAGTTCCACTTAGTGCCTACCACCCTTACTTAGCTTTGGGATTCTACCCATCTGTTATGACTGCAGCTGTATGCACGATGAGCATAGTACAGTTTTGTACCTACCATAAATGTAGATGTTAGAGTGCTCATACAGTTGCAGTCCAGGTTTCCCTCCCTCCATCTCCTCTTAGGACAGGCCTTATGACACACACTTGTCATATAACCTCTTTGGGGTATTCTTTTATGGTGTATTTGCTTGCAACTACTGTTTTTGATTTATCAACATTGCATTTTTTGCATAACATTATGTTTGCCTTCCTTCTGGGGGCACCTGACATTTGGGGCAAGAAAAACTGAAGAAAATGGCATCGGCTGCCTCTTTTATACCCCTGCCGCACTGACGTCGGGGAAGAAGCGACGACAACTGACGCCGGACCTAGACTTTGGAATTCGGCTGACCGAGGACACGCATGACGGCAGGATAACCCATCTGTTATGACTGTAGCTGTATGAGCACTCGAACATCTACATTTATGGTAGGTACAAAACTGTACTCTCTGGAACTGGTCTCCCCAGTGCTGCTTTCTCCTTTGCTGCAATCAGTGAGGTCCCCGACTCCGTCCTCTCAATCCTCCAGGAGCCTTTCAGAAGATGACGTGGAGCGGGTGGTCAAGGCTTTTACGGACACCACCACTGGCTAAGGTTCTGTTGACCTTGACCCAGAGGGATTGAGCCGAGCAACATCACTTCCCCTTCGTTGATTCCTCCTCTGACCCATTCTGTTTGTTTCGGAGCCAGAGTGGTTGGATCCGATTGTAGCGGAACTATTGGTACTGAGACTTGCCCCTGGACCTTCGGGCCCTGCCACCACTCTGACCTCCTCTGCCCCATCAGGAGTCGAGGGGTCTAGGAGCCAATGCCCACCCCATTGGGTCTGGGGTGGAGAGTCAGGCTGGACAGTTGTCCGACCTGAGTCTACCTCTTGGGGCTTCGGCGCGAATGAGCTGTGCATGCCTACATTGGACTCGGAACCACCGACTTGGTTCAGAAGAGTTTCTTGTTCATCGGAACTGGGAACACCCTAGGAGCAGGGTCGAGGTGCTTTCGAGGTGATGAGAGTGCCGTCACCTCAGACTGCTCCACTCTTGGGTCCTAGTACTCTTCCTCCCAAAATGACAGTGTCCACCTCTGTGCCATTGCTCCCTCCCAGGCGTGGAGGCCCAATGCCCCAGGACACCCCATTGAGTGAAGCGGTCTCTTCCAAAACCTCACCAGAGTTACCCTCTGAGGAGGTCCCTCAGAAGAGGTTGTGTAAGAGGAAGCATCTAGACTCTCATGGGGAGTCCATCACTTCAGACACGAATTTCAGTGATTCAGAATGGTCCTCACGGTCACCCTCTGAGGATGTCTCCTTTGCAGACATCCTGGAAATACTTAAACAGAGGTTGCTGGAAGCCCATCAACCCTTCTGTGGATGAGTCTCTATCTGGAGGCATTCGGGTCTCGCCCTTCCACCTCTTGGATATCTCTGCCTTTCGACCAACTTATGAATGTAGTCAGTCGGAAGGCATGGGGCTCTCTAGATTCAGTAGACCATGTTCCCAGGAGACCAAATAAACTCATCACCGCGCTTCCAGATAAGGAGTTTCTCAGTAAAGGTGTTCTGGTAGATGCTATGGTGGTGGTGGCAGCCACCAAGAAGGAGTTGGAGACATTCTCATCTGTCCATCCACTGAATAAAGAGTCTCAAATGATGGACAGATATGGAAAGAGTATGATTTCTTCAGCGTCCTTTGCCCTTCGGTTGCTGAACTACCTGACCTATTTTACTAGGCTTCAAAGGGATCTCCTAAAGGAGCTACGAGATACCCTCCAAGGTTTTGTATCTTCAGGGGTTTCGGACAAGGTCTCCTCCCAACTTTTCCACCTTAAACTCTGTGGTTAACTCCTCCATGCAGCTTATTTCCTACATGGCCGATGGAACGAGTAAGGCAGCGGGTACAGGAATTTCCTTAAGGAGACATTGCTTGATGCGCTTATGCGATTTCACAGAATCATAGAACCTTTTAAGTCTTCCTTTACTAACACCCGTTTTGATGGCTCGTCTTTGTTTAGGCCAAAGTTTAAAGAGACCCTAACCAGGTGTGAACGGGAGGGAAAAACTGTCTGCCGTTGGAGTCTGTTTCTCCCTGCCTACCAGACCTTATCCCATAGGTCAGAGGCGGGGAAGAATGTGGTTTCATAAGTCCCAGAGAGGTTTCCCAGATGCAAGTGGTGATTCTTCCCCTAGGGGCAGAGGAGGAAGTAGCAATGGAAGACACCGACCACGCAGCAGCGGGGATTCACAGAATCAAGGTGACATGGATTCCTTCCTTGGTAAACCCTTTCAGCACTCCTGAGAGGAGGCCCATCTGTCCATGTCTGGAGGATGTTTGGGGTCGTATGTCATTGTACTCAAACGCCTGGCTAGAAATAAAAGACAAATGGGTACAAATAATCATATCCAGAGGTTATTCCATACCCTTTTCCTCTCCCCCATTAGAGAAAAGAGGAGTCCTAGATGCACCACCTAGTCAAAGGGAACACGCAACTTTAGAGGTACAAAAGATGCTGGAAAATAGTCATCCAAAATGTCCCCGCAGACCAAATTGAATCTGTAACTTACTCAAGGTTCTCTTTAGTTCCAAAAAAGACAGGGAACTGGATGCCCATTCTGGATCTCAGCAGACGTAACAAGTCCGTCAAAAAGTCAAGGTTCCAAATGGTAACACTGCATTCGATGCTCCACTTTCTGGGGAAAGATGATTGAATGTGCTCTAGATTTCCAGGATGCATACTACTACATAAAAATGGACAGGTGATCCAGGAAACATTTACGCTTTCGGCTGGGAGCCAATCACTACCAGTTTTTAGCTTTGCCCTTTGGTCTCACTACAGCCCCTAAAGTGTTCACCAACTGCATAGCAGTAGTTAGAGCTCACTTGAGGCATCTAGGATTCCGGGTGTTTCCGTATTTAGATGATTGGCTCTTAACCGCCACCACCAAGCATCTACTAACGAGTGAGGGACACTACCATTCACCTTTGCTCTCATCTAGACATCACAATAAACTTAAAAAAATCTGCCTTCTTGCCATCACAGCATATCGTATTTATAGCAGCAGACTTAGACAAAAGACAAAGGATTCAAACCTTGCATCATCTAATCAAGAACCTCCTATCCAAGAAGAAAGAACGGGAGAAGATTGTTTTGAAAGTTCTGGGTACCTTGGCGGCACATGAGGATTCTTCAGTGGTTACTATTCTCACAGTGGTCCATGCAGGAGCTACCCATGTCTCCCAAAGTGATCATAACACAGTCTTGCAAGAAAGATCTGTGTTGGTAACTTTGCTCCACTCAAGTGACCTTAGGCCGACGGTTCGTTTTGCTGCAACCAGTAGGCACAGTGACCACAGACGCTTCCCAGATGGGGGGGGCATTATCTGGGGAAGACTGTCCAAGTTGTTTAACAAGATCACGAGAACCTCTTGCATGTCAGTGTCTTAGAGATGAGAGCGGTGCTTTTGGCGTTGCAGGCATTCAAGGACTCCCTTCCACTAGGAACAATTGCAATTCAGACAGACAACATGTCAGTAGTGTGGTACATAAACAAACAAGGAGGAACCAAATCCTACTCCCTATGTCGAGAGGCCCAGAGAGTATGGTAATGGGCAGTGTCTTCAGTGTTTTCTGACAGCAATGCACATCCCAGGGAAGTCCACTGTGATAGTGGACAAACTCAGCAGAGCCGTTCTGATGCCCCATGAGTGGTCCCTAAAACAGGAAGTTGCGGAAGAGATTTTTTGCAAGTGGGGCCAGCCTGTCTGCGACCTTTTTGCCACGTCCATGAATACAAACTGCAGCATCCACTTTGCCCTGATCCCCCCTCCGTGGGAATCACCAAGAGATGCACTTGTACACAATTGGCCCTTGGGTCTCCTCTACGCCTTTCCCCTTTTCCTTGATACCGAAAGTCTTTCAGAAAGCCAGTATGTTGATAAGCAGAGTAATACTCGTCGCACCATACTGGCTTTGTCAGATTTGGTTCCCCTTTCTATGGCACCATCTCCAGAAGGAGCTGTGGATTCTGGACACAGTTCCAGATCTCCTGACCCTTTCATCAGGGTTGCTCCATCCATCAATTCAACCCCTTTATTAACTCCATCACAGCTGCGTTAAGCTTTCTGGCTAAGCTTTTTAATGACGCGGCAGCTGCTAATTGAGTTCAGTTAGCTGCTGTATCAAATTATCATATCGGGGAAATGGGACTAAAAAATCATGTCTCACAGACTTAGGCATTTTTGAAGGGTACTTTTTTACTGAGATCTCCAGTAAAAGAACCCCCAGCACCATGGGACCTAAAGTTTGTTCTGTCTATGTTGATTCTTCCTCCCTTTGAACCCACATAATTTTCTGACTTTAACTTTTTGTCGTGGAAGACTGCTTTTATTAGTGGCCATTACGTCTGCTAGACGAATGTCTGAACTTAAAGCTTTGTTAATACGTCCCCCTTACATGACTTTTCACAAAGATAGTTTCCTTGTGAACCAACCCCTCATTCCTACAAAAAGTGTGTTCAGAAGCTAATTTAAATCAATCCATTGACTTGCTCATCTTTTTCCCAGACTATGGCAACAAGGCAGAGTATAAACTACACCAGTTAGACGTACATAGACCGCTACATTTCTACCTGCATAGAACAAAAGATTTCAGAAAAATCAGATCAGTTATTTCTATCTTTTTTAGACAAAAAGAAAGGAAACCCTATATCAAAAGTCACACTTTAAAAAATGGCTAACAGACTGTATAACTTATACAAATAGAGCTCAGAACAGACAACTTCCAGGAAAAGTGAAAGGCCATTCCACAAGGGCTATATTGACCTCGTATGCCTTTCAGGGAAGGCTACATATGGATTCCATTTGTGCAGCAGCAACATGGGGTAGAGCTTCATACCTTTTGTCACTCATTACAAAGTCGATTCGGCCTCCAGGAACAGGACCTCTTTTAGGTCTACTGTTCCGAAGAGTTTTCTCCCTTGAGCCTCCCAAGAAAGAAGGTGCTAGGGACGGTGTCCCAACCATCAATTAATGAAGGCGAGATAGGACAACATAACATTAAGAAGTTCTGTACTCACCAAAACGTTCCATGATGTTCGTGTTTCACTGTTACAGTCATTACATTTGGGTAATCTGCTTTCAGGTTGCCCTCAGTCGGCTTGATTAACAAAGGCTTGGGTCCTGTGTCCATTGCTGTCCCTTCTTCCATGATGTCAGGTCATCAGGGGTATATAAAACATGCAGCCAATGCCATTGCGTTAGTCTTTCCTGCCGTGCGGTGCCCGAAGCAGGAGCAGTTCACAAGTGCAAGTCGGCCGACTCTTGAAATTTTCGTTTTCGAGTTGCAGAACCGAAGTCTTCAACTAAAAGCCAAGTACCCTTTTGGGGAAACTTTTTCTTGCTCCTTACCGATGTCAGTAAAAGTCTATAATTGCATTACTTGTGGAAAGCAAATACCTCATAAAGATTTTCATTCATACTGTATTCCTTGCCTAGGCCCTGACCATGACATACCTTGCTGTCAGTTTTGTGCTTTATTTAATCAGCGCACTAGCCATCGTCGGTATATTTTTGCTTCTAAATATTTCGGTTCTCTGTTTAATTATCCAGAAACGTTGTCGGTTAGCCATCTGACTACCAGATTCTGAAAAAATGCAAAGATAAAGACAGAGACAGGCTGCTTAGGTCCAAAACTGCCGACGACTCTTCTCCTAAGCCAGTCGCCAGTTCGCCGGTACTCAGTGAGGTGCTTTCGCAGCCCCTGATACCTGCTACTTCCCATTCGGAGTCCGGTATGCCACAAGATACTTCAGCTATTGAACCTGCTGATGTCTCTACCTTGGATGGGTCCGGAGCCGCTGTGCAGGCACTGGCTTCTGAGGGTGTATTCATGCCTACGGAATTGCGTATTAAATCGACACCTCCTTCATTACTAAGGCCTAAATCTCGATCCATTTCTAAAAAAACGACGCCCAGGCCACATGCTCGGGCCTCTATGCCTAAAAAACAAATGATAAAAATGGCTGAAGATCTAATAACTCTAATCAGGGGTAGCCAACCCCCCCCCCCCAAGAGGCCTATGGCTGAGCTTAACTATGAATTTTCTGATCAGGATTCTGTTTTGTCTGGCTTTTCTGATGACCTGGATTTGTCCTTACGTACTTATGAGAATTCTGATGCAGAAGACTCTATTCCATCTGCTTCCCCTCCTGAGGGTTTTTCTTTTGGGGAAACCTTACATACTCTTAAGGAAGCATTTTCACTGGGAAAGCCAGGAATTTTATGATTCAAAAAAGAGGCTTAGGGATTTCCTTCTCCTACCTCAGCATAGGCCTTTGGCTATTCCTCCTGTACTAGACATTGTTGATGATGCTTTCTCAGAATCCAGTTTGGCCCCTGATTCCCTGCTTCCTGCTTCCCAGTAAACCTGACCGATACTACAGGGTCCCTGAGTCCCACAAGTTCCTTTTCAAGAATCCTATTGCAGATCCAGAGACTATTTCACAGTGGCCCAAGGGCATTAAGGCTTCTACTGCTAAAAATCCTACCCGTTCTGATAGAGACTCCAGGGCACTGGATAGATGGGTTAAAAAGGTTTGCACTTCAGCAACCTTGGCCATTAGAGCTCTAAACTGCCAATTTCATATGTTAAAATATCAGCAACATGTTATTGGACTGCTTAAACAGAAAATTATGTTGATTCCTGACTGTGTGGACAATAAAGACTTACAGGATTTAATGCATTCTGCTGAATAAGTTGGAAAACATACTTTGCAATGTGGTTTTGATTCTTTAGAGGCCTCTTGCAGGGCTGCTGTTACTGGGTCTGTGCTTAGAAGGCATGCTTGGCTTAAGGAGCAATCTTTGTCTGATCATGTTAAAGCTAAATTGTTGGATACTCCTTTAAATCAGGACCGCCTGTTTGGCAACAAGGCTGAGGAAGTTCTTAAAAAGATGGAAGATAAAGCTAAATGTATGCAAACTGTTAAAGATTTTTTACAAGTTCAGCCTATTAGATTTAATAGGCACTGGCCCTCTAAGAATTGGTCCTTTCCAGCCCCTTCCAGGTCTTCTCAAGCCAAACCCAGGCACAGCAAAAACCCCAGGTTTCAGTCCCAGGGAACTCTCAGAACTAAACAGTGGGGGACTTCCGCTTCCAAGTCTGGGCCTAACAAGACTCCCCTCTATGGTAAACTGTCTCAATGACTTCCTTTTAAAATTTCCAAGCACTTATCTTCTGACTGCCTGTTTGGGGGGAAAGATTGCTCTTCATGCAAAGAACTGGGAACTCATTACCCAGGGCAAATGGGTTTTAAATATAGTGTCCCAGGGATACAGATTTCACTTCCACACATTGCCAATGCCAAATGGGTGGTCAGACCTACCCCCAAATCAGTGGGCGGAGGCTTAAAAACAAGTACTTTCTCTCTTAAGCATGAGGGCTATTCAGCTGGTACCAGAAGAGGAAAAGGGACAAGGTTTCTACTTGAGACTTTTCCTAGTACCCAGAAAAGACAAATCATGGTGTTCTATCCTGGACCTGTCTACTCTAAACACCTTTCTGGAGATTCCAAAATTCAAGATGCTGACTCTTCACCAATTACTTCCTATGCCAGGCAAAGACACGTGGTTGGCAACACTAGATTTAAAAGAAGCATACCTGCACATCCCAATCAGGGAATTTTGCAGAAGATACCTACACTTCAAAGCAGGCTACACGCATTATCAGTTCTCTGCACTGCCCTTTGGATCGTCTACTGCGCCCATGATATTAACAAATTGCCTAGCTCCAGTTATTACATTTTGCAGGCAAATAAGTATTCAAATGTACCCATACCTGGATGATTGCCTAATTCAGGCAGAAAGCCAAGACATACTTTTAAATCATCTTGCCTTTGCAAAAGGGTTCTAACTTGTCTGGGGTACACCATAAACGAAAAGAAATCACAACTGGTACCCTGTCAACAAATAACATTTCTGGGAGCAAGCTTGAATACAATTTCCCAGATGGCTTACCTCACGCCAGAAAAGCAAATTAATTTGGCAACCTACTTCAAACAAGTGGCCACAAAAACCCTGCTGTCTGCAAGACAAATACTGCAAGCCTTTGGGGTTCATGGCCTCCTGCATTCTTCTAATTCCATATGCAAGACTGCATATGAGGAAACTACAGTGGTATCTAAAAAGCCTATGGAGTCGACATTCTCACAGCCTAGTAACAATGATTCCTATCATACCTTGCCTACACCTAGAGTTCCTTTGGTGGGCAGAGGCCTGCCACCAAAACAAGGGACTACCTTTCACACCACCCTCTGCCGCCCAAACTCTAACAGATGCATCAGACTATGCATGGGGGGCTCACCTGGCAATGTAGTGCATTCAGGGCAAATGGAACCCAAGTCAAATGCACCTGCATATCAATCAAAAAGAAATGTTAGCTGTACAGAATGCTCTGACAGCCTTCAAGGATTGCATTCTTCCAGGACAACTAATGGTAAAGACGGACAAACACCACTGTTATGTGGTAAACAAGCAGGGGGGGGTACACATTTCTTACTCCCTCTGCAGACTAGCCATGGCATTGTGGAACACAGCCTTGAGCTACCAAGTGCACCTACAAGCTCAATTCCTACCCGGAAAATTAAATGCACTGGCAGGTGGACTAAGCAGAAACCTCATGGACCCACACGAGTGGAAACTGGAACAAAGGATTTTCAGCATGTTGACAAGTGAATGGGGGAGCCCAGATATAGATCTGATGTTCTTCATCTCACATTGCTGCAGTCCTAACACTTGGGTAGTCCGCTGCGCTGTCCCAGTCGGCCCGAATACCAAAGTATAAGGCTGACGTCGGTCAAGGCGCATTTGACTGACATCAGAACGTCAGGGTACAAATGCGCATGACAGACGTCATATCCTCAGTCTTTTTTGCCGCATGGTCCAATGCAGAAGCAGTATTGCGAGTGCAGGTTGGCGTTCTGAAATTTTCTGAAGTCGGAGTTTCAGACCGAATCAAAGTTGGCTAAGTACCCCGTTGGGGAATATTTTGGTTTTTTCTTGCCTCAGTATTTAACCGGATGTCAGAAAAAGTGAATAACTGTATTTCTTGTGGGAAACAGATACCTCATAGAGATTACCATACATTGTGTATACCTTGCTTAGGGCCTGAGCACGGCATTGTTGGCTGTCGCTCTTGTGCTAGATTTAACAAACGCACTATTAAGAGAAGATTAGATTGTGCCAGGTTAGTTTTGGGAAGCGTTGTAATTACAACATGCCGTCGGATGCTCCGATGCCCGCTTCGTCTAAAAAGCGCAAGGACAAAGCAGCGAAGCCTAGGGTGGAAGAACCGTCTGTCCCGGTCGTCGGTTCTTTAGAGGGCTCGGTGGAGCCGGTGGTTCTACCAGAAGTTCCTTTGGATTCTCAGGGTGAGACTTTACTGTTACAAGATGTGTCCTCTCAGGAGGTAGGCCAGGCTGAAGGGGCTTCTCAGGTGGCTGTTCTCCCTCCCTTCCTAAGGTGGTTAGGCCCTCCCTTCTGTTTCCAAGGCTCCTTCTAGAGGTAGGCCAGGGTTAACTTCAGTGGGGGTCTCCCCTAGTTCTTCAGGGTCTCTGCCTAAGAAACATATGCTTAAAATGGCAGAGGATTTGATTACTATGATTAGAGGTTCTTTACCCCCCCCTGATAAGAGGCCTAGGGTGGAACCTGAGCTTGAAAGTTTTGAGCAGTGTTCGGAGGCTTCTGAGTCTTCGGCTGAAGACTTGCAGGAGTATCCTCCTTATTCTGATTCTGATGTAGATGAATCTACACCTTCGGCTTCTCCTCCTGAGGATTTTTCTTTTTCAGAGACCCTTCATTCCATGAGGGAGCATTTTAGATGGGAAGGTCAAGATTTCTCTGATTCTAGGAAAAGGCTTAGGGAATTTTTGTTTCTACCCCAGCATAGGCCTTTAGCTATACCTCCTGTTCTGGATGTGGTAGAGGATGTTTTTGCAGAGGCTTCCCTGAACCCTGATTCTTTGCCTCCTGCCCCAGTTAAACCGGACAGGTATTATAGGGTGCCTGAAGCTCATAAGTATCTTTTTAAGAGTCCCAGGGCAGACCAAGATGGGGGAAAAAGGTATATACTTCTTCCACTTTAGCCATGAGGGCTTTAAATTGACAGTTTCACATGTTGAAATACCAAAATTATCTCCTTTCACAATTGAAGTCTAAGGTAGATGCTCTGGCGGAAGGTATTGAGTGTAATGAGTTGCAGGATTTAGTTCATGTTTCTGAACAAGTGGGTAAGCATTCCTTGCAATGTGGTTTTGATGCTGTACAGGCCTCTTCGAGGGTGGCAGCCACTGGTTCTGTTCTTCGCAGGCATGCCTGGCTCAAGGATCAGAATTTAGCTGAACATGTAAAGATAAGGATTTTAGATGCTCCTTTACAATCTGATGTGTTATTTGGTGCGCCTGTGGACGCAGTTTTAAAGAAAATGGAGGACAAGGCTAAGTCTATGCAGACTGTTAAAGATTTTTTGCAGGTTCAGCCTCCAAAGTTTAGTAGAAATTGGCCTACTAAGGGGTGGACTTATCCTTCTTATGATTCTCAGTCTAGGGGTAGATCTAGACGTGGTAGGGGCAGAGCTCAAGGTTCTTTTAGGCCTAGAGCAGGCAGTTCGCCTGCCCAGTCTTCTGGTGAGGGCAGGGGTCAGTCCTTTCGTAAGCAGACCCAATGACTTGCCTTTTCAGCTGCCAGAGCCTTCTCATCTGGCAGCACCTTTGGGAGGAAGGCTGGCACTTTTCAAAGAAAACTGGAGTGTTATTACCCAAGACAGATGGGTATTGGATATCGTTCACCACGGTTACAGGTTTTATTTCCATACCTTGCCTCCTTTCAAAGGCATGCCAGACATTCCTCCTCTACAAAGACAAGAGGCTCACAAGCAAATTTCTCTGTTGCTCCAGATAGGGGCCATTCAGCCGGTTCCTGTGCCAGAAAGGGGCCTAGGATTTTATTCTCGCCTGTTCCTAGTACCAAAAAAGGGGAACACGTGGAGACCAATTTTGGATTTGTCTATCCTCAACACTTATTTGGACATTCCCAAGTTCAAAATGTTGACGTTACAACAGCTTTTACCTCTGCTGGGCAAAGATCACTGGATGGTAACTTTAGATCTCAAGGAGGCTTACCTTCATGTGCCTATCAGACTCAGTTGCAGGAAGTATCTGCGTTTCGAGCTGGAAATTCCCATTATCAGTTCTCTGCATTGCCCTTTGGCTTATCTACTGCCCAGAGTATTCACAAAAGTTCTGGCTCCAGTTGTAGCTTTTTTCAGGCTTAAAGGAATACAAATCTATCCTTACTTGGATGACTGTCTGATTCTGGCTCAAGAAAAGGACGAGCTTCTTCAGCATCTGGATTATGTGATAGCAGTGCTAAGATGCCTGGGGTATTCTGTGAACGAAATAAAGTCCAGTCTAGTACCCTCTCAAGACATGTGCTTTCTGGGTGTGAGACAGAATACAGGAGCCGAGATGGCCGTTTTAACCCCGCACAAACAAAAGAGTCTATCCCTTTACTTCCATCAACTATCTCATCAGTCCGTGCTGACTGCAAGGACAGTCCTTCAAGCATTAGGGTTCATGGCATCTTGTATTCTGGTGCTTCCCAATGCCAAACTGCATATGAGGAAGCTACAATGGTATCTCAAAATGTATGGACACAGCACTGCCAGGATCTGGACACTGTCATTCAAATAATACCTTGCATTCAAAAGGAATTTTTGTGGTGGGCTCAGGAATGTCACCTAAACAAGGGACTCTCTGTGACCCGGCCAGAGGCGAGTCAGATTCTAACGACAGATGCCTCAGACATAGCTTGGGAGCTCATCTGAATGGAAAGTGGATACAAGACAAGTGGCCTGCCAGACTACAGCATCTACATATCAACATGAAGGAGATGTTAGCAGTCCAGTTTGCATTGAAGGCTTTCAAGGAGTTACTTCTTCCAGGGCAGGTGTTGATTCTAACAGACAACACAACTGTCATGTGGTACATCAACAAGCAAGGGGGAACACATTCTTATCCTCTATGCAGGCAAGCAATGATTTTGTGGGAGACTGCGCTCAGCTTGCAGCTTACTCTTCAAGCAAGGTTTCTGCCAGGAGCACAGAACTCCTTAGCAGATGTGTTAAGCAGGCAAATCATGGATCCCCACGAGTGGAAACTGGATCTTCATGTATTTCAAAAATTGACAGTGTCATGGGGAACTCCAGACATAGATCTGTTCGCTTCTCCACTAAACTACCAGCTGCCAAAGTTTTGCACGAAAAGTTATCATCACACAGCTTGGAAAGTGGATGCTCTTTCGTTCAGTTGGGAAAATCTTCATGTGTATGCCTTTCCACCTCTGCCTCTCCTCCCAAAGGTACTCCTAAAGGTCAGACAAGACAAGCCAAGGATGATTTTGATAGCTCCAGGTTGGCCTCGGCAACACTGGTACCCATTACTGAGGAATCTGGTAAGAAAGCCTCCATGGCCTTTACCTTTGATTCCGCACCTTTTGTCTCAGAGGGACGGTCATCTACTCAATGTCAAGCTTCACTCTCTTCATCTAACAGCCTGGCATATTCTCTTTTGAACCACAACAGGTCTCAACTTCCTCAACAAGTTTTGAATGTGATTACGGAAGCCAGAAGACCTAGTACACGTAAGGTGTATGCAGAAAAATGGAAGAGATTTTTATTTTGGAGTGCAGCAAAGGATTTGGATGTTTCTGAGCCTAATTTGAGTGTGGCTCTTCAATATCTTACTGAGCTATTGGACAAAGGTTTGTCTTTCTCTTCCATTAAGATTCATGCTGCAGCAATTTCAGCTCACTATGATTGTGACCCACCATTGTTTTCTCATCCTTTGTTCAAGCAATTTCTTAGAGGGCAAAGAATATAAGACCCCCGAAGAGCTCCTACTCCTGCTTGGGACCTCAATTTTGTGTTGGAGAAACTTACTCTACAACCTTTTGAGCCTGCGGCTACTGCTGAGTTGAAATACTTGTCATGGAAGACTGCTTTTTTGTTGGCCATTACTTCTGCAAGAAGGGTTTCTGAATTGCAGGCCCTTATGGCGGTGGAGCCTTTTTTGATTTTTCATAAGGATAGGGTATCATTACGTACTAATCCTTCATTTATGCCTAAGGTGGTTTCTAGTGTGGCTTTAAACCAAACTATTCATTTGCCTACTTTTTATGCAGATCCCCAAAATAGGGGAAAAGATTTTGCACACTTTAGATGTACACAGGCAGTTGCGTTATTATTTAAGCAGGACTAGGGATTTTAGGCAGTCTCAGCAGTTGTTTGTTTCTTTTGCTGTGAGTTCTCAGGGCAAGCCTGTGTCAAAACAAACTATTTCTAAGTGGATTGGGTTTTGCATTGCATTCTGTTACTCCCATCATGGCAAAGAGATTCCAGCTGGGATTAGGCCTCATTCCACTAGGGCTACTGCCACTTCAACAGCATTTCTAAGGGGGGTGGCAACTAAGGATATTTTGGAGGCAGCTACTTGGAGTTCAGTGCATACTTTCTCCAAGCATTACGACCTTCCTCTCTATTCTAAGTCTAGGGCTGGTTTTGCCACTGCTGTGTTGCAGGGCATTTTGGCAGCTCCTGCTTCATTATAGCTTAGCCATCCTCCCTTACCTCTGCTTTGGGATTCTACCCAAGTGTTAGGACTGCAGCAATGTGAGATGAAGAACATAGTACAGTTTTGTACCTACCATAAATGTAGATGTTCGAAGATCCACATTGCTGCAGTCCAATTTTCCCTCCCTCCTTCCCCTCTGTGTTTAGGGGTGGTTGTGTGGGTGAGGTTCTATTTTTTGTACTTTTGTATATATTGTACATATTTTAGGCACAAGAGTGTTTTGGTGTTTTTTGGTTTTGGCCTTATCTTTTTAGGGTCTTCTGACATCTGGGGCAAGAAAAGACTGAGGATATGACGTCGGTCATGCGCATTTGTACCCTGACGTTCTGATGTCAGTCAAATGCGCCTTGACCGACGTCAGCCTTATACTTTGGTATTCGGGCCGACTGGGAAGGTGGATGCTTGTCCTTCAGCTGGAAAAACCTATCAGTTTATGCCTTTACTCCTCTGCATTCCGAAGTACTACTAAAGATCAAACTAGACAAACCAAGGATGATTTTGATTACACCAGCCTGGCCACGCCAACACTGGTACCTCCTCCTGTGCAGTGTGTCACTGTTGTCCCCATGGCACCTGCCTCAGACTCCTACCCTGCCGTCTCAGCAGGAGAACCAGATTCCGCACACTCAACTTCAAACATTGAACCTAGCAGCCTGCCTAATTACCTAAGCGCTCCTTTACCATCCCTCCGTAAACCGGTGATGGATGTCATTTTAGAGGCAGTGGGGCCTAGTTCTAGAAAATCTTATGTTGAAAAATGGAAAATATTCTGTGCCTGGAACCAATCTCAAGGGATGAGCACAGCAGTGCCCAATTTACCTCAGCTTTTACAATACTTAACTGAGATGCTTCACAAGGGCCTGTCTTTTTCCTCATTAAAAATTCACGCCTCAGCCATTTCAGCTCATCATAACACAACCTCCCCTCTTCACTCATCCACTGCTCAAGCAATTCCTCAGAGGGGCCAAAAATTTAAGACTACCAGGGAGAGCTCCATTTCCAGCCTGGGACCTTAACTTTGTATTGGAGAAACTCACCCTTCCTCCTTTCGAGCCAGCTGCTACTGCAGATTTAAAATTCCTTTCTTGGAAATCAGCTTCCCTTTTAGCCATCATTTCAGCAAGAAGGGTATCTGAATTACAGGCCCTTATGGCAGTGGAGACTTTCACCATCTTTGATGCGGACAGGGTGTCCCTCAGGACCAATCCCTCTTTCATGCATCCATGGTATCCAGTGGGGTCTTTAATCAGTCCATTCATTTTCCAACATTCTTTCTTAATCCACAGAACAAAGGGGAACGGATACTGCACTCCTTAGATGTGCACAGACAACTTGGATTCTACTTGGACAGGACTAATCCTCAAAGGAAATCTGAACAACTGCTGGTGGCAGTTTCTGCAGGGACAGAGGGGAAGGCTATTTAAAAGCAAAACATTCCCAAGTGGATGGGCCATTGCTTTCTTTTCTGCTATAAGCACCATGGAAAACCTATCCCACAGGGGATCAGATCCCACTCAGCCAGGGCTGCATCTACCTCTACAGCCTTTCTCGGAGGCGTTCCTACCAGGGACATCCTAGAAGCTGCTACCTGGAGTTCTGTACATACTTTCACCAAGCGTTACCATTTGCCAATTTTCTCTAAATCCAGAGCTGGCTTTGCCACTGCAGTTTTGCAGGTCCTTATAGCTGGTCCTAATGCTATCTAAATTCCTCTTCCCATCCTTAGCTTTGGGAATCTACCGAAATGTAATGACTGCAACAGTGAAACGCGAAGAACATAGTACAGTTGTGTACACTTACCATAAATGTAGATGTTCGAGTGTATTCACTGTTGCAGTCCTGGTTACCCTCCCTCCAGCCCAGATTTTTTTTTTTTTTTGGCTATACCTCTTCTCTCTTTTTCAATGCTTAAAAGCTTTTTGGTGCATTTTCTTTTTTGTTTGAGTTATAACCTTGTATATTTATAGATTTAATTGCTTCCCATTAGGGGGCACCTGACATCTGAGGCAAGAAAAACTGATGTCATGACATTGGCTGCATGTTTTATACCCCTGACGACCTGACGTCACGGAAGAAGAGACAGCAGCCGACGTAGGACCCAAGACTTGGTTAATAAGGCTGACCTGAGGGCTACTGCAAGCAGATAACCCAAATGTAATGACTGCAACAGTGAATACACTCGAACATGTACATTAATGTAAGTGTGCACAACTGTACTTTCTGTTTATTGTGGTGACAAGGTTTAGGTCCCTATAGCATGTAGCTCGGAGGGATTTGGGTTTCTTTTAGTGGAGCATGTCCACCAGCTCTGGGTTTGACAAAGCTTTCTATGTTGCGATGGAGTAAAGCTAGATTTTTTCAGACAGTCTGTGTAAGGCATCTGTTTGAGGCCGTAATCCTCTTTGTGAGGTATTTCTGCAGCCTTTCTAGTTGTTGTGGATGTCTTGAGGTACATACCAAAAGGGGCATTGTACTCTAATGGGACTAATGAGTTATGAGTAGAGGGGAACAATGACCTCTTTTTTCCTGGATGAGAAACCTTTTGTGATGAGGTGTGCCACGTTGAAGGATTTCCTGACTACTGTGGAGATGTGATTATCAAAGGAGAGACTACTGTCCACCTGTGTCCCAAGGTGTCTTATCACACTTTCGGTGTTAAGTAGACTACCGCTTATGTGGTAGTTCCTGGGTACAGAGTTTTTAGCAGAAGGGATGACAATGCACTTATTGGCATTGAGCTTGAGGCCATGGCTTTGATACCAGGCATCTGTCTCAGTGAGGCCCTTTTGTAGGATGTCCACATCGTTAGGAGTTTTGATTATGGCTTCTAGTTTGCAGTCATCTGCAAACTTCATTAGCCAAACACCTTCTGTGCTAGCCTGTACTTCTGAGAAGTAGCTACCAAACAGGAGGGGACCCAGGACTGAACCCTGTGGTACTCCACTTGTCACTGGTTTTATGTCAGATTTGGAGTCTGCTACTTTCACAGTGTGGGTTCTGTCAGTGAGCCAGTTGGCAAACTATCTTGTGACATAGGGATTTATACCTAGTTTAGTGAGTTTATCTATAATTCCAGAGTGGGGAATGGTGTCGAAAGCCTTGGCGAGATCTAGATAGGCACTGTGAACCTCCTTACCTTCATCTATGGCTTTGGTGACCGCTTCAAAGACATCTATCAGGTTTAGGAGACATGATCTGCCTTTTACAAACCCAAACTGGTTGGGGTGCAGAGTTTGGAGGTTACCAATATCAATTGTTTATAAGTTCCATAGCCCTGCAGACCAGGCTTGTCAGGATAATGGGGCGATAGTTCCCAGGGTCCCTGGTGGCTCCCCCTTTGTGGACTGGGATAACTGTTGCTGTGCCCCATTCAGTGGGCACAAAGCCTGAGGTGAGGCTATAACTGAATATGGTACTTGGGTGTCTGTCTACATCTTTCTCTGTGGCAGTAGGTTAAAACAGATTTGTGGGTACTAGGAATTATTAAAACAGGTTCAGATGGCAGAGTCACCCCCCCCCATAGTAGGGGATTCTGTTCCTAATCCAAACCCACCTTTTTCCTCCCATCATTGCTTTACATACTATCCCATAGAGTAATAGAACCTGTACCAGAAAATCAAAAAGAGGAATCTAGTCAGTGATATTTCTGGTTCTCGTTAAGGGAGAACCTGGAGACCTGCTTTGAATCTGTTTCTTCTAAATCTCCATGTGAAGTTTTAAAAGTTCAAAATACTTACTCAACAATTTCTTTTATCATAGTCCCTCCTCCAAGTTGTTTAGTAGCATTTGATTTAAAAGATGCTTATCAGCATATACCTATTCAAAAAAAAAAACTACAGACACTTTTTAGGATTTTCTTTTTCTAGTTTTCATTTTCAGTTTTTTTAACCTATGGCTGTCCACAGCACCAAGGGTATTCACAGTGATGTTCTTCATGTTTCACTGTTGTAGTCATCACTTGTGGGTTGTCCCTGCTGGGTAGCCCTCGGCCGGCCTGAATACCAGAGTAAAGGATTTCCCTCCTACTTTGGCTGCAGGTTGCCAGAGACTATTGTCAGGTCGTCAGTGCTGTAAAGAGGGGCAGCCAATGCCATTACACCAGTCTTTCTTGCCGTGGAGCCCAAAGCAGAAGCAGTTTGCAAGTACATCAGTTTCCCGTTGTCAAAGTGAGGGCGATTACTACTAAAGCTAAGTGCCCCGTTGGGGATCCTTTTTCTTGCACTTAGCCTATGTCCAAAAAAGTAAATAACTTTCTCCATTGTGGAAAACAAGTACCACACTGAGTCTTTCATAATCTGTGTGTAACTTGTCTTGGCCTAGACCACGACGTCCACGATTGTCAGTTCTGTGCCTTATTTAAAGCTAGGACCATCTATAGAAGAGCTGATTTTGTAGGTAGGCATTTCAGGGAGGTTAGCCACTCATGCGAAATGGCATCCTTTGGTCAATTGACTGTCAAAATTCCCAAAAAGAGAAAAGATAAGGAGAAAGACAGACCTCAGAAGGTTAGGCCCACAGATGACGCAAATCAGAAGTCAGCTAGCCTTCCTTCCACTGGTTCAGCAGAACTCAGGTGCATTCGCAACCCCTGGCGACATCTGTAGAGCCATCGCAGGCCTCTTCCGAGACCCTTCTGGAGTCCGGTACGCTGCCAGATCAGGCTCCTTCGACCATTTAACCTCGGTTGTGTCTGAAGCAGCTTTGCAGGCACCGGCTTCCAAGGATGCTTTTCTGGGTGACTGATGCCAGGCCTAGACCATGCTTTTCTATGTGACTGATGCCACGCCTAGACCGGCGGCCATGCCACCAGCAAAAACCACTAGACCTATCGAATCTCAGAGGCCTAAGAGCAAGGCCACTCCTAGAAGACCCCCAGTTTGCCCAGTCTCAGCATTTACTCAGAATGGCTGAAGATTTAATAACCCTCATCAGGGGTAACAGTCTACTCCTGCTACCCCAGCCAAAAGAAAAAGGGATCATTCACCTGAAATGCTTTCAGAGTCGCAGTCTGAGGACTCTGAATTTCTAAACTCAGACACTGAATAACAGCCCCTTACAGCCTTTGAGGATTCAGATGCTGAGGAATCCATTCCTTCAGCTTCCCCCCTCCCCTGAGGACCTTTCTTTCGAGAAACCTTAAATTCACTCAGGGAGCATTTCCATTGGTAGGCCCAGGACTACTCCCAATCAAAGAAGAAAGTGAGTAAGTTCCTAGACTTGCCTCAACACAAGCCCTTAGCCATTCCACCCATCCTGGATGTGGTGGAAAACGCCTTTCTGAAATCTGTCGCCCATGATGCCTACCTCCTACACCCAGAAAACCTGACAGATACTGCAGGGTACCTGACTCCCACAGGTATCTGTTTAAGAAACCTGCAGCTGACCCAGAAGTCATTACTCGGCGACCCAAAGGGGCTAGAAACAGCTCTTCCAAAAACCAAATACCCTCAGACAAGGAGAGCAGAGCCTTGGACTGATGGGGAAAAAGGTCTACTCTTCGGCTACCTTAGCCATTAGAGCCCTCATTTGCCAATTTTACATGCTCAGATTTCAATAAAACATGCTGGAATTAATAAAGCAAAAAATTTCCACCTTACCAGAGAGTAATACTACCTGAAAACTAGGAGATTTGACCCACTCCAGCTCTCAAGTGGCTAAGCATTCCCTGCACTGCAGATTTGATGGTCTAGAAGCCTCTAGCAGAGCTGCAGTTTCAGGATGCATCATCAAAAGGCATACATGGCTGAGAAGCAGCCTTTGCATGACCAGGTAAAACCTAAGCTTTCGGACACCCTGTTGGATAGGGAACTACTGTTAGGCCCAAAAGTATAGGAAGTCATTAAAAAAAAAAAAAAAAAAGAGGAAAAGGCTAAGTCTGTGCCAACAGTCAAAGACTTCCTGCAAGTACAGCCTCCCAGATTCAGCAGGAACTTTCCAACAAAACACTGGTCCTTTCCTGCTCAACCCAAAGCTGTGCTTAGGAGAAGGCACAGAGATAAGCCCTCCAGACAGCAGCAGCAAAGGCCCAGGCAATTCTCCTGTATTACGCCTAGGCTAGGGAGGTGTTCTTCGTGTTTCACTGTTGCAGTCATTACATTTGGGTAACCTGCTGGCAGGTTGCCCTCAGTCGGCATGAATATCAGTCTTGGGTCCTGCGTCGGTTGCTGTCTCCTCTTCCATGATATCAGGTCGTCAGGAGTGTACAACATGCTGCCGATGCCATTTTATTCAGTCTTTCTCGCCGCGCAGTGCCCGAAGCAGAAGCAGTTCGCAAGTGCCGGACGGCCGACTCCTGAAATTTTCGCATTCGAGTTTCAGAACCGAAGTCTTCAACTAAGCTAAGTACCCTGTTGGGGAAACTTTTTCTTCCTCCTTACCAATGTCAGTAAAAGTTAATAATTGCATTACTTGTGGGAAGCAAATACCTCATAAGGATTTTCATTTGTACTGTATTCCTTGCCTAGGCCCAGATCATAACGTGCCTTGCTGTCGGTTTTGTGCTAGATTTAACCAACGCACTATTAAGTGTCGGCATATTTTTGCTTCAAAATATTTTTGATCTTTTGGCAGCCCCCTTGGTGGGAAAATTAGCACTTCATGCTCAAAATTGGCAGTTAATTAGCCAGGACAAGTGGGTATTAAACATAGTATCCCAGGGGTACAGATTTCATTATCATACTTTGCCATTTCCAAATGGTTGGCCAGATCTGCCACAAAATCAATGGGCAGAGGCTCAGAAACAAGTTACATCCCTCATAGATATGGGGGCTATTCAGCCAGTACCAGAACAGGAAAAAGGACCAGGTTTTTATTCAAGGTTGTTCCTGGTACCCAGAAAAGACTATGCCTGACATCCAATACTGGACTTGTCAATTTTGAACTCGTTCCTGGACTTTCCAAAATTCAAAATGCTGACTTTACAACAGCTACTGCCTATGCTGGGCAAGAATGCTTGGTTAGCGACTCTAGACTTGAGGCATACCTGCATATCCCAGTAAGGGAATCATGCAGAAGATACCTCCGATTCAAGGCAGGTTTTATGCATTACCAATTCTCTGCACCGCCCTTTGGCTTATCTACTGCGCCCAGGGTCTTTACAAAGTGCCTGGCACCAGTAATTGCATTTTGCAGACAAACATACAAATTTATCCTTACTTGGACGACTGTCTCATTCAAGCAGAAAACAAGGACATTCTTCTTCAACATCTGGCGTATGTAAAAAGGCTTCTAACTTGCCTAGGTTACGCAATAAACTAAAAAATCACAACTGGTACCCTCTCAAAAAATTACATTCCTGAGTGCAAGCTTGAATACAACTGCCCAGATGGCTTATCTTATGCCAGACAAGCAAAGGCAACTGACTGTATACTTCAAACAGATGGCAACAAAAACCCAATTATCTGCAAGACAAATTCTGCAGGCTTTGGGGTTGATGGCATCCTGCATTCTACTAATTCCATATGCAAGACTGCATATGAGGAAACTTCAATGGTACCTGAAAAGTTTATGGAGTCAACATTGTCACAGTCTGGAAACAATGATTCCTCTCATTGCCGCAGTTTCTTTGGTAGGCAGACACTTGCCACCAAAACAAGGGACTGTCATTCACTCTAGCCCCTGCCACCCAAACCGTAACTACAGACGCATCAGACTATGCTTAGTAGGACCACCTGCAGGGGAGATGCATTCAGGGCATATGGAGCCCAAAACAAATGCATCTGCATATCAACCAGAAAGAGATGCTAGCTGTTCAGACTGCCCTGACAGCCTTCAATGACTTACTTCATCCAGGACAACTACTGATGAAGACAGACAACACCACAGTTATGTGGTACATAAACAAGCAGGGGGGTATACATTCCTACCCCCTTTGCAGACTAGCAATGGCATTGTGGAACACTACCTTGACTTACCAAGTACATCTTCACCTCAATTTCTGCCAGGAAAACAAAATACTCTGGCAAACGACCTAAGCAGAAATCTTATGGACCCACACGAGTGGAAACTGGATCCACAAGTCTTCAGCATGATAACACCGAAATGGGGGAGCCCAGATATAGATCTATTTGCTTCCCCCCAAAATTATCAACTGGACAAATTCTGCACAAGGACTTGTCACAGACAAGCTTGGAAAGTGGGTACCCTATCTTTCAGTTGGAAAAACCTATCAGTCTACGCCTTTTCCCCCCTCTGCCTCTTCTCTCCAAGGTCTTACTAAAGGTCAGACAGGAAAAAACAAAAATGATCCTAATTGCTCCGGACTGGCCTCGCCAGCACCGGTACCCAATTCTAAGGAGTATGTCTCCACTCCCCTCCTTGGAACTTGCCTCAAATACCTCATCTACTGTCTCAGCAGAACAATCCAATTCTGCACACTCAGCTCCAAACTCTGAACCTTGCAGCATGGCTGATCATGTAATTATTCAAACAACACCTCTCAGTAAATCTGTTATGGATTTCATTTTGGAAGCCAGAAGGCCTAGTACTAGAAAAATCTTATGCTGATAAATGGAAAACATTCTGTACTTGGAACCAAGCACAAGGAACAGACACAGCAAAACCAAATATCCCTCAGATTTTACAGTACTTGACTGAGGTGCTTGACAAGGGCCTATCCTTCTCTTCAATAAAAATCCATGCCTCTGCCATCTTGGCTCATTACAATACGGAGCCTCCCATCTTTTCTCATCCTCTGCTAAAACATTATCTTAGAGGGGCCAAAAATTAAAGGCCTCCCAGAAGATCGCCAACTCCTGCATCGGACCTCAATTTTGTGCTGGAAAAACTCACCCTGCCTCCTTTTGGACCAGCAGCTACTGCGGATATAAAGTTTTTATCTTGGAAAAACGCTTTCCTTTTGGCAATCACGTCAGCAAGAAGGGTTTCAGAACTACAGGCTCTCATGGCTGTGGAGCCTTTTATTACATTTTACCCAGACAGGGTGTCCCTCAGGACCAATCCTTCCTTTATGCCTAAGGTGATATCCACTGTGGCTCTTAACCAAACTATTCACCTGCCAACTTTTTACCCGAATCCGCAGAACAAGGGGGAGCGGATTCTGCATTCATTGGATGTACATAGCTAAGATTCTACTTAAACAGGACCAAATCTCTAAAAAAAAAGTCTGAGCAACTACTGGTGGCATTTGCTTCAGGATCAGAGGGGGAAGGCTATATCAAAGCAGACTTTTTCTAAGTGGATAAGCTACTGCATTCGTTTTTGCTACTTCCATAATGGTAAACCTGTATCCAAGAGAATCCGGTCACATTCCACCAGAGCTGCCACTACCTCAGCAGCCTTTCTCAGAGGAGTTCCAGCCAAAGACATTCTAGAAGCTGGTACTTGGAGCTCTGTTCATACCTTCACAAAGCATTACCATTTGCCTCTCTTCTCTAAATCCAGGGCAGGCTTTGTCACAGCAGTTCTTCAGGGCCTTATAGCCGCCCCCTAATGCTCTTTAGTTCCATCCTCCCATCCATAGCTTTGGGATTCTACCCAAATGTAATGACTGCAACAGTGAAACACAAAGAACATAGTACAGTTGTGTACACTTACCATAAATGTAGATGTTTGAGTATATTCACTGTTGCAGTCCGGGTTACCCACTCGCCATCCCCCTTTTCTATAACTTTTCTTTCCTTCATTATACTCTGGAGCCTTTCTGGTGTATTTGCTTTTAGATGAAGGTAAAGTTTATGTTGCCTGTTTGGGGGGCACCTGACATCTGGGGCAAGAAAACATGAATAAAATGTCATTGGATGCATGTTTTATACCCCTGACGTCATGGAAGAGAAGACAGCAACCGACGCAGGACCCAAGACTTTGACATTCAGGCCGATTGAGGGCAACCTGCCAGCAGATTACCCAAATGTAATGACTGCAACAGTGAATTCACTCGAACATCTACATTTATGGTAAGTGTACACAACTGTACTTTCTAAATCCACCCCCTACTCCACGGACCTATAATGACTCCCCGTCTCCCTTCTGCCCTTCCAACACCCCCCACCAGGCTAGAAGGAAGGCTCTCCCTCTTCTTAGACAAGTGGCAAACCATCACAACAGATCTGTGGGTACTAAACCTTATTTCAAAGAGGTACAGATTCATTTTCAAAGAAAGCCCAAGATTTTCAGAATTCCCAGAGATACCTGCAATCCGAAGAGCAGAGATGATCCACCAAATTCAAAAACTCTGTGATCAGTGGAACCAGTGCCAGAGGAACAAGCAGGAAAACGTTTCTACTCAAGGCTGTTCCTAGTACCCAGAAAAGAGGGCATCTGGCACCACATTCTAGACCTTTACATATTAAATCTGTTCCTCCAAGTGCCAAAATACAAAATTTTGACCATTCAAAACCTTTTATCTATGTTGGCTCCAGACGCCAGGCTAGTGACTCTAGATCTCAGACACCTACCCCCATATTTCCATCAGAGAGTCCTGCAGGGGTTGCCTGCATTTCAGAGCAGGCTCAGAACACTTTTAATTCTCTGCTCTGCCCTTTAGCTCATCTACTGCTCCCAGAGCCTTCACCAAGTCCCTGGCTCTGATCATTGCCTTTTGCAGACAGCAAAACATCCAGATTTACCCCTATCCAGATGACTGCCTCATTCAGGCAGACACCAAGGCGAAACTCCAGCATCACCTTTCCTTTGTCCAAACTTTCCTGATCTCTCTGGGATTCACCATCAACGAGAAAAATCCCAGTTACAAACCACAAGGCAGATAACCTTCCTAGGAGCTCTCCTGGACACAGCTGCCCAAAGAGCCTTCCTCTCTGCAGAGAAGCAGAGCTTTCTGCCACACTACTTTTCTCAGCTAGCTTTCAGGACACATCTCACAGCAAGGAAGTTCCTGCAAGTGTTTGGGTACATGGTTCCTGCATCCTTCTGGTGCCTTTAGCCAGGCTGCACTTGAGAAAACTACAATGGTATCTCAAGAGCCTATGGAGCCAACATTCTCAGTCACTGAAATACCAGCTGCCTCTGATCCCCTGCTTAAGGAAGGAATTTTTTATGGTGGGCATTAGCTTGCACCTGGAACAGGGGGCTACCCTTCATGATTCCCCAAGGCCAGACCATCACCACTGACAACTCTGACGCAGCTTCGGGGGCTCATCTAAGCCACGTGTACTCAGGGCACCTGGGATCAGGGAGACTTTGTCCTGCACATCAACCTGAAGGAATTGCTAGTGGTACACAGAGCTGTAATAGCATTCAAGAGCCACCTCAGATCAGCAGTCATCCTAATGAAAACAGACAACACCACAGTCATGTGGTACATCAACAAACTCGGCGAATACACACTTCCCCCTTGTGCCGCCTAGCTATGCTCATCTGGCAGCTTCAACAATGGGTCTGCATCTGATATCCCAGTACATTCCAGGAGAGCACAACACCCTGGCAGACCACCTCAGCAGGAGTGTCCTGAACCCACACAAGTGGCAGCTACACAAGGACACCTTCATCTACATCACACACCTCTGGAGATTACCAGAGGTAGACCTGTTTGCAACATTTCAAAACAGGCAGCTAAACTGATTCTGCTCCAGTGAATTCCATCCACAAGCATGGAAGGTGGATGCTCTCCCCTTTCACTGGGGCAGCCTGTTTGTGTACGCATTCCATCCCTTACCACTGATTCCCAGGGTACTTCTAAAGATTAGGGAGGAAGGCCCAATGACTGTCCTTATTGCCTCAAACTGTCCCATACAGCACTGGTACCCCTTACTCCTCAGCCTAACCAAGGAATTACCCATCAGCTTGCCTCTCACCAAAAAGCTGCTAACCCAAGAGAAAGGGTCAGTACTGCACCCAAGTCTACACACACACACACACACACACACACACACACACACACACACACACACACACACACACACACACACACAGCCTATCTGCATGGCTTATACCCCAGAGGCAGAAAACAGGCCGTTATTGAGCAAACAGGTCATGGATATAATTAAAGAGGCCAGAAGACCCAGTACCAGAAAATCATATTCTGCTAAATGGAAAAGATTCACTGCATGGTGCCAAAATAAGGGTGAAAACGGCGCCCTTGCCTTTCTCACCTTGGTTCTGGACTACCTAGTGGAGCTCGTGCAAAAGGGATATTCTTACTCCTCTATGAAATTCCATACCTCAGCTATGTCTCCTCATTACTCAACAGAGAAACCTCTAGTCTCCCATCTCCTGTTAAAACAATTTCTTAGTGGGGTATCACACATTAGACCTTGTTGGAGGCCACCCACCCCAGCATGGGATTTGAACTTTGTTAGTGATAAATTAACGTTATTCCCTTTTGAACCAGTTGCCTCAGCAGAAATAAAATGCCTCTCTTGGAAGACTGCCTTCCTGCTGGCCATAACCTCAGCCAGAAGAGTTTCCGAACTGCAGGCTGTCATGGCCATTGAACCTTTCATTATTTTCCATCCAAACAGGGTATCCCTTAGGACCAACCCCTCCTTGATGCCTAAGGTGGTATCGGACTTTGTTCTTAATCAGGCCATTCATCTCCCTACCTTCTTTCCAAACCCACAAAATAGGGGGGAAAGAATTCTCCATACTTTAGATGTGCACAGGCAGCTTAGATACTACCTAAATAGAACAAAGTCTCTCAGAAAGACTGACCAACTGCTGGTCAGCTTTGCCCCTGCGGCAGAGGGGAAACCTATATCCAAACAGACCATTTCCAAATGGATATCACACTGCATCCATTTCTGCTACTCTTTTCATGGAAAGGTACCCCCCAAATCAGTCAGAACCCATTCTACTAGAGAGGTATCAAATTCCACTGTCTTCCTCAGATGCGTCCCTACTTGGGACATTTCAGAAACTGCCACTTGGACATCTGTCCACACCTTCACAAAACACTACCAGCTGGCTACTTTTTCCAAATCCAGGGCAGGCTTTGCTTCAGCAGTCCTGCAGGGCATTGTAGCTTCTATTTAAAGCAATACAAGCCTATTCTCCAGCTCCTTCACTGCGTTCCTACCATCCTACCTTTCAGCTTTGGGAATCTTCCCAGAGGTGATGACTGCAACAGTGAAACACGAAGAACATAGTACAGTTGTGTACACTTACCATAAATGTAGATGGTAGAGTGTATTCACTGTTGGAGTCCTGTTTCCCCTCGCACCTTTCTCCCTTTCTCTTCTCCATCTATCTTATGGCCTTACCCAGGTTGGTCTTCTTCAGGCCTTCTTGGAAGGGCTCCAAGGGGTTGGGGGCAAGAAAAATTGATATAATGACTTTGGCTACCTCTCTTTATAGCGCTGATGACCTGATGTCAGTCTCAGATGACCTGCAGCCGACGCAGGAGGGAAATCCTTTACTCTGGTATTCGGGCCAGAACAGGGCTTCCCAGCAGGGATAACCCATAGGTGATGACTGCAACAGTGAATACACTCGAACATCTATATTTATGGTAGTGTATACAACTGTACTTTTCTAGCACCAGTAATTACTTTTTGTAGATTACAAGATAGCTATATTTTTCCTTACCTGGACGATTACCGTATTTTTACAGACTGTTTAGAACTGTCAGGAGTCTGTTACACTTTGTCCGAAATCTGTTTCGCAGCCTGGAAGTCATAAGTCATCTGTCATTTCATCCCACATGATGAGGTTTTTTTTAGGATTTCTGATTAACACCTCTCAAGTTATGGTATTCCTGCCTCAGGAGAAAGTAATGTTTTACAAAGAACCATTACATATATATATATATATATATATATATATATATATATATATATATATTTTTTTTTTTAACAAGAAACATCTTTATTGAATTATGTATGATGTATGCAATCGTACTGTTATTTAAATGAAAACCAACAGACCATGTTGACATATTTTCAGCTGCAAACATTATTTATCCCATATAATCTTCTGTACAGGCATTGCCAGTTGAGCATTATATAGCTCGTTCAATTCCTGCCTTCCTTTAAACCTCAATGTTAAGTTGTCAATCTCGCCTTCATTCTTGCTGGATGGGTTCGGCTCTGACTCTGCCAATACTAAAGCTCGAGAGCTAATTCCACCGGCTCGAGGCTCCCCTATATCCCACAATGCTAGGCGGTAACTACTCAGATCTCATTTGCCGCTATAGCTGACGAGGTGCTTTTCTACCGGCTCAGGCAGGTGAGTTAGACTTTTACCTTTTTAGGTACTTCTTAAACCCCCTTTTTTTTCTTGTGATACCATAACTTTCTAGTTTAATTAAATTTTTAGATAAATCGACCCCTGTTTGTTGACTCCTTTTTCCCTTTCTTCCCTTATCTTGTAGGCCTTCGGCCCCTACCCTTCCCCCAGTCCATTAGTGACTAAACTAGTTGTCTTCTTTTCTGTTAAGGGCTTGTGTGTGTGTGTTTGTGGCTTTAGCCTTAATAATTTAATTTAATATTTTAATAATTTTTTTCTGTCAAGGGTGTGTCTGTAGTGTGTTTGTGTTGTGTCAGGCACTCCAAATTACAATGTCAAAAGACAAGGTCTCAGGCTTCAAGAAGTGTGACTCGTGCTGTCAGAAAGTGTCTCTGACAGACGGTCACACTTCTTATGTGTACTGCCTGGGGCCTTTGCACCTGCAGGACTCTTGTGCTGTTTGTCATGGGTTTAGCCCTAGAGTCCTGCAGGAACGCAAGAATAAACTGATCTTGCGGGGCTTATTAAAGCCTGAAGGCCCCCCGACTCAGTCTCTGTCAGAGAAGCCTTCCAAAACTTCCAAACAGTCGGCTCCGGTTTCAGAGTCGAATGCTGGAAAGACTAAGTTGGCTTCGACATCGGCTCCTGCTGGAGCCGATGTTTCTAAGCCTCATACTGTTACCTCGGCTCCGGCTGGAGCCGAGGCTGATAAAACTCCATCGGAGCCAGTGTCTAGGAAGAGGTCCAGATCCCCCTCTATCGGCTCCGTGCATTCGGCGCCAGGATCCCCTCTTCTTTCGGAATGAAGCCGTAAAACTCATTCCTCACGGTCTTCCAGGTTATCTGACCATGATTTGCAAAGGGTAGTGAGTAGACTTCTGAAGTCCGAGGCACTGGCCCAAATGCTGCATAGCCCGACTCACCAGTCAGTGGCTGTTTCCGTTCCCCGTCGGAGCCATGACTGTTGATGCGTCGGATCCGATACCTTCCATTTCGGCTCCGTCATCTGCTCCGATCTCCTCCTTGGAGGGATCTCGGCGCCGGGCTTCCCTCGTCTGCTCCGAGGGGGCGAGTGGCATCGGACCCTTGTCCGACCCCGCTCTCCCTCTCAGGGCTTCGGCGTTGGTGAGTTCGGCTCCGACATCGGCTTCGGAGCCATCCCTGTCTGTGCCGGGGGAGGTCCTTGTCTCTTCGGAGCGGGGGCCTCTGGCCTTGACTGACAGGGGTGCCTTCGAGGTCATGCAGAGCGTGCTAGAACCAGGTTCTGCCCCACAGTCAGCTCCTTCAGCCCCTCCATCTACAGTGCCTGCGGTGATTTCTACTCACCCCCTTGTCTTAGACCGCAGAGAGCCAACTCCTCAAGTTTCCCCATTGGGAATTTCCTCCTCTTCCGAGGCCTCTCCTGACCCTGCAGGAGATCCCCCAAGGAAGAGGCAGTGCAAGAGGAAGCACATTGACTCACCTGAGTCTATCACCTCTGACACTGACTTAGAGGAATCCGAAGGTTCCCCTCGATCCCCCTCTGAGGATGTCTCCTTTGCTGACATCCTTGAGATCCTCAAACAGAGGGGGAACTGGCCAGCCGTTAACCCTTTGGAGGATGAGTCAGTGTATCTTGAGGCGTTTGGCTCTCGCCCTTCTACTTCTTGGGTGTCCCCTCCCTTTGACCCCCTTATGGAAGTGGTGGCAAGGAAGGCTTGGACGGCTCCTGACTCAGTGGAACCCACCCCGAGGAGACCATCTAAATTTATTACTGCCCCCAGAGATAAAGATTTTTTTTACCCAAAGGTGTCCCTGTTGATGCCATGGTGGTGGCTGCAGCCACTAAGAAGGAGTTAGCTGATCCTTTGGTTCCTGTCCATCCTCCTAATAAGGAATCTAGGACCATGGACAGGTACGGCAAGTGGATGTTTTCATCAGCGACCTTTTCAATGCGGTCGCTGAACTACTTATGCCACTTCACTCGTCTCCAGAGAGATTTACTCAAGGATATGTGTGAACTGATAAAGGATCCTACAGCTGAGGGGTTCAAAGACACAATGAACTCCCAGTTGGCAACCCTGAATTCCATCGTTAACTCCTCCATGCGGCTGGTCTCATATGCAGCAGATGGGGCGAGTAGAGCCGCAGGCACAGGTGTTGCCTTACGACGTCACGCCTGGATGCGGCTATGCAACTTTGCGGACCCTTTCAAGGCGTCCTTCACCAATTCTCCCTTTGATGGATCATCCTTGTTTGGTCCACAGGTGAGGGATACATTGACCAGGTGCGAGGTAGAAGGTAAGACTCTCTCTGCTGTAGGAGTCCGTTTTTCTACCCCTTCTAGACCCTATCCCAAAGGTCAAAGGGGGGGAGGAAAGATGTGGTTCTGCAAACAATCACAGGGAGTCTCATCTGACGCACAAGGCCCATTCCCCTCTAGAGGCAGAGGGGGGAATAATAATAGACGCCGCCCTAGAGGCAGAGGAGGTCCGCAAAACCAGGGTAGCAGAGAAATGTTCTCTGACAAACTCTTTCAGCATCCCTGAGGGGCTGCCCGGCTGTCCACCTTCGGAGGCAGTCGGGGGAAGGTTATCACTGTACCCAAAAGCCTGGCTTTCCCTTACTCAAGACAAATGGGTACAGTCGATCATATCCGAGGGTTACAAAATTCCCTTTATTCACATCCCAACCCACCCCAAAAGATCCCTTCCAGATGTTCCACCCGGTCTAAGGGAACAAGCAGCATTAGAAATTTCAAAGCTGCTATCAAAAAGAGCTATCCAATCAGTCCCGGCAGACCAGCAAGGATCCGGAATCTACTCCAAATTATTTTTGGTACCAAAGAAAACAGGGGACTGGAGACCCATACTGGATCTCAGCTACTTAAATAAGTATGTCAGGAAAACAAAATTCCGGATGGTCACGCTACAGTCCATTCTATCCTTCTTGGGTCAGGACAATTGGATGTGCTCGATAGATCTTCAGGACGCGTACTACCACATCAAAATGAACAGACGCTTCAGGAGATATCTCCGCTTCAGTCTGGGAGCCAGTCACTACCAGTTCAGGGCCCTGCCCTTTGGTCTCACTAGAGTCCCCCGTGTGTTCACCAAATGCATGGCAGTGGTCGCGGCTCACTTGAGACGTCAAGGATTCCAGGCGTTTCCATATTTGGATGACTGGCTCCTTACCGCCACCACCAGACATCAGCTTCTTCTCTCCAGGGACTTCACCATCCAATCTTGCCAAGCTCTAGGCATTTCGATAAATTTTGAAAAGTCTGCCTTGTCAATCTATTACCTTTATAGGCGCCACCTTAGACACACTCTGTTTTTCAGCCAGACTCACAGAGCAGAGAGTGTCAGACATTTGGAACCAAGTTTCCCTTCTCTTACAATGCAACAAAGTCAAAGCCAGACTAGATTTGAAGGTGATAGGACTCATGGCAGCAGCTATTCCCCTTCTCCCCTTATAGTTCGCTTTCACATGAGGATCCTCCAATGGATGCTGTTTACTCAGTGGTCCTTTCAACAGCTCCCGATGTCCCATACCATATTGATAACTCAATCATGCAAGAATCAACTGTCTTGGTGGATCACATCACCTCAACTTCTCCGAGGAAGACCCTTCACTCTTCCCCCCCAGTCGCCACGTTGACAACAGACGCCTCCCTGATCGGGTGGGGGGGGGGCATTATCAGGGCAGGACAGTCCAGGGCACGTGGCAACCTTTCGAGTGCCACTTGCACATAAACGTCTTAGAGATGAGAGCAGTGCTTTTAGCGTTGCAAGCCCTTCACGACTCTCTTCCCACTGGGACTATTGCAATTCAAACGGACAACATGTCCGTAGTGTGGTACATCAACAAACAAGGCGGAACCAGATCATACCCTTTATGTCGAGAGGCACTCAGACTTTGGCAATGGGCGATCTCTTCTCAGCGTTTTCTGATAGCAACGCACATTCCTGGGAAATCCAACGTTATTGCAGACAAATTGAGCAGAGCAATTCTCATGCCCCACGAGTGGTCTCTAAAGAAATCAGTTCTAGAAGAAGTATTCCTAAGATGGGGCCAGCCTTGCTGCGATCTTTTTGCTACTCCCCAAAACAGCAAGTGTCACGACTTCTTCACTCTCTTCCCGTTACCAGGCCATCCCACCAGAGACGCTCTAGTCCACGATTGGCCCTGGGGACTTCTATATGCCTTTCCCCCCTTTCCACTGATATCTCAACTAATTCAGAAAGCCATCGCCTTGAGAGTGACAATGATCCTCATTGCCCCTTACTGGCCTCGACAGATATGGTTTCCCTTTCTTCATCGTTACCTTTTGGAGCAGCCTTGGCATCTGGACCCAGTACCAGATCTGATAACCCACCAATCGGGTCAGCTGCACCAATCTCTGCCTTCTCTAAACCTCACAGCGTGGTTTCTCCGATTCCAACCTTAGCCAGGCTTCCCTCAATATCTCACTCGGTCCGAGATATCTTGATAGCCTCTCATAAATCTTCTACCCAGAAGATTTATAGTAGCAAATGGAAATGCTTTTCTTTTTGGGCAACATCAAAAAACATAGATCCATTTACTGCACCTATCCAGTCTATTCTAGACTTTCTAGCAGAACTCTTTCATTTAGGATCTTCTGCATCTACCATTAGAGTTCAATTGGCTGCCATATCAAATTTTCATGTTGGTGATTCAGAGTCTAGCATCATGGCTCACAAACTCTGTAAAGCCTTTTTAAGGGGCGTATTTCTTCTCAAACCTCCAATCAAAGATCCCCCGCCTCAATGGGATTTGAACTTGGTTCTGGCATCTTTAATTCTTCCCCCCTTCGAACCGGCGGCTTCATGTTCTCTGAAGTTGCTTTCTTGGAAGACACTTTTTCTGGTAGCTATAACTTCAGCGAGAAGGGTATCTGAACTCCATGGTCTGTGCAGTCGTCCTCCTTACTTAGTGTTTCACAAAGACAGGGTATCCCTCCGTACTAATCCATCCTTTTTGCCTAAAGTTTCCTCTCAAATAAACCTAAACCAAACTATTGATCTCCCCGTCTTTTTCCCTAACTATTCAAACAGTACGGAACAAAAGCTACATTTTTTTGGATGTTCATCGCCAACTTGGATATTACTTAGACAGGACTAAACAATTCAGAAAATCTAATCAATTGTTTCTGTCATATGCGGAAGGGAAATTGGGCCTTCCAGTTACTAAAGTATCCCTCTCTAGATGGCTCACCTCTACAATTACCTTTGTCTATGAGATCAGACATCAAAAACTACCCTCAAGACCTAGAGATCATTCAACTAGGGCATTAGCTACATTCGTAGCTTTTCAGGATAGGCTGCCAATAGATTCCATTTGTGCAGCAGCCACCTGGGCTTCTCCTCATACATTCATTTCACATTATAAATTGGACATGGTTTCCAGAAGCCGTGCCAATTTTGGTTCCACTGTTCTCAAGAGTCTGTTCCGATAGGCCACCCGGGATAAGGTGCTAGGGACGCGGTCCCATCCGGCAAGAATGAAGGCGAGATTGACAACTTAACATTAAGTAGTTATGTACCTACCATAACGTTCCATGTTAGTTGTCTTCTTCCCGCCTTCTTTCTTGCGTCCCACCCTCCTTCCCCCAAGCCTGGACAGACCGACAGGAATTCAGTTTGTGTTCTTCTTCTGGAAGTTGTCATTCCCACACGTTCTTCCACCTCTTTTATCCTTACTGAGGTCTGCCATACTTTTACGCAGATTGTTTTGAGGTGGGTTTCCCTACTCCATTCTATGGAGACTAGGATTGCTTGGTATAGCTATCAAACGAGATCTGAGTAGTTAACGCCTAGCATTGTGGGATATAGGGGAGCCTCCAGCTGGTGGAATTAGCTCTCGAGCTTTTGTATTGGCCGAGTCTGAGCCGAGGATCGGCTCTGAACCCATCCAGCAAGAAAGAAGGCGAGAGGAAGACAACTAACATGGAAAGTTATGGTAGGTACATAACTTCTTATTCTTTTTCCAAAACATTTTTCTCCATGTATTGTTCCCACAACTCTAATTTTTTTCTATGCCAATTGCTCCTACCATTTCAAAAATTTCACTTCCCATTCTTTTATCTCTGTTACTATATTTACTTCTTCTAGTATGGTTGGTTTAGACTTTGACTTCCATTTTCTAGTAATTGCTCTTTTGGCCGCCACCAAAATTAAACTCAGCGAGGCCTTAATGTATCTAGGCAACTCTGATTCTACATCACAGCTCAGAAATTAATTTCTTAAGTTACACCAATTTGCTCACACAGTATTTCTGACAGAATTGTCTGTAGGATATTTTTAGAGTCTGCCAACTCATTCCACTCACAAAAATATGTTCCCAGTTACCTCTTTCTTCCCGATCACGCCTTTTACATTTGTCGTCTATGTGAGGAAAAATTCTTTCTAGCCACTTGATGTATAAGAATATGTATGCAAACACTTCCACGTAAAAATCCTATATCTTCATGACTTTGCATAGTTGTGAACCATACACATATGCCCTCCCAGTGTTTTCTTATTTAGCTTATCCAATTTCTCCTCCCAATCTTTTCTAACTGCCTCTGATTGATTCCTATAGTTGTTAAGCAATATTTTATATGCCCTACTAATTATTCCTTTTTATCAGCAGCTTCTGTTGTAGATTCAACTAAAAACTCTGCCAGTGCTAGTCTTTCACTTAGAATCCTTCTTTTCCTTTCTCTTTGCCTGTACTCTAATAACAGTCCTTGTGGAAGGGAAATCTATAGCCTATAGTCCAAACAAACTCTTGGCATCTTCCCACTCTACTACATTTCTCTCACTATTTGCTCCTAATACCTTGGTTCCTTTGCCAGTTTTCTCCAGTGAATTCCAGCCCCTCTTGCCTATTCTGTATGCCCATAATTGCAGTCATCCACATCTGTAGAATCTCCTTTCTCAGTTCTTGTGTTGACTTAGTTTTCAGAATACTTTCTGCTACTTTTTGAATATAATATTCTGTATGGCTGTTATTGAAAGTCCTGCTCTGTCCTTATTTCTTGAATTTTCACCCTGGTTCATAATCTCTTTCCACTGTGAATTATAGCTTTCTGCTTGTGTTGTGTATAGGAGCCTTAACTGTGTAGCTCTGAAATACCCCTTAAAGTCAGGTAATACAAACCACCTTGTTCTGTTGGAAGAATCTGCTTATCCCACTTGACTCTTGCCCCTTTCCCCTCCCAGATAAAAATCATTCAACTTTTTAATTGCTGTCCACAAAGTCTCTTCTGGTTGATAAAAATGTGCGTGACTTTTGTATGAAACTAACAAGACTAAAAACATTTCACTGCCTGTATTATTGCTGTCCATATCCATAAAACTGAGCTTCCGGTTTCTCAGTTTTTGTGTTTTTGTTTAGTCTGTTCCAGTGTATCCTTAGCTGCCATAACATAATCCTTTTAAACCCATACTACTAAGTACTTAATTTTATCACGTCCCCAGAAATATAGATATTGCTGAACCAATTCGTGTGTGGGTACATAAGCTTGCAGCTGTTGTCTGTTTTTATCTTCAGTAATTTTGTATCCTGAAAATACTTGAAATAGGCACAGAATGTCCCACAACACTGAAATATCCTTTTCCAGTTTTATCTGAAAAAAAGTCTGTAAATAAAGCCAAGTTTTCTTGATTACCTTACGATTATATCCTTGAATTTCTGAGTTTCTTATTTTCTTTGCCAGTTGTTCTAAATAATGCAAATAACAAGGGCATAAGAGGACACCCATGCTTGGTTTCTCTGTTCAAACTTACCAGAGAGGAACCCACACACTTTCATTTTAGCCTCTGATCCCCTATATCTTCCTAATTGACCTTATTGTGTCAGGGAATGCAAAAACTTCCATTGCCCTACTGATAAAATCACAGCTTACTCTGTTGAATGCTTTTTCTGCATCAGGACCCAGCAAGAGCAGTGGTATTTTCTTGCATTCTGCTTCCCCTGGTTCATTATTGCTCTATTAATGCTGTCAGATGTTTGTCTCCCTCCCCAAAACCATAATGATCCATATGTATTAGTTTTGGCATCATCCTTGCCATTCTTTTAGCCATTATAGATGTAAATACATCGTAGTCATGGTTTGGAATTGGAACTGAAATGGGTCTATATGAAGCTGTATCTGATGGGTCTTACTATCCTTGGGTATTACAGCCAACGTAGATTTCTTCCAGGATGTCTGTGTTTTTTCTTCTTTCAAAATACTGTTGAACAAAAACTTGCAGATCTTTATCACTTTCTTCCCTCCTAGCTTCCAGAGGAATACTGTCTGTTTCTTGAGACTTTCCTATAGATTGGTTATACATCACCATTTTTGTCTCATCTCCTCCTACCTTATCTGTTAAAATTGAGCCTCTTCTGCCTCTACCTTTCGTATATTTAATTCTTCCATAAAAATTTCCATTTTTACTTTTTCTTGATTTCCACATTTCTCTGCTTTATACAAATTTTCATATTTTTTTTGAAATATTTCTAATACCTGTTTAGTATCTCTTATTTTCCTTGTTGTAGTCTCCCTAAGCCTGACAACAACCCTTTCTAGTTTCTTTTGTGTGAGCCCTTATGTTAAAAACATTTATGCTCTGGAGTTAACAAAAACAGTTGCTTAACAGCAATCATTCTAAACTCATGCATATTGTGTAGGTACTTCCTTATTATCTATTTAGCACTCTGTAGTTGTGCCTCTTGTTCCTGTGAGATTCTTCCAATACTGCAATGCTTTAACCTTTGCCAGTCCCTCAGAGTAATTCTTGTTACTACTTAACCTCATCTTTTTCTTTTATTTCTACTGTATTTTTAAACTCCGCTTTCATTTTATCCCATTCTCTAGCTAAATTTTCTGAAGAAATTTCTCTTCTCCCTAATAATTCCCGTTACCTTTTCCTTAAATTCCTCTGTATAACAGATAGGAGAGAAAGCACCACTGTCTCATTTTTAAATTTTCTGAAGAAATTTCTCTTCTCCCTAATAATTCCCGTTACCTTTTCCTTAAATTCCTCTGTATAACAGATAGGAGAGAAAGCACCACTGTCTCATTTTTATTTCATTATCCTGTATTTTTATTTTAGTTATTATTGTCACACGATGTTAAATAGTTATTTGATGTGTATCAGAACTTTCAATTAAATGTTTCTGTGAGATATAATTTATGTCTATCTAGCCTAGCCCAGTTTTTTACCTTGGGGTATATGTAAATTCTGTTTAGCTCCTACCACTGAATTCACATCTTTCATAACAAATATTTCTGTAAATTTCTTCAAAAATCTAACTTCTTTTATTTTCCCTTCTATATCCGCATATGGATCTACTTCTAATATTTGAAAGGCCATATCATCAAATTTCGTTTTTGGGTGACGAAAATCAGAAAAGCAAAATACCCAGTGAATTTTTCCCAGGGCAAGTAAACATTTGCCCAAACTCCTAAGAAACCCATACTGTAGTAAATAAAACCCACCTAAGTGGGGGATTCACACCCCCCAACTATATATACCAACTCCTGGATTGCACTATAGTGTAGAAAAGGGCATGTTGGGCAAGTGTTTACTTGCCTTGGGAAAAAAATCTCTGTTCGGGTATTTTGTTTTCATGATTTTTGTCTTGCGAAAATGAAATTCAGTGATATGGCCTTTCAAACATTAGAAGGGGATCCCAACAGATAAATTCTCACTGTTGCAAATCAAGTTCCAGTCGCCACCTATAAGTAGTATTTCCTGCTGAAAGATTAATATTTCTCCCATAATTTTCTTAAGTTCCAGTATAGCAGTTTTAGGTGGAATGTAAATACATGCCAGTGTAATCCTCCTGCCTTGCCAGTAGCTCTTTAATACTACAAATATAGCATTATCTTTTTTTCCGTCTTTTGTCTCTGTTGGAATTCCTCTAGCAGTTGATATAAGTACTCCTCTTTTCCTTTGTCCCAGATATTTCACTAAATGACCATCCTGAAATCCTTTCTTTATCAAATCCATATGCTTAGCCGTTTCCATATGCGTCTTGCATTGTTTCTTGTCATATCTGTTTGAACCTGTGTTACATCTTACAAGACTTTGTTTTAAACAAACTCTCTAACATAAAAATAAACACCCCATAACCTATTAACTTAATACAAACAAACTGTGTACATCTTCAAGTAATGTTTAACCTTCCTAATAGGAATAATTGTCCCTGATTGGACAACTATGGTCACAGCTTTTAATTGACCTGTAATTTAAGGTTATCCATGCTAAGATGCGTGGTACAGTCTGTGTGTCTTTCCCACTAAGTGTTCTCTGTTTTTGTCTCATCTTTATCCCTCTCCCAAATGTAGAAAAAAAAATTGAATGCTTTCAGAAATCATTGCATTTTAGCTGCTGAAAGAAAAAAGTATATTATTTTTATTGCTCTCCTATCAGCTTGTCTCCATAAAAACATGAGAAATAGATACACAGTTGCCTTTAGCTACAAGCTTCTTGTGTTGCATTGTGAATATTTATTTGCTAAAGGAAAATGTTTCATTACATTCAATGTTCTTGTATTGACTTCCTCTTAAAACTTGTTAAATCAAGCAAAGGGCCTTAATCCAGTCATTCCCTTATGCAACAGTACGATAAAGCATATCAGTTTTACTTGCATTAAAATCTATATGCTTGTACATCCCATCCCTCACCTCAGCAGATTGAGATTACAGCAGTTCCTTCAGTTTTCTCTTCATACTCGGCATCAGCAACCAAGTTCCTAATATTATTATGATATATGGCTTCAGCAGTTCTCATGATTCTTCTAGCCAGATTGTGCATGAGCAAATGTCAGTAATTTCTCAAAACCTTCTGGTGCCAGCATTAACATCCTCTGTTTGACAAAACTCTGTACAGAATTTTGTCAAAAAGGATCTTCATTGGTGGATAGACCATATGGGTCTGAATCCTGATCTGCCTCTCTCTCCTTCAGCCATTTCCTAGTCTGTAGGTGTTCTTCGTGTTTCACTGTTGCAGTCATCACACTTAGGTTATCTGCCTGCAGGTAGCCCTCAGTCGGCTCGGAATACGAGAGTCTTGGGATTTCTGTGTTGGATGCTATCGCCTCTTCCATGACATCAGGTCGTCAGGGGTATAAAACATGCAGCAGACACCATTACATCAGTCTTTCTTACCGAGAAGGAGCACAAAGCAGAAGCAGTTCACAAGTGCCGGTCGGCCGCTACCTGAAATTTTCATTTTTTGTGTTTCAAACCTAAAGTCTTCTAAAGCTAAGTACCCCATTGGGGATTCTTTTTTCTTGCTCTAATCGATGTCAGAAAAAGTTAACAGTTGTCTTGCCTGTGGAAAGCAAATACCTCAGAGATTTTCATTTGTACTGTGTCACCTGTTTAGGCCCAGACCACGACGTCGGTTTTGTGCCTTGTTTAACGCCCAAACCATTTGTCATTCGGCTATTTTTGTAGCTAAATTCTTTTGCTCTCGTTCTCCATATTTCGGAATGGCTTCGGTAAACCATCCGACTAGTGATCTTCTGAAAAAGCATAAAGAGAGACAGACCGCATAGGTCAAAAACTGCCGACGACTCTTCTGTTAAGCTAGTCACCAGTCCGCCAGTACTGAGTGAGGCGCCTTTGCATCTCCTGATGCCCACTTCTACAGATACGCAGGCCTCTGCTGAGACACATTCGGAGTCCGGTATGCCGCGAGATGCTTCTTTGACTTTGAAACTTGTAGAAGTCTCGACCTTGGATGGGTCTGGAGCCGCTGTGCAGGCACCGGCTTCTGAGGGTGTATTCCGACCTACCGATATTCATATTAAATCGACAACTTCTTTTTTAACTAAAACTGCCGTGTTTCTCAGGCCCAGAGTTTGCACTATGCCTAGAAAACCGACGTCCAAAGCGCATGCTCAAGCTCTCATGCCACAAAAACAAATGCTTTGAATGGCTGAAGACCTTATTACTCTAATTAGAGGAAGCCAGCCTTCCCCTGCTAAAAGGCAAAGAATTGAATTTCCTTTTGATTCTATGGACCAGGAGTCCGATGACTCTGACCCTTCTGATTAGCAGTTCATACCCTTATCTACCTATGATGATTCAGATGCAGAGGAATCCATTCCGTCTGCCTCCCCTCCAGAGGATTTTTCTTTTGGTGAAACCTTGCTTACCTTAAGAGAGCATTTCCGCTGGGAATGCCAGGATTATCCTCAGTCCAAAAAGAGACTTGAATTTTTAGATTTGCCTCAGCACAGGCCTCTAGCTATACCCAGCCCTGGATATTGTAGATGATGTCTTCATGGAGTCCAGTCTTACTCCTGACACTTTAGCACCAACTTCTAGAAAACCTGACTGGTACTACAGAGAGTACCTGACTCTCTCAAATTTCTCTTTAAGAATCCTACTGTGGATCCAGAGACCATTTCCCATGGACCTAAAGGGATTAAGGCTACTACAGCCAAAAACCCTACCCCTTCAGACAGGGATTCTAGAGCTTTAGACAGATAGGGTAAGAAGGTATATACCTCTGCAACTGTTGCCATCAGGGCTTTGAATTGCCAGTTTCACATGTTGAAGTACCAGCAACATATTATGCAACTAATTAAACAAAAAAAGGTGTTGCTTCCAGATGGTGCATGTATTTTGCGAACTAAGTTAGTAAACATACTCTGCAGTGTGGGTTTCATGCCTTAGAAGTGTCTTGCAGGGCTGCTGTCACTGGGTCTGTACTGAGAAGGCATGCTTGGCTGAAGAAACAAGTCTTGCCAGACCATGTTAAAGCAAAATTACTAGATGCTCCATTAAATCAGGATAGTTTGTTTGGCACAAAAGCAGAAGTTGCTCTTAAAAAGATGTAAGAAAAAGCTAAATCTATGCAAACTGTCATAGATTTCTTACAGGTGCAGCCACCTAAGTTCAGTAGTCATTGGCCTTCAAAAAACTGGTCCTTTCCAGTCCCTCCCAGGCCTTCTCAGTCCAAACCTAGGGGAAACAGACCCCCAAAACTACAGTCTCAGGGTATGCAGAGATCTAAACAATGGAGTGTTCCCACCTGAAAAACAGGGAGTGGTAAGCCACCCCCTTATGGAAAAAGTTCACAATGACTTTCCAATTATTCTTCCCAGCCATGCCCAAGTACTTGCACCTCTAGGAGGAAAACTCACCCTTCATGCAAAAAACTGGATGTCCATTATTCAGGACCAATGGGTTCTAAACACTGTATCCCATGGATACAGATTCTATTTCTTCCCACTGCCAACCCCAAGCGGGTTGGGGTCTATATTATAAAACCAAAAAGACTTTACCGCGAAAGCTCACATGAGCGAAAATGCCATAAATTGAACTTGCTATTGTGGGGGGCTGTGCCTCCCACACCCCCCACTAACTATATATTCCAACTCTGAGGTCACACTTCAGTGAGGAAACGGCAGATATCCCACTCCTCCCTGTAACATGACCCCACAGTCACAGTTTCGATTCCTGGCGTTTTTGCTCATGTGAGCGTTCGCGCTAAAGTCTTTTTGTGCATTTAATATAGACCCAGCATGTTGCCAGACCTTCCTCCAAACCGGTGGGCAGAGGCTCAAAAGCAAGTACTTTCCCTTTTCCATATCAGGGCTATTCAACCTGTCCAGTAGAACAAAGGGGACAGGGTTTCTATTCCAGACTGTTCCTGGTGCCCAGAAAAGAGAGCTTTTGGCGCCCTATCCTGGATCTGTCGGTTCTCAACACCTTTCTGGTGGTCCCAAAGTTCACAATGCTTACACAGCAACAGCTTCTTCCTATGCTAGCCAAGGATGCCTGGTTAGTCACCGTAGACTGAAAAGAAGCTTACCTGCACATCCCCATAAGGGAGTCTTGCAGGAAATATCTGCATTTCAGGGCAGGCTCTAGTTCTCGTTCTCTACACTTCCCTTTGGCTTATCTACTGCGCCCAGAGTATTCACAAAGTGTCTGGCTGCAGCCATTACATACTGCAGGCAGAGAAATACTCAAATTTACCCATACTTGGACGATTGCCCGATTCAGGCGGACAGTCAGGAATTGCTACTTCAGCACCTGGCATTGGTAAAAAGACTTGTAACATCACTGGGATACACCATCATTGAAAATAAATCACAACTAGTGCCCAGCCAACAAATTGTATTCCTGGGAGCAAGCTTGAACACAACTTCCCAGATGGCATTCCTCACTCCAGAAAAGCAGGTCCATTTGACAAAACTATTCCAAACTAATGGCCACCAAAACCCAGCTATCTGCAAGGAAAATGCTGCAAGCCCTAGGGTTCATGGCCTCAGGAATTCTGCTAATTCCATATGCAAGACTGCATATGAGGAAACATCAATGGTACTTAAAAAGTCTCTGGTGTCAACATTCGCAGGACCTAGAAACATTGATACCTATTATACCTTATCTAAGGGCAAAGTTCCTGTGGTTGGCTGAAGCATGCAACCACAACAAGGGACTTCCTTTCACTCAACCCCTCGCCGCTCAAACCCTGACAACAGATGCATCAGACTATGCATGGGGCACTCGCATGGCAGGCAAATGCATTCAAGGCAAATGGAGCCCAGAACAAATTCCCCTGCATATCCATCAAAAAGAGATGCTAGCTGTACAGAATGCTCTGACAGCCTTCAAATACCTTATCCTTCCAGGACAACTCCTGATAAAGACAAACAACACCACAGTTATGTGGCACATAAACAGGCAGGGGGGAACTCATTCTTACACACACTGCAAGTTAGCCATGGCTTTGTGGAACACAGCCTTGAGCAACCAAGTGCACCTACAAGCTCAATTCCTGCCAGGCAAGTAAAATTCACTGGCAGACGACTTAAGCAGAAATCTACTGGACCCTCATGATTGGAAACTGAAACCCAACTCATTCCAGCGTCTAACCCAGAGGTGGGGGAACGCATGAGGTGGACCTTTGTGCCTTCCCACAAAACCACCAATTGAGCAAATTTTGCACCAGGAACCCTCACAGCAGAGCCTGGAAGGTGGATGCCCTATCCTTTACATGGGAAAACCTTATGCCTTTCCTCCTCTCAAAAGTACTAGTCAAGATCAAACAGGAGAGGTGAAGGGCAATCCTTATTGCACCAGACTGGCCACGCCAGCACTAGTACCCACTCCTACACAGTCTGACAGCAGTGCCACCCTGGCATCTACATCAGACACCTTCCCTGCTGTCTCAGCAGGTGGGACAGATTTTGCATCCACGGTTGCAAACCCTAAACCTTGCAGCCTGGCTTATCCCCTGCATACACCACCAGCATCCCTCAGCAAACAGGTGCTGGAGGTCATCCTTGAGGCCAGAAGGCCTAGTACTAGGAAATCGTATACTGAAAAGTGGAAAAGCTATTGTTCTTGGAGTCGGTCTCAAGGAAAGGACACAGCTGTGCCCTCCTTACCTCAAATTCTTGGTTAACTAGCAGAGCTGCTCCACAGAGGTCTGTCCTTCTCATCCATTAAGATTCATGCCTCTGCCATCTCAGCTCATTATAATACTGAGCCACCTCTTTTTTTTCTCACCCTCTCATCAAACAGTTCCTGAGAGGAGCTAACAATTTAAGGTCTCCTAGGAGAGCTCCCACACCGGCCTGGGACCTTAACTTTGTACTGGAGAAGTATACACTTCCCCCTTTTGAACCTGCTGCTTCAGCAGAGTTAAAATTCCTCTCTTGGAAAACAGCCTTACTTCCAGCTATTACTTCAGCAAGAAGAGTGTCTGAGTTACAGGCACTAATGGCGGTGGAGCCCTTCATTATTTTCCATGCTAACAGGGTTTCCCTCGGGACTAGACAGTCCTTTATGCCCAAGGTGGTATCCAGTGTGGCTTTAAACCAATCCATCCATTTGCCAACCTTTTTTCCTAATCCTCAGAATAAAAGGGAAAGGATCCTGCACTCCTTGGACGTGCACAGTCAGCTCAAGTTCTACCTTGACAGGACTAAGCCTTTCAGAAACTCTGACCAGCTGCTCGTCAGCTTTGCTACAGGGGCAGAAGGCAAGGCCATTTCGAAGCAGGCCATTTCCAAATGGATAGCACACAGCATCCATTTCTGCTACAAGCACCATGGAAAACCTATCCCTCAGGGGATCAAAACTCATTCCACTAGAGGTGCTTCAACCTCTACAGCATTTCTCAGTGGAGTCCCTACCAGGGACATCCTGGAAACTGCAACCTGGAGTTCTTTGCACACCTTCACCAAGCATTACCACTTACCTATTTTTTTCTAAATCTAGAGGTGGATTTGCTACAGCAGTCTTACAAGGCCTGCTAGCCAACCTTAACACTTCTTGACTGCCACCACCCTTCCTCAGCTTTGGGAATCAACCCAAGTGTGATGACTGCAGCATTGAAACATGAAGAACGTAGTACTGTTGTGTACACTTACCATAAATGTAGATGTTCGAGTGTATTCACTGTTGCAGTCCGGGTTTCCTCCTCCAGCCCCCTGGCTTTCTCTATCCTTTCTACCCATCCTCTGTATGACCTTTTTTTATGGCAGGGGTATTTACTTTTTACTGGAGACATTCCACACCATGTAATAGCTTCCTATTTTGGGGTCTCCTGACATCTGGGGCAAGAAAAACTGATGTATTGGCATCGGCTGCATGTTTTATACCACTGACAACCTGACGTCATGGAAGAGGCGATAGCATCCGAAGCAGAAATCCCAAGACTCTGGTATTTGGGCCGACTGAGGGCTACCTGCAGGCAGATAACCCAAGTGTGATGACTGTAGCAGTGAATATACTAGAACATCTACATTTATTGTAAGTGTACACAACTGTACTTTTCACATTCCTCAAACTGTGCATGGGGGCAATATCTAAGGGAGTAAAAAGTACAAGGTCTTTGGTACTGTCATTTTAAAAGGAAATGAAACATGTAAACCTGAAAGAAATAATGGCATTGGTAAATGCCAACAAAACCCTGTACCATTTGTGAATTCCAGGACTTCTTAGGGTACTCGCAGACAGCATCATTAAGTGAAGAAGGGAGAGTAAGGAAGTATAAGGAATGAAACTGTACTTGGTCACATTTAGGGATGATGTTTATCCTGGTTTTGAGCAAGAACAAATACAGATTTTAGCTAGTAAGTCTTTGAGAGTGGTTTTGAAAGATGGGAGGCAGCGTATAGACCCGATAGATACAGGTAAGGAGTTCCAGGCCTTGGCAACCTTGTATAAGTACATTTGATGCCCAGCAGATTTTCTAGGTTTGTAGCTAGACAAGGGTTTTTGGTCACCGGATTGCAATGAGTATTTGAGGACATAGTTGTTGTGTATAATGTTTTTTAGTAATGGACAGGCAGATGGATGCTTGATTTTTTTTTGGCGGCAAGAAGTTGTGCATATGTTAGCTGATGTGGCATTTCTAACCAGTTTAGACTTTTTAGTGCTATATGGTGGTTTGTTCTGGAAGGGGTATGTGCTACAAGTTTAGCAAGTTTGTTATAGCATTGTTCTAGATTTCATTTTTGTGAAGCCTGGGGGTTGGTAAGGATGGAGTGCCATAAATAAGAGTGGGGAGGAGATAAGTAGTGGCAAGTGTAGTTTTAGTTTCGTTGGTGAGAGTTTTTGGCTCTCTAAAGCATCCCTTTCTTTTGATGAGTTTTTCTTATGCAATTTTGTATATGCTGGTCAAATGTAAGATTATCATCCTCTAGCACCCGTAATAGTTTGCTATAAGAAGTGACTTCAGTGGTTTTATTATCAAGAGAAAGGACTTTACATTTTGTTTTTTCTTGAGAGAGGGTTTTTTTGGGGGAGGGAAGTACTGGTTTGGTCTTTTTTGAGTTGAGCATGAGTTGAGTTACAAAACCATGTTTAAGTGGCTGTGAAAGCTTCCTGAATTTTTTGGATGTGTACCATGTTGTCAGATGTGCAGATGAGTGGAATCATCTGAGTATTGTATTATGATGATCCGTTGCTTGTATATATAAAGGGTGTTGGTAAAAATATTAAAAAGGAGGGTACAGAGGATAGTGCCTTGCCCTTGTGGTACACCAGTACGAACTGGGAGGTAAGGCTAGAGCTTGGAGTGCCGTTTTACTGACTCTTGCATATTGGACTGGTAGCTTTTGAACCACAGAAGGATAGGCTGAGAGAGATCTAGTGAGGACATTTGAAGTAGAGGTTTGCCATGACAAACTGTGTTAAAGGCTTTGGTCAAGTCTAGAAATAATAGAGAGAGTAATTTGTCATTAACTCTAGCTTTATTGACAGTACCTGTATAGGTTAGAAGGGCAGTGGTAGTACTATGGGAAGGACTGAATCCATGATGTGTAGGGGATAGGAACTCTTCCTGCAGGATGTGGTTTAGCAGTTGATTTTGAATATTTGAATTAATGTTTCAAATATTTTGTCAAGGAGAGGTATGATTGCTAGACTGAAGTTATTAATGTCTGTTGAATTTCCTCCTTTATGCGGAGGGATAATGTGTGACTTTTTCAAGTTAGAGGGAATGTCGGATTCCTGGATTGACTTGTTAATAAAGATTGAGACAAGACGCAGTACTGTTGCGTGCCTTTTTAGGTAGTTGCTTGGAGGGTCATCAGCTGAAGAAGAGTATGGTTTAATTTGAGTAGTTTTATCTAGGATGAGGGCATAGGTTTGAAAGTGGATGTGGTGATATGTGGCTATTGAGCAGGAAGATTAAGATTAGATGTTGAATCCTTCGTTAGAGATGCTGTTCTTATCTATAAGATAAGAGTTGAACTGTATTGCAGTTTCAAGTGATAGTAAAGGAGGTTGTGAAAACTGCTGCTAAAATATCTTAGTTGACCAAATGGAAGCAATTTTCTAAGAAGTGCTGTAAACAGAGCAAGTACTCTTTAAAGGCAGAAGCTCATTTGGTTCAACAATATCCATTCAAAGTGCTAAAATTTGATGTTATGTAGTCCAATCTCGCCTACATTCTTACCCGTGGGTTCGGAGCCGAATATCGGCTCCGACTCGACCAAACTTTTCTAGCTCGAAGTCTTCTATTGGCTGGGCTAAGAAGGTATCCCATGCTCTGTATCCCCAGATCTCGTTTGCCGCTCATGTAGCTCGGACGTGGTGTCGCTCTTGGCTCTGGCTAAGTACCTATTTTCTTCTTCTTGAGAGAATTTGTTACAAACAAAAGCTATTTTAATAGCTATTTCTATTTGGTGTTTTTGGGTATAATTTGTAGTGGGATCATTTTTGTGGTATTCTACTAGTTGTTCCAACGGGCTAGGCCCGTTTCAGTTAGAGGACCTAGTCCGCCCCCTTACTTGTCCCCATGTTTGTTTTTGCTATATAAAACTATTTGAATTAGAGGTTTTAGTGTCTGTCTTCCTTGTTTTGTACGCAAATTGGTCTAAAACCGTTTTAGTCCTAGTCATCTTACGTGTGTGTCCCTTCTGAGGATTGTGTGTGCTGCTGTTTGTGAAAAAAGTGGTTCCCGTGCTTAGTGTGGTGTATTTTGCTTGCCTGCAGTTGTTTTTCCAGTCAGGCAGTGACTTGCTCATTATGTTGGTATTTGTGATTATTTTTCAAGATGTCCAAAGATTCCAAGGAGGCACAAACCTTCGGGGTTTAAAAAGTGCTCTAAGTGTGGTTACAAGATGTCCATCACCAATGGACATTCAGTATGCGTTTATTGTCTGGGAGCAATCCACCTGCAGGAGTCCTGCAGCTTCTGCCATGCTTTTAGTCCTAGGGTGCTCCAAGAAAGAAAGAATAAGTTAATTCTGAAGGGACTCTTGAAACCCTCATTCGAAGAGGCCATGGATCCTGCTTCCAGTTCAAAATCTAAATCCACAAAATCAAAAAAGAGATCTCCGGCTCCTTCAGACACCTCGGAGCCACCGGAGAAAGTAATTGATACTAGCTTCGACCTCCTTGGCTCCACTGTCCTTGGGGGCCGCAGGAAGTGTGGGTGTTGATGGAACCGTCGTCGGCTCCAATTTTATTGGAACCTCTTCGGAGCCGATCGCCCAGTACTAGACCAGTGTCACTTGAGAGGATATCCCAATCTCCCTCCCTGTCCTCCAAATCCTCCAGGACACTTTCAGATGTGGATGTCGATAGGGTGGTGCAGAGGCTCCTTCAATCACTGGTTTTGGCTAAATTGTTCTCCACTCCGTCCCAGTCGGCTCCAGAGCCTGTCCCGATACCTTCTTCGATTATTCCTCTTCCGAGCGCATCTTTGTCTTTGGAGCCGGAATGCGATTCGAGAGACCGTGATTCCTTTCGCGGCTCTCCCTACCGTCATTCCTGATGGGATACCCAACTGTGCATTTCCAGAGCCAGTCGGGGGTCGAATATAGTTTATACCCAGAAGCCTGGCAAAGCATCACCCAGGACCTATGGGTATTACGAATAATTTCCGGAGGTTATCTCATCCCCTTTTCGTCAGATCCCCCTCCAATCAGAAAAATCCCGGATGTTCCACCCAGTCAAAGGGATCACACAGGTTCAGAGGTTTCAAAGCTGCTAGAAAAAGGAGTCATCCAGCATGTCCCCTCAGACCAGATTGGATTAGGGACTTACTCAAGATTCTTTTTGGCACCGAAAAGAACAGGAGACCTGAGACCTATATTAGATCTCAGCCAACTTTACAACTATGTACAAAAGTCCAAGTTCCGTATGGCCACACTACAGTCAATTCTCCCATTGTTGGGAAAAGTATGGATGTGCTCCATCGACCTCAAGGGTGCTTACTACCATATCAAAATGGACAGGGCATCCAGAAGTCACCTATGCTTCCGGCTGGGAGACAGTCATTTTCAGTTTCGAGCCCTGCCCTTTGATCTCGCCACAGCCCCCAGGGTGTTCACCAAGTGTATGGTGGTGGTGATAGCTCACTTGAGACGTCAAGGATTCCAAGGGTTTCCATATGTGGACGACTGGCTCCTCACCGCCCCCACCAGGCATCTACTAATCCAAACCAGGGACGCTACCATCAGTCTCTTGTCAACAGCTGGGCATAACACTGAACTGGGAAAAATCTACCTTGTTGCCCTCACAGTGTGTCATTTTTATAGGTGCAGAGCTAGACACCGTTCAAATGCAAGCCTTTCTACCGCAGGAAAGAATCAGAGTCTTACACCAACAGGTACACGCCCTGCTACCCCTGAGGAAAGTGAAGGCAAGATGGGTTCTCCAACTCATGGGGACTATGGCAGCAACAGTTATGTTGGTCTCTCTAGCGAGATTGCACATGAGGCTCCTTCAATGGCTCCTCTTTGCTCAATGGCCTCTCCAGAGACTTCCACTTTCCCACCCTATTTTGCTCATGGACAGATGCAAACAGGATCTCAGTTGGTGGCTTTGCACCAACAGTCTGGACAGGGGAAAACCCTTCGTTCCACCACCCCCGGTTGCCACAGTGACCACGGACACCTCCCAGATGGGGTGGGGGGGCATTATCTCAGCAGGACAGTCCAAGGCACGTGACAAGATCATGAGATACATCTGCATATCAACGTCCTAGAGATGAGTGCGGTGCTACTTGCGTTGCAGGCACTCCAGAGCTTTCTACCTCTCGGGACTATCGCAATACACTTGGACAATATGTCAGTGGTGTGGTATCTGAACAAGCAGGGAGGAACCAATTCATACCCCCTGCGCAGAGAGGCCATGCGAGTGTGGCAGTGGGCAGTATCTTCCCAACGGTTTCTGGTGGCAACGCACATTCCGGGGAAGTCCAGCGTGATAGCAGACAGGCTAAGCAGAGCTATTCTGATGCCTTACGAGTGGTCCCTGAATCGTTTAATTGCAAGACGAATCTTCAGCAGATGGTGTTAGCCTTGCTGTGACCTTTTTGCCAGCCCCCTCATTGCCAAATGCAGCAGCTACTTCACGCTGATCCGCCCACAGGGAGAGGCGCCCAAGGACGCTCTAGTCCACGATTGGCCCTCCAGTCTGCTTTATGCTTTCCCTCCGTCCCCACTTGCTATCAAAAGTGATTCAGAAAGCGCAATCCTTGGGAAGCAGAATGATTCTAATTGCTCCACACTGGCCTCGTTAAGTCTGGTTCCCCTTTCTCCATCCCTACATTGTGGACACACCTTGGACTCTGGACCCACAACCAGACTTACTGACACACGTCAGGACAGTTCCACCCCTCTCTGCGGACCCTCCGGTTGACAGCCTGACTACTCCACTTCCGTCGTTAGTTAGGCTTCATCGTTTTTCACCTGAGGTAGTTCATATTTTATCTTCCTCTCATAAGCCATCTACTAGGAAGATTTATTCCAGCAAATGGAAGAGGTTTTCTGTTTGGGCTCATACCCAAGGAATTAACTCTTACACAACTCCAATTCCTTCCGTCTTGGAGTTTTTGTCTATGCTTTTCCAGCAGGGCTCAGCGTCCGCTACCATTAAAGTTCAGTTGGCAGCAATTTCTAATTTTTATGTTGCTAATGAGCCTAGTATGATGGCTCACAGACTCTAAGGCTTTCCTGAAGGGCAGTCTGTTACTCCATCCTCCTGGCTCAGAACCAGTCATGCCCTGGGATCTAAATTTTGTTCTGCAAGCCCTTACTTCACCTCCCTTTGAGCCTGCAGCTACCTGTAACTTAAAATTCTTGACCTGGAAAACTGCCTTTTTAATAGCCATCACATCAGCCAGACGCGTTTCAGAAATTCAAGCTCTTTCTATCAGGCCTCCATACTTGATCTTTCATAAGGACAGGGTTTCTCTTAGACCAAACCCTTCTTTCCTTCCTTTCTTCCTAAAGTTGCATCCATATCTAATCTTAATCAATCTATTGAGTTACCAGTGTTTTTTCCCCATTTTTCAAACAAGGCAGAATTTAAATTTCATCAATTGGATGTACACAGACAGTTACGTTTCTATCTGCACAGAACCAAAGATCTCCGAAAATCTGATCGGCTGTTTGTCTCCTTTTCGGAAAACAGACTTGGGTCCCCTGTCTCCAAAATCACCCTATCCAGATGGATTTCAAATTGCATCTCTTTCATTTATTCCTCAGGGGGTAAAGACCTACCATTCCCAGTCAAGGCTTACTCTACTCGGGCTGTATCCACATCTACAGCCCATCAGGCCAGATGGTCTGTGGATGATATTTGTGCTGCAGCTACCTGGGCATCTCCTCACACCTTTGTTACTCATTACAAGCTGGACGTGGTATCTAGGGGTAGGTCTTCCTTTGGTTCCACAGTACTCAGGAGTATCTTCCTCTGAGCCTCCCAGGATGTAGGTGCTAGTAACGCTGTCCCACGGGTAAGAATGTAGGCGAGATTGGACTACATAACATCAAGAAGTTATGTACTCACCATAACGTTCGATGTATGTAGTCCATCTCGCCTCACATTCTTACTTACCCTCCCACCTTCCCCCTTCCTGGAGGATCTGGAGGTTAGGTCTTGTTTTAGAGCTCCTTTCATTTGTAGTTTATTCCTCTTTACTTGGATGTTATGCATGGGGTATGAGTGTTTTCGCAGCAAACTAGATCTGGGGGATATAGAGCAGTGCAGCATGGGATACCTTCTTAGCCCAGCCAATAGAAGACTTCGAGCTAGAAAAGTTTGGCCAAGTCGGAGCCGATATTCGGCACCGAACCCACGGGTAAGAATGTGAGGTGAGATGGACTACATACATCGAACGTTATGGTGAGTACATAACTTCTTGTTTTTTCTTATTAATATTTAAGGATTCATCTTTTAGCCTTTTCTGCCTCTCAGTCCCCCTTTCTTTTTTATCTCAAGTAAAACAGTTTTTGAAAGTAGTACTATACTTTTACCCGCTTAGAAAACCTGTGACTTTTCCTCTGAGCTTAAATTCATACTAAAAAAACTCCTCTCATAAGGCCGATTTAAATTTCTGTAATGGAAAGCAGTTTTATGGTAATTCAGCATTACTTTACTTTTCATAAGGATAGGGTATCCTTAAGAAACAACCCTTCCTTCATGGCAAAAGAAGTATCCAAATTTTTTCTGTCAGTCTGCTCATCTCCTTGTCTTCTTTCCTTTACCAAAAAAAAAAAACCACACAAGAAAGTCTCGTATACTATGGATGTCCATACACAGCTGTTGTAGTACACTGCCAGAACAAAGGACTTCAGAAGTTCCAATCCAGTTTTGTTGTTTTTTCCTTCTTACCTTCAAAGGTAGTGTCAAAGTAAACTTTTCTAAAAGGTTATCCCTTGGTATGCATTTTTAGTTTTTCTTGTTATGCAAAGACCTTTCTAACCAAGGTCAAAGCCCACTTAACCAGGGCTATGGCTTTTGGAAATGGTTGGACTCGAAAAAAATTCTGGAGTTGGCAGTGTCGTTATCTATACTCGCTTTCAGTAAGCATTATAAAACTGACTTCTCCAGATCAAGAGCAGATTTTGCTAGGGCTTGTTCTCCAGGTTTTTTTTTTTTTTTTTTTTTTTTTTTTTTACTCAGGCCCTTCTTCCTCCTCTCCCCCTTGACTGTCTGAGCTTTAGTAATCGTATAGTATAGCTTAGGCTGATGTAACAGTGATGTATTGATGAATGTATTACAGTTGTTTTGGTAAACTTACCAGAACAGTAGATGTTAATATAAATCATTGTTGTAGTGACACCCTCCTTTGTTGTCCTTCCAATGGAATTTTTTTGTATTGGGGCTTATTCTTATACCTGATCTGTCTGCCAGGATGGGGTTCCACTAATCCCTGCTTTTTTTCCCCCCACATATCTCTTAGTACATAGCCTGGTATGTTAGGCCTCTAGACTTTCTTTCCCAAGAGAAGGGAAAGTCCTGAAGTTTGGTACCCATATTTCTACTCTTGTACCAGCACCTTGTTGTGCCTCTTTGGATGTACAGGCATTTAGAAAGGACACAGAAGATTTGTGTACTAATTAGACATCCAATCCTGGCAGAATAAGTCTCATATGGCTTGGATTACTGCAGCAGTGATCTGTTCGAACATCTACTGTTATAGCAAATTTACTTACATAAGTGTGCTTTCTGCTGTCACTAGCTTACTTCCACAACATAGATGTGCTGAGATTGTAGCAACAGTAAACAAATGTCATAGCTACTTAATAACAGTTCTAAAATGGTTTTTAAAGTTGTTAATGTTTTTCAGAAGCAAATAACAGCGTGTTTAGTTAATATATGGAAGTAGGGTTGGGAAGTTTAGCAAACCTAAGTTTGGCTAGAGAAAAATGTTTTTAGTATACAATGATTTTTTTTCTCAGTTTGCATGGAACACAGAGACTTTTCTGTGTCTGAAGTTAATGGGTTGAAGTGACATAAGTATGTAAGAGACGCGTGCTGCATTTTAGTGAGATAGCATTTTTGTAGCTCTATGAGATGTTCAAGAGAATTGTTGCAAGCCAGTGAGATTCCATGCTAGGCAGTACAAGAAACCAGTTTGAGGCTGAGGTGGGCGTCAGATGTTTCACCCTGATTAGTTTATTGCATTTTCTTTTATTTTGGAACACGTTTCTTTCCTCTCTGGTTATCCTGGCTATTTACTTCTCCACACATTTTGGGGATAGTGAACTAGTTTGTTGGCATTCGGCATAATGGCTTTGGATAGTGTCTATTCATTCTAGGCTGTTGCTCCTGATTTGGTGTTGTGCTTTAGCCGTGCTCAACAGGGCACCTCCCTATCACATGCCAATGTGCACTTCTTGATGTGTTTTTCTCTCTACTCTTGCCAGGAGAAGGAGCGCTGTTCCTGAAGTGTTCAGTCTTCTGCTTGTTTGCTTTTTCCAAGTTCCTGGGCTGTTTGAGAACCCCTTTCAATAGTACTGCAGCCGATGCCCTGCCAGTTTCACATACAATGATATCAGCATTAATGTTTTGTGTTCAAATGAATTTTCAGAAAATTGGCATAGCTATGGGCATAGCCTGTGCAAATAGCTATGCAAATTTGGTTCTAGCACATTGGGAACATACATCTGTATTCACAGAAACTAATGAGTACTATGATAGGATTTTCTGGTATGT